>NC_071355.1:83268781-83580614 GCF_943734655.1 Sabethes cyaneus | reverse complement strand
GGTCCAGCCATCTCCGAGAAAAGTGAGTGGTATAATGGTATATGACATTCGGCCCGCAGGACCTTCTTTCCATTTCCGGTTTTCCAAGTGATTTCTATACCTTTATACTATATATTTATATAGTAGAAAGGCAAAACGTTCGTTGTTATGAGCAATTTGACTGCAAAGCCGAAAAACAAAGCTCTATGGGATCATTCAATAATGACGTCCACTGCTTATGAGGGGAGAGGGGTGTCAATTTTGTGACAGAGGGAGGGAGGGGGTCTAGGCAACTGTGACATCCGCCGAAGAAAATTTATTCTTAGAAAAAGGCTACAAAACCTCATCGATTTATATCGATTTTCGAACTTGTCTTACTTCAGAAGATCGCAAGAAGACTCGACATCGTCGAAACAAATGAATGAAGCTGATTCTCTCCTACCTTCTCTTCACTCAAAAAGCGACTTGTTTCATTTGTTGAACAGAATCTTTCAAGCAAGCTTCAATTGATGCTGGTAATTGTTTCAGCTGACGGCGCTGAAAGTCGGGCAAGATTTGCCTATGTTACACTAGATTAATTATACCATGCGTTACATTAAAGGATATACGTACCGTGACCGCTCCTAATTCTGCGCAGCTCCTAATTCTGCGCATTTTTCTTTATATTACAATTTTTTGACATTATGCATATTTATGATCAATGCGTTATTTTTTATAAATATCTGTTAAATATTACGCCATAATTTACAAATGGGCCATAATATTTGATAGCGAAATAATTTAACGTGAAACTAAAAGTATTTTATATGGCAGAAAACATCGTCGTTAGCACCAACGCTAAGATTGTCTTTCTAGAAAATTAACAAATTTATGGTCGAAATTCTTTGCAACGATCAAATTACCCAGCATAATTAGAAAGAATATTTAGTTTTAGTCATGTTTTAGACTAAAAGAGTGATTGCATGCATTGCTTTCCTTAGAAAAATGCGATGCAGTAATGCGCAGATTTAGGCACAGATTTTTTATTCATGTTCCAAATTCTGCGCAGTAACGTATCCTACGAACAAATCGCGAAAGAATACGTAACCCCACCCAAATGGATGAGGTATAGAGGCATGAAAATTCAAGTAGAATCTTTAACTTGTATTGATTGGAATCCTGTGCTGTGCCTCGGGGTCCGAACCTACGAGCGCCAATTCATAAAACCATGTCTTCTGATTGTTTTAATGTCCAGCCTCATGGAGCTGTCAGGTGGGGAAGTGGTTTCTATATGAAAACACAATTTTTAGTATTAGTCTAAAGTGTAATGTTCAGTATGCAGAAAACCCGAATCAATTCGCCCTTTATGTTATCGAGTATAAAATATTTAAAATGAGGCAATCAAAATGATAACAATATTCCTGTGCCACCTGGACAGCACCGGATGGCCGGATCATGGATTTAATTATGGTAATGGCTAATGCCATATTTTTGGTATGCTTTCAGCGTGTAAAGACATAAACAGCATGGCAAGAGTATTTATTGTTACTTTTTGGGGGCGCAGAATTAGGAGCAAACATGCGCAGAATTAGGAACTTGGGCAGGATAGTGCGCAGAATTAGGCACCGTGGATAAGCTTACAAAACGAAAAATATACTCAATTGTTGGTCGACTTTAAACTCCCATATTTTTTACCAGATATTATAAGCCGTAATACTACACGTTGCTGCTATCCACGTTGTTAATTTAAATCTAGAATACTTAGAATAGCGGAAGAATCATAAAAATGTCCTAACTGCGCAGAATATGGGACGTTCACGGTAAATCAATTTCAGTTCATTTGCAATCAAAGTTTCTAACCTTTTACTAAATATTTAATAGACAAGTACAAAATAAACTTTAAAAGCTATCGTCACGATGTAGTGAAACCTGCCTCGCCGATGCAGATTGAAGCTGTTTAGAAGCAGAGCGGTGCTCTTCAATTGAAACCAAAACTTCATTTCTTCGTTGATTTGTGACGATTTGCAATTGAAGGTTGTTAGAGCCTTTGTTCGCAGTTCATAAATCGTGCCCATAAAAATATATTTTACTAATAAAATTACATACAGCAATTCGATAAAAAAATCTATAAAAAATCAGTAAGTCTACTCTCAGGGTGGAGAAAGTTAGCAAAACGTGGAATCTTTTTATAATTTCGTTAAAAAGATAACTTTAAGATTTTTCCAGATCGGAAAAATCTAGAAATTTAAATTTCTTTTTTTCGAGAAAATACGCGACTGTTGGTTTCTATGATTTTTTAATCTTACACTACTTCTTAAAAGAATAAGCTATTTTTATAAACCACTTTTTACTTTTAACACGCTTTTTATTTCTATTTTAGGTTTGTGTGACGTCCAAAGGGGGGGGGGTGAGTTTTGTGACACAATCGGACAGAGGGGGAGGGGGGGGGGGGCTCTAAAAAAGCAGAAATTTGGTGGACGTTATATTTGAATCGTCCCTATGTAGTCTGACTAGAGCAAACTGTAGCTTATAAAATTCTTGATGGTTTGCTGTCATTTACGCATTTTTTTCAATTTTGCGACTTGGCCCGGTCTGATTTAACACCGACCATATATTATATATTCATAAAACACATATTTTTTTTACATTGCCATAAACCATCATTATTCCAAAGGGGAGGGAGCATCAGGGTGTCGAATGAATCGAAGACTGGATGAGGGATGTGGTAACCAGCCCAAGTCATATAAGGTCCGAGAGGATTTGACGCGCCCTTCTAGCACACAAATCATGTTCTATGCTGGAAGGAGTGTCTTAAATTCTCGTGGAATCCTGTAAGCGAAATTGCTTATAGATCTATCCAACCCCTTTTGGTCCTTCTCGAACAGCATTGTAATGAAAGTTTCTGGCTAGATAAATTCGATTCTGCAGTAATTCTACTTGCATACAATGGGAACCCCTTGAGGTGATGATGGCTACCTCCATACATACATATATACACATATGTTCAATTTTTATTTTGGGTTCGTTTTGTCCGATCTTGTGTTAATGCTTCCCGGTAACATTTAAACACGATATTTACAGGTGATTATGAAAATTTGAGAACCTTGGAGATCATTCGGCCTGACTATGCTGGGGTTTCAACAAGACTGTGCAGAGATTTTTCGCGTCTCTCGCGTTCCATCTTCGATAATTTTTAACACGTGTATCATTCCTGATAAAATTTTTACCACTAAGTAAACAAACCTTCCAGACCAAAATGCTGTCATTGGTTTCTTCGCACAATTCGGGTTAATTAATTTAATTAAGCAGTTTGATAACTTCATTTATCATTCCTTTATAATTTACAAAGTTATATTTAAATTCGATAAGGAATTATGATGCAGGCGAAATAAAATAAAAGCCAGAAAAAAGTTCCATTCACCGTACGGAACTGTAACACTACTTTCATTGTTTCAAGCATACTTTTGACAGCTTCACACACGGGAGTTACGTTCGTCTGCGAGCGCAAAATGCGTATGAAATACGCAATGAAAGCTCGTCCCGTATGAGAACATGCGATTTTTTTTAAATATGTACAGTGTTGGCCTCCTCTCTAAAATGATATTATGCAAGGCTAGACACCGATACCACGCACTCGAGACCTGTCAATACCGCTATGAAAGCGATAACCTCACTTATCAGCAGCGGTAACCACCTTGCCGATGATTGTGCTCCATTGTTGGATTCGGCCACCCAAAAGCGTCACAAGTTTGGTCAACATAGAAAAAAACTCGGTAAGTTCAATGATCCTTGCTCCAATGGGGTCGTCAATCTCACCTCATACCGGGGCGGCGCAGCGTTGTACCGACTGAAAATATACGCATACTCACCCGCAAAGCACAATGTAATCGCACATCACAGCAGGGAAATTTCTTTCACTTCCATCATTGCCAAAATGCGACCCCGATTGGGGCAGCAATAAATCCATTCATACACTTGGCGAACATTTATAGTATGATAATAAAAATTACATTTTATTAAAATAATTAGTACAGAGACGGGGGAATTATACAGGTTATGAGTTATTAAAAAGTGGTGATTTTTGTCGGACGTTGCCGCCACCGTTCAACGTTTTTTTTTCTTAGTTTTTTTGAGACGTGGAGCTGCAGCCTGCAGAGAAAACGATAGGGAGAAACAAACTCAGCTCTGTATCATGTGATCTGCGCCTGCGGCGGTTAAGTTTTCTTCTTCATTCTCCAAGGAACACACATTTCGAGGAACAAGTTCGCTTGTGTGGCCTAAGGAAGGTATAATGGGTTTGGTTTACGATTCCCCAGGCGTTTTTTTCACCCGAAATTTACATGGAATCATCTGTCAAAGTATGAGTAGCTTTTTCGTCGTTTTGTTTCTCCCTTTCGGTTTACTGTGTGGCAGCTAGTTTTTGATATTTTTTGTAGTGTAATTATTTCTTGACTCTTCCAATTATTTTAAATATACACAACTAATAAAAATATAATTTTAACTTGAATTTAAAGGTTGTTTCGCTCTATTATTCAACTTTCAGCAGCATATGCTGATTCCGTGTGCTGCGTTTTCCTTATTGTTCAACTAGAAGCTAAAATGATTCCTCTTCAAGGCAGCGCCTTGCGGATGCCCAACACGTGATCGTTGTAAATAATTAAATTATCTAATTACTTAATAAGGCACATCAATTTTCTCTCTTCTCCTCTTCGATTTAGACGTTTAACTTCTTCATAATCAATTTACTGCACGTATATCTCTAGTAATGCTTACCCATAAGTATTTTGTTTGTGTGTATGTTTCTGTTTTCATATTTATATATGCTGTGTGTATGTTTCCTAACGTTAAAACTCGTACATTCGAATTTGGTCGGTTGTTGGCCCGAGAATTCCTAGCGCGCCTTCCGGCCGTCTTGGCCGCGGCGTGTTTTCTGGTTGGAAGCGCGTACTCTATGACGGAATCCCGTAATGATTGCTATCGTAATTGATTTTTAATAATTGCTGCGCTGGTTTTCCTAGCCGCTACACACATGCACTAAAACTCCGCGATGATCTGCTCCAACTAAGGTTGAACGATCGGGAGGAGCTGAGTGCAGTGGATTTAAACTGTACTTTTCGTTTGTTCTCCTTTGCTTAGATACAATTAAACAGGCCGCTACACTGCAACGGCACACTGCAGAGATGGATAAAATGTTTTTTTTCCTAAGTTAAAATCCACACACTGACAATGACGTCGACGCAGTTGTTCTTTTATTGGACCTTGAGTTATAATATTGATAATTATAGCACATTTGATCGATGTTTGGTAGAGTGATTGGAAACAGTAGAGTGCTAGTAAATTGAAAGAAGAAAATTATTAAGTTTAGGCTAAGTCCGGTTTTAATAATTTGGCTTCGTGCTGTAATAGCAAAAAAATTATAACCCAGTAATAAATAATTGTTTTGATTAAAACAGTACAATCTTTTTTCGTTACCCTCGGGACACTGTAGATAATTTGTAAAAATTAATATGGAAATTATTGACTATATTTTCATGTTATAGCAGTTTTAGTTGCAGCCAAATTTGCAATCTCAATACTGTATCAATTTTAATCTTCCAACCACCATACATACACTTCTACCATTTCCAATCGCACACAGCACCTCCTACCTCCTATTGAACTGTATCGCACAGCGGTACACCCTCAGACTAAAAGAAATCCTTTCAGATGATCTCACCGATGATTTCAGAATAGAACAAAACCACAAAAATCTTTTCTTCAAACTGTACACCTCACCCAGCGAGCCCTTCCTACCCTACAGGACGACGACGACGACACCGGTACCGTTTTCATCTTCGCGGTTTGCCGAACGTCCCGGACGAACCGGCCATCACTTCGGAACGCCTCCGCTGCAGCGTCGATTCGTCGTTCAGCTCCAGTCCGGCCACCATCTGGGCGATCTCCCGTTCCTTCTTCATGTCGGGCGGGTTGAACTGTAGACTAGCGAGGGAACCGTGGCTTCGGCTTCGATGCTCCTGTCGGATCGAATAGCTAAAGGCACGTTCGTTGAGGTGACCTTTACGCCGGTAGATGCCGGTACCACCGGGTGACTCTGCGCCCGAGTTACCGGACTCATCCAGTCCGGCGGCCGCTGACTGGGCCAGCTTTCGGTTGCTCATCGAAAGTGGCCGGGGTTCGATTAACGATCCTGGCTGAGGTGAATAAGCGAAAATTGGAGGTACTACCGGAACGCCGATCGGAATACCGCCGTTCATCTTGTTTTTGTCTTTTTTCTTCTTACTGCTACGAGGATGCTGTAGGGTTGCATACTGAGGAGGTACCATGGCGGCCATCGGGGGCATTCCCGGATGCATCGGGATCTGATGGTGCATCATTGGCGGCATGCCGGCTCCGTTGAGACTTCGGTGGCCGATAGTGTGAAACTGGCGCCAGCCGTGCGGCGGAGGTGGAGGCGGTCCCATCGAGTACATCATCATGCCCGGATGGCCTCCGTGGCCTCCGAGAGGGGGAGGTGGTGGTCCGGGTCGACCTAGTGGATTCATGTGCATTGGTCGGGGTCTTATAAGCGTGCCGGAAAGACTTTGACTTCCTACCTGTTGTAGTTGTTGTTTGGACTGTTTCTTGGCTTCTTTCTTTAGCTTTTTCAGCTCCTCCTTCGGTGGCGGTGGCACCGGAATCGGAGCACTGATCTGTCGAGCCCGGACCGGACGTCCCAGCGTCGACCCGGTTCCAGAGTAAATATCATAATGGCCACTGTCACCCACTCCGATGCCGTCCAGCTGATCGGTGGATCCGTTCCAAACTTTGTGATTCTCATCGCCGTTGTACAGCGAACTTCCGTCGCCGTCGTCTACAACTTCGAGGTCGGCGCTGCTGGCGTACACTGTAAGTAGAAACAGAGAAAGGAAGAAAAGATTAGCCCGGGTTCAAGTACGTTAACAGCTTAAGTTAGAGACATTAAGAACATCCTACGCATTTTCTTCATTGTCGTTGGTTAGTATAGCAGTCAAAATTATTGGTATCCGTTGAAACAATGTTTGGCTTCTACGAAACGAACGTTCCCATCATAAGATGACTATCAGTTTGAGGTGTGTAGAGTTAAGAAACAAACTTCAATAATAGCAGCCACTGGCCTAGTTTAGCGCGGCGTTGGCGTTCGGAACTTCAGATGGGTAAATGAGCTCTTCTGCAGTGCTAGGTTTCGTCACAAAACGAAGATTGTTTCATTTAACGTTTTGTTTTTGCGTTTCGTTCGATGGCCCGCGTTTAGTTTGAAGTGGTCAGTGCAAATTGAAAGAATATAGTCACTCGAATTCAAGGTTCGTCGCTTGTCGCAATGGAACTTGAAGCAAGTTTTTTTTTGTTTCACTTCCAATGAATAGATGGAGGATAGGATGGGCCGTGGAAGTGTGGGAGCTGGTCTGTTCCGTTTGATCAAATAAGGTATAATAAATGAGCGGCCGTATTCGAGATAATTAGGGGTCGTTTGTCTTCAGTCGTCAATCTCCGAAGCCGGAAAGAAAAAAATCATGATCAACTACAATTATTTTTGAATATAAATTTCAACGATAGCTTTGACATGACAGTGAAACGGATGATGGTACAGTTTATAACATTATGAGTTATAATTACGTTAGTCATAATCCATTCCACTGACGAAAACAAAACTTAAATGGTCTTAAAAATAAATGATCTCAACTTTCCAATGAGCGAAAAGAACCTCATAAAAAAATGAATGCGACTAAACTACGAAAATACGAAAACGACCTAGGCTACAGTTTACTTTCGATTTCCTCCCAGCGGCTAACGAAGCACTTTTCCGTTGTTTCAATCAAGCTTTTTTTTGTTTTCTGTCTATATTGAATTTCCAATGAGCTGGAAATGGTTGGGCCCTTCCGATTACTTGAGCAATGCCGCCAGCAGCCAGTCGTCGTCGCCGCTACTGTCGTCGAAGCGACGATATGTAGATATATACTGCCATCAGCCGGCGAGACCTCGTTTATGGCCAGGGTGATTAATTTTCCATTGTGTCTCACGAAAGCACGTAGCGAAAAGCTTTATACGCTTCATTACGTTGTTGCCGCCAACGACGCAACACCTTACCCGGTGCATAGGTCTATGAGGTACCTACTGAACCGGCTGATTGCTATACCATTATGGTTTCCCTTCTGGTGTCATAGTCACCTGTTGTAGAAGGCGCAAAGCCACGTGCTCTCTATCGCTGCAACCTGCAAACGTCCGTCCGTCCGTTCGTTCGTTCGCTTATTGCTACATACACGCCTCAGAATATGAAATCGATTTCGTTATCCCTTTGGCAATAAAGCTATAAAACGATTTTACCAGAGAGAGTTGTTTAAAATTGTTTGAATTTGTGACAAACTTTTCGCACTTGCGGCTCATTTCTGTAAATTGTTTTATTGTCTTTGGTCGGTTGATTCGTATTTACGGTAAACTTGTCTTTTTTTGGTTCGTCAACAACAACGGAATGGAAAGAAATTGTGACGTATAATCTGCACGCAAAATAATCCACACGTCCTTTCCACGTCAAAAATCACGTAAATTCCTCCACAGGGAGTTACGTAACTTTCAGTTGAACATTATTGGAGAATATAATAACATTTATCTAATTACCACGTAAACGCACACATGCTAATTCAAACTACAATTACATTTACATCTATACATATGGCATGTGGTGCTTTAGTGTCCATCTTACGGTAAGCATGAGCAAAAACTACCTAAAACGATTCATTTCGACAGTGTCGCCCCTCTAAATATAGTCATTCTATATAGCATGTACATTAATCTATTCGTTCACATACGAATTGCCTATTGGCCTTGCTAGCAGTAAAAGAGATTTCGTAAGCTGCTCGCACTTACAGAAGCTCTCATGCCGAACTGTCAACGTTTGAGTGTTGACAAAAGCAAAAATACTTTCTTCTCTTTTTTTCTCACGCAAAACCCTGAACAAAATCAGCAACGCTGGCATCGCCATATTGGATATATAAGTTTTCATATTAAGCAGCCAAATACAATTGAGACATAAACGTTTGGCGAAGCATGTTGACGTTGCAAACGCAATATCGCTGTTAGCTCAAATTTGCCAAATTTTATGATACTTTTACTAACCCCGTTTTCGGACATGGTTCCATTTATCTTTATTGTTGAAAATATGATAATCCACAATCGCAAACCGTTTGCTGAATCATAACCTCTTTTGCAGATGTATCAACAAACGTTCTTGTGAAAGTTTTGACGGGAAAATTGTCTAAAATCTAATTAGGGTACGGGAGGGTATTTTCAGCATGTTTCTAAATTCAGCCTATTTGTCTTTTCCTTCGCCAATAGAAATACTTTGCCGTCATACAATTTTAATATGTTATAACTATTTTCTCAAGACTGTAAGTAATCTACTAATATTCAAAGAACGACAAAACCACCTGTTCTTCCACTAGAACTAGGCCACAGACCGAAATATAGATGCCATCGCTTAATGGGCTAGAAATACCCTCCCGTGCCCTATTTGTTAGTTTGATCGTTCATTACACGTTCATTACGCGCATTGAATTTAATTAAAACTTGTTCGTACTGAAATGTTGTGTGCGGCTGCGGATATTAAGCCGCATGAATAAAGAGTTAGAGCAACCTCTCCTATAAAATATACACGGGAAAAGCAAAGCAAACTGTTTTATTCATACGGCCTAATGGCTACTAAAATCTGCGCAAATCAGCAGTTTGGTTGTTTGCTAGTACTGTAAAGAACAAGAAATTATTACAACACACACAACTGGCCATAACTTTTGGTCTACCTGATAGAAATTAACCAAATTAGACACAGTTTCTCTTTAAAGTGTATTGTTTACATCCTGTGCATTTCGTTTCACTCAAAAAAATCAGCAAGTCAAGTTTACGTGAAAACATAGGTAATTCTCATCCATCACACTTTTCATGTAACATTCACGTGAATTGTTGGTAACTCGCACTCATACCAACCAGTTTACGTGCAATCCCGGTGAATTTTATCAATTTTCCCATTAAGTAGTACATGTTACGTGTACAAGTTCACGTAAGTTGCTGTAGAGAAGTTTACATGATTTTTCACGTGGATGCGACGTGTCGATTTTTTTAGTGTAGTTGTGTATTTGTTTCAGCCAAGTCGGAAGCTAGGGTAAGTTAACCAATAGTGGACCCTTTACCTATAATGGACCTCGAGCACAGTTTCGCCGTTTATTAGCTTGTGCTTCTTATTTCCGAGGATATATGACATGAAACAGAAAATACTAAACATACGATACAGTTCAGATCATAAAATTTTAGTTGAATTTAATGATTAATGCCTTAAAATCGACATTTTCAACATGTTAGGGTCCATTTTATGGTTAACAATGCGGAATGTCGCCATTAGTGGACCCTCTTCATGCAAAATACACTAGAATTCTTATAATGGACCCGGTCGCTAGCCTATTGTAAACCACAAGATCCATTAAAGGCAAACCGACATTACAATCTGTTTTCTTTTCTTTTCAACGACGTATAGCAGTCGGTTTTTACTTTTCTGTTGGGGAAGAATAAATGCTTAATGCGAGAAATGTAGATTCAGGCAAACTGAAAATTCTTGATATTAGGCCAAAAATATAGACTTAGCGAAGGTGAGAGTCGAACTCACAGCTCCCAATCTCTAGTTGAGCGTGTTGTTTAACCAATTACACCACTAAGCCGTCTATACTCTGTGGTCTTATATCAAGGTTTTGCTATGACGCTTGCCTGATTCCATCATTCATTCGCACATTTATCCAGCGCGAATATATTTTTGTTGACTGTATTTGTTGCAACCGCACAGATTGATAGACATATAGCTATTCGGTATGCGCTTAGCAACGTCAGTCGATTAGGGATGGGAACTATAATTAAAAATCGTTACTGATAACTATCAGTAATTTCAGTACGTTACTGATAACTATCAGTAACTATCAATAATTTTACTCATCAGGACATTGAAGCAAAAAATAGGAAATTGTAATATTATAACTGCGTTCTTCATTGTAAGTTTACTTTGTAATTTACCAAGCGGGCTTTATGGAGGCTCGCGCAGCTATGAACCAGATTTTTACCACCCAGCAGATATGTTGGGAGTACATCGTGCCTACACATCACACGAACCAGTCGATCAAAACCAGCAATTGCACTTATTGGATAAACACGGTTTCCCAGATAAACTGACGCTGCTGATAAGAGCTATCCAGCTTTTTACGAGCCATAATGGTGGACGTGTTCGTAATATTTGAACGGCATCTTTGACATTTCACTAATACAACGCACGTCTTATTTCCGCGCGTTCACAGTAAAACTAAAGGAATTTACGGAAAGAAAACGTGCGATGTATTAGGGAAATTTCAAAAATGCTGTTCAAATATTACGAACCCGTCCGCCATTATGGCTCGTAAAAAGCTGGATTGGATCGAGTGGTGTGTTTCGTGCGCATTTCGGGGACACACTCTTCGAGATGCGGCGAGGGTTGACAAGGTGACAAGATGACTGATATCATAGCTAGGAATCTTGCGATGGTGGAGGCAACCTACGTCAGATTGAAAGCAGTAGTCTAGGAAGATCAGATTAATAATAAATACGTCAAAGATCACATACATGAAAGGAAGAGGCTCCAAGGGACTAAACGCGTGCTTCTCACGGGTGGTATCCCTTGACGGCGATGAACTAGAAGTGTAGATGAATTCGTGTATTTTGGATTGCTGGCGACCGCGGACAACATTAGTAAGGAAACCCAGCGGCGCATTCAAGCGAGAAATCGAGCCTACTTTGCCCTTCGCTATACGCTACGATCAAGAAGCATACGCTACCGTACGATGCTGATAATGCACAAATCTTTTATTAGGGCAGTAATCCTTTATGGACTCGTAAGTTCGCTCACGGAGGATATTCGCGCCCTTGCCGTGTCCGAACGAAAGGTACTGTGGATATTTGGCGGAGTACAAACTGAAAGTGAAGAGTGGTGGAGGCGTATGAATCACGAGCTACAGGCATTGTTTGGAGCGAATCCCATCGTACATTTGGCGAAAGTCAGTAAGCTACGGTGGGCCAGACACGTCGTAAGAATGCCGGATGATAGTGTGACGGAAACAGTTATCTTCAACAATCTCACTGGCACCAGGAACAGGGGGCTCAACGTGCAAGATGGCACGATCACGTGGAAAATGATTTGTGACTTTTGAAACGACTTGAAAATTGGCGACATGTGGCCAAAGTTCGAGTTAAATGGAATCGAAACTTGACCTTCTGTTTTTAAACGACAGACTTCGAAGCCAGTTGTTAGAGTACAGGACAATTGGCCCTGCAACGATCTTATTGACTCTAACAGCCTCTCCCAGCCGAGATTCAAACATACGACGACTAGCTTATTAGGCCAGCGTCATACCTCGAGGCCAACTGGGAGGCAACAATATCAGTAAATATCAATAATAGCGAAACCTTACTGATACTTAGTGATATTATTGCTTACTGATAACTATCAGTAATTAATGATAGTTTTCCCATCCCTACAGTCGATAACCGTTCGAGACAGCGGTTACATGTAGTGTGAGGATCCACTACGTATTTTCTTTTTTCTTTTCTTTTCAACGATGTATAGCAGTCGGCTTTTACTTTTCTGTTGGGGAAGAATATTTTTGGCCTAATATCAAGAATTTTCAGTTTGCCTGAATCTACATTTCTCGCATTAAGCATTTATTCTTCCCCAACATTACAATCTGTTTTAAAAAATGTGTAAAATACAGAGATTTGCAACATAAATTTATTTGTTAGGTTTAATCGAAAGTTACTCGTATTATAAGTGCTATTGGTTGCGTGTTAAGCATTGCCAGTTTAAAATAATTCGTGAAAGAAAATTACTCAAGCACTAACTGCTCTACTAATGGTTAATTTACCCTATCCAAGTGGAGACGCGTGAAAACATTTTGTATGCTCATATGGAAAATTTAAATCACTCCCATTGTGCGTTGGGAAAAAAGCTAAGGATCTGTAATTCAACCGTTTCCAAAGTGTGGAAAAGGTTCAAGGATCGATTGACATCGTCCGCAGTACCTTCCGCTCATACCGCTCATTCATAAATAGCCTAACCCGTTTTATAAGCTGTATTTTTACATCAAATTAAACGTAATAAATAAGCCTTTCAGTGAAATAGCACGTAATTTTATATGATTTGCGATTCTCTATTTATGTGCGTGTCAGAAGACGTAAAATGACAAGATTTTTTCGAAGTGTGTCCTAAATACCACTTTTAGTTTAGCGTAGTCTGCCTGCTCCTTGACAAAGTTCCTGGCTATGACATCCAAGGTATCTGCGAAGCCTAGGAGTTGGTTACTTTCTTTCTCTTGCTTTACTTCTACTTCCTCTGCCTCTCGTTTCGATGCCCGCTATTCGGATCACCCTCTCAAGTGCGATATTGAATAGCACCCCACAGCAAACTGGTGTCAAATATGGTCAAACGTACTGCGGAACCAGCGGCTGTCGTCAGATCAAAAAACGGTGCTCTATCTGTTCGTGAATGGTAAAACAGAGCATCGCCGCTTAATGTACATCACTCAGCGTGTTGATAGTGAACAGTGCTTGTATTGTCACGCAGCAGTAGAAACGTTGGAGCATAAACTGGTCGAGTGCCCGCGAGCAGCCGATGCATGGAAACTGCTGCAGCAGATGATCGCAGCGTGCCTTCCCGGACTACGAAGAATGGAGTATGTAGACATTAAACAACCAGTACTCAATAGAATATCGAGAATAAGCAAAACCAAAATACTAAACCTAGTTTCAAAGTACATATGTTTTCTTAATGACTGCAATAATGTAATAGACACAAACTCGCTAAAAGCTATTCTTGAATTGTAAATATTAATTTAAATAAACATGACAAAATAAAAAAAAAAAAAAAATAGCATAAAGGATACAGCCGTTACCTTGCCTCAAATATCGCCGCGTCTCGAAAGGTCTCGAGAGTGTCTCCGAGATGCACACGAAACACACCACTCTGCTGAGTCGCGTTAGTTTATGCGTAAAACCATGTTTGTGCAATTGTGGCAGAAGCTGGTCTCGATCGATTGTATCGTATGCTGCTTCGAAGTCAGTAAAGATGTGTTGTGTGGGGGGGATTTGTCGGATAGTGGAAATTTGGTGAATTCCCATGAATCCCGCCTGATTATTCCTTACGAAACCTTGTGCTGTCGGCGACAACCAGCGTAATAGAATCTGGGAGAGTATCTTGTAGGCGGTGTTTACCAGCGTTATGTCGTGATAGTTGCAGCAGTCAATCCAATCACCTTTTTTGTAGATAGGACAAACAGCTCCTTCCATCCATTTTGCTGGTAGCTATTTCTGTCAAAATCTCAAAAGTCTTGGAAATAGCTGAATGAGAGCCGTTGCCAGCGTTTCTCGCTATGTCTATGAAGCTTTACTGCTAGGCAATCCTTACCAACGACTTTGTTGGTCTTCAGTAACCCGATTTCTCGTTCGATTTCTTTGATATCGACATATGATTATCTTTCAAGAGCTTTCCTAGGGTAACTTTTGTTCCGCGTCTCTCTGTAACTTCGAGCTGGTTCCACTTCGCGCTCGTCTGTGATCTGATTCTCTCCCTCGTCCTTACACATCACCTGACAGGTTTCGGTTTGTAGCCCTTACGAGCTTGGTTCAAAAAGCAAAGCCATGGGTATTAACGTCCTGTTGAGAACTTGACCCTTCTTTATCGAAACACTTCGCAGCCGGCTTTTAAAGTACAGGGCAGTTACGGGGCTAGTGCAACAATCCTACTGACTTTATATAGCAGCACGAGCTTGGTTCAACTTCTCGTAAAACTTGTGCGTGTCATTAACTCAGAATAGTTGTTCCAACTCTTTAAGATCTCTGTCCTCGTTCTGGCGCTTTATACTCCCCTCAGAATCGTGGTTTGGCTAAGCTCTTCCCAGCATCAATGCTCAGATAATTTGTCCAACCCATTTTTCATACATCGCCGCTTGCTGGCATTCCCAATGAAACCAATCATTTCATATACTCCCTAGCTCTTGACCTAATACCGCGGTAGCGTCCTTTCCGATGGCCAAGCGTATTTTGTATCATCCGCCTTCGAGGGTTAAAGCACCTAACTCCTCCTCATCCAGTATTTGTGGGTAGCTTTCGGCAGATTTCGGGTTTTCTAGCTGCCTAATATTTAACCGAGTATCAATATCAGTCAATATTCGTCAATGTCCTAGTTCATTGTACGGCACGGCGGTCAGATGATCTTCAGGAAGATTTGTGGATATCTTTGCGTGGGCAAAAAGTGCTTCGGATTACTAGGTCTCCGAAAGCTGCTCAGTTTATACATCGTTGACCGTTATAGTTCATGTGGGTGTGCAGGCAAGTGGACCTTAGTAACAGTCTATACATTTTTTCCCTACCGATATTGGCGATCATAACTCTGATTTCGATGTCTCGTGGCGAACAGTTGTCGTACGTCGCCTCTAGCGGCACGTAGAATGCTTCCTTCGGGTCTACCTTCCTGTTGGTAGTGCACAATAATGATACTCTAATTGAAGAAACAGCCCTTTCCACTCAATTGACCTCAGCCTTCAAATCTATCACGGGATCATACATTCTTCACAACACTACAAAGCCAATTCTCAGTTCGTTGGTTGTGCCACCGCCCTGAAAGTTTAAAAAACTGATTTTAAGGGGGTCACGACAGAAAGTCAATTATATCTCGCAAACCATATGATGCAGATACTTAGTATCTTCGGCAAAGTTTAATGAAATTCAAAGTTCTACAACTTTGCTGAACACATGGCCATGCTATCTAGTTCCTATAAAAAATTAATGTTTTCAAATTTGTTATCCCCTTAATATCCAATTATATGAAAATGTCATTAGATGCAGAATACTTTTTTATGAAACTTCTCCTAAGACACCTAAGCTCGAAAACGTCAGGAAAAGTGAGAAAAGACTTTTGACCGCCTTTTTCCAGAATGGTCCCACTGTGCGCCATGACAAAGTTTCTGGTTTTAATATCGAAACGCGTAGCCTGCGTAGTTTGCTACATTTACTGAAAATCAAACTATCGGATATCGAAAAAAGCCGCTTGTCGAATTACCCCCCCAAGAATGATCCTTAAAAGCATGCAGGATAAATTGTTAGCTTGTTTCGACCCTGGCCGAAGAGGCTCGATCTTACGGACTTTTACAGCCTCTCCCAGCCGAGATTCGAACACACAACATACCTCGATGCCAACTGAGAGGCTAAATTTTAACATTTGTCTGATTTTATTTCAATACGATTTTTTTGTCAAATGAAAAACACTCAATTTCAACCTAAATAGCTTTTAACTGAACATAATTTCCCATTTCTTGAATAAACTGCTTAAGGTTAGGTTATGTCCGATTTTTTTTGTAACCCCCCCCCCCCCCCAATAAACTTTTCAGGCTACGCTCCTGGCCTACGCGCGTGCTTTCGTCCGATATGGCGAATGTTCCGGTTCATTGCCGGAAGGCCGCTCGCAAGGGCGTAGAATTTTTTGTGCAAGTAAGCTAATATAATAACCAAGCTATGCGCATAATAAACCCAAGTTTCGTTTTGCTTTGGATATAATACTGGAATAGTAGTTTTGGAAGTTGAGCTTGGAGTCCATTTCCTCTTCCAGGTCTCTGGCGTTAAGCGACACGTTTAAGGAGAGATTCTTCGATCCTATAATCATACATGATTGGGTTTTATTTCTAGTGAAGGTGATCACTGGATAAGGTTATTCATGCGACACCAGTCCGCAAATCGGTTAACTATGTCTTGTAGTTGTTTGCAGTCCACCACAGATAGCACAACAAGGAAAATTTTCAGATAATCCGTATATAGTAGTTTTCATCCCGGTGGAATAACGACACAAACGTCATTGAAGTAAATTATGAAAAGTAATGGTCCTAAATTGCTTCCCTGCAGGACGCCGGACTGGTTGCCGAAATTAAATGATTCGGTAGAACCTAGCTTTGCTGGTGGGCTGCGGTTCGTCAGATATGTCTGAAGCCAGTAGATGAAGTCGTTGGGAGCTGTTAGCCGGTTGATTTTTCGTAGCAGTATTTGATGGTCGATGCGATCGAAGGTAGCCTTACTTACTTACTTAGGTGGCTTACCGTCCTAAGACAAAGCCTGTTGAACAAAATTTCTCCATGTAACTCGGTTGAGGGCTACCGCTCTCCAATTCCTCGGACACCGAGTACTCTCCGCCAGATCTCGCTCCACCTGGTCTAACCATCTTGCTCGCTGCGCTCCTGGTCGTCTTGTTCCTAGCGGATTTGAGGCGAACACCATCTTTGCAGGGCAGTTGTCCGGCATTCTTGCAACATGCCCTGCCCATCGCATCCGTCCAGCTTTAGCCACCTTCTGGATACTGGGTTCGCCATAGAGCTGTGCGAGTTCATGGTTCATCCTCCGCCTCCATACTCCGTTCTGCTGTACGCCGCCGAAGATCGTTCTTAGCACTCGTCGTTCGAAAACTCCGAGCACTCGCAGGTCCTCCTCGAGCATTGTCCATGTTTCATGCCCGTAGATGACAACCGGTCTAATAAGCGTCTTGTACAGGGTGCACTTTGTACGGGGACTTAGTCAGCTCGACCGCAATTGCTTGTGGAGCCCATAGTAAGCACGACTTCCGCTGATAATACGACTCCGAATCTCACGGCTGGTATCATTGTCCGCCGTTACCAGTGAGCCAAGGTAGACAAATTCATCGACTACCTCAAACTCATCGCCGTCGATCAATATACTACTGCCCAAGCGGTGTCCTTCGGCCTCGGTTCCGCTGGCCAGCAAGTACTTTTTTTTAGACGTATTTACCTTTAACCCAATCTTTTCTGCTTCACGCTTTAGTCTGGTGTACTGTTCGGCCACCGCCACAGATGTTCTGCCGATAATATCCATGTCATCGGCAAAGCAGACGAATTGACTAGATTTGTTGAATATCGTGCCCCGCGTGTTGATATCCGCTCGGTTCATAACACCTTGTAGCGCTATGTTGAACAGCAGGCATGAAATACCATCACCTTGACGAAGCCCTCTGTGTGATTCGAATGAACTTGACAATCCACCCGAAATCCGAACACAGCACTGCGTACCATCCATCGTAGATTTAATCAGTTTGATGAGCTTTTTGGGGAAGCTGTTCTCGTCCATGATTTTCCATAGCTCTTTCCGGTCGATGGTATTCATATGCGGCTTTGAAGTCAACGAATAAATGATGCGTGGGAACTCTGTATTCACGGCCCTTTTGGAGGATTTGCCGCAGTGTAAATATTTGATCCGTTGTAGACCGACCTTCGACGAAGCCGGCTTGATAAGTTCCCTCAAATCTATTCGCAATTGGTGATAGACGGCGGAAAATGATTTGGGACAGCACTTTATAAGCGGCATTGAGAACGGTGATCGCTCGATCGTTCTCACAGTCCAACTTGTCGCCCTTTTTGTAGATCGGGCAGATTATCCCATCTTTCCACTCCTCCGGTAGCTGTTCCGTATCCCAAATTCTAACAATTAGTCGGTGCAGACAAACGGCCAGCTTTTCTGGTCCCATTTTAATAAGCTCCGCTCGGATGCCATCTTTTCCAGCTGACTTGTTGTTCTTTAGCTGCATGATGGCCTGCTTAACTTCGCCTATCGTTGGGACTGGCACCTCTTCCCCGTTTGCTGCACCGTCGAAATCGCTTTCCCCGCCGCCATGGTTTTCCGCCTGGGCACCATTCAGGTGTTCGTCGAAGTGCTGCTTCCACCTATCGGTCACCTCACGATCGTCCGTCAGAATTTATTTATTTATTTGTTTATTTTTCGTAACGTAAGGCTATTGCCTTTTAATTTGTTACAATTGGAGACTGATATGGTGCAATATAATTCAAATCAAAGAAAAATTTGTCTTACAAACTAATAAACTATTTCTTTTTTCGATTGAAGCTTAACTAATTCGTGCGGTTGAGCTCTGATAGTAGATTCCGTTTAAATACTAGTTTTGAAGTACTATTTTTGACTGCATTCGGTAAGTGATTCCAAACTACTATACCTCTGACGAACAATGATTCGTTATAGTATGATGAGCGATGAGATGGAATAATAAAGTTAGACGTTCTAGTCTGTCTGAGTGGTATCAGCTTAGAAAATAGATAATCAGGTTTTTCTGTTTTTATTATTTTATATAAGTGAACACATGACCGAAACTTGTAGAAATCAGTGAATTTGCAACCTAATAATGAAGCTTGTAAATGTGATACACTGGAATACCTAGACAAGTTGTAGACATATCTTACCGAGGAATTTAAAGCCACTCTTAGTTTAGCTAGAGATGCCGCAGAAGCATTCGAATACGCAAAATCCCCATATAAAAAATGTGGAAGTATCAAACTTTTGAAAAGCTTGATTTTGGTATCGACTGAGAAATGACGTGTGACTAGATTCAAACGTTTAAGCGTACCATAATTTTTTCCACACTGGGCATTTATTTGGAGATCCCAGTTTAAACTTGAAGTAAAAATCATACCGAGATTGTTGACAGTGCTGGAAAAATTCAGACGTTCACTATTCATGAATAACGATGGTGTCTCCATCAAAGTTCTAGATCGGCTGATCATCATTGCTTGAGTTTTGGAGGTGTTAATCGGCAAAAGGTTTCTTTGCGACCAAAGAAAAACATTGTTCAAATCATGATTGATCTTTCTTGAGATGTTTTGAGTGCTTTCATTATTTTGGGCACAGTAATAAATCTGGACATCATCTGCAAAGAGATGTATTGAGGAAAATTGCAGAACTGTGGGTAAATCATTGATAAACATTGAGAACAACAGGGGACCCAGCACGGATCCTTGAGGGACTCCAGAATCTATAGGTAGATATGAAGATATTTTACCATTATAGAACACGGCTTGGCTGCGGCCCCGTAAATAAGAGCGGATTAGATTGACTGCTTGGCTGGAAAACTGGAATAAAGACGACAGTTTGTAAACCAGCTTGGAGTGAGAGACGCGATCAAAGGCTTTAGAGAAATCAATTAATAATAAGGTAGTGGCTCCACGTTTGTCGATTGATTGTGCGATATCATCGTGGACTTTCATAAGTGCTGTTTCAGTGCTGTGAGACCTTCTGAATCCGGATTGAAATTTGGTTAGGAAATTCATTTCAGTTACAAAGTGTGACATTTGGTTTTGCATGATCTTTTCAAAAGCTTTAGAGAGCGTGCTTAGCAAACTTATTGGTCTTAAATTGGTGAGATGATTGGAGTTTGCTTTCTTTTTGATGGGAATCACTTTAACAATCTTCCATGCTTTCGGAAAAATTGATGTGGCTAAAATGGTGTTGAAAAAATGGTTGATATATGGAAGAGCCAAGGGTAGCAAAATTTTTAAAAATTGTATTGGAATGTTGTCTAGACCAATTGCATTCGACTTTATAGAAAAAATTGAATTCACAACGTCATAGTCCTGAACAGGCAGAATACTGCCAGTCTTATCCCGACACATTTCGGCTCGCGGCACAAAGCCTTTGCGGGATCCGTTCAGTTTCTGGTAGAACTTCCGCGTTTCCTGAGAACGATGCAGCCGCTCCAACTCTGCATATTGCTGCTCTTCCAGGTTGCGCTTTTTCTCCCGAAAGATTTGGTTTCGCTGGATGTTCTTCTGTTTGTGTCTTTCCACGTTCTGACGTGTGGCACTGCGCATCTTGGCCGCCCGCGCAGCGTTCTCCTCATCCATCACCCTCCTACATTCATCGTCAAACCAATCGTTCCGCCGATTCCGGGCCACATGCCCGATGGAGCTCTCCGCTACACTGCTGATGGCTGTTTTGATAGTGTTCCAACAGTCCTCGAGAGGGGCTTCGTCCAGCTCGTCCTCTTCCGGCAGTGCAGCTTCCGGCAGTGAGAAGTGCCGACTGTCGATCAAAACGTGGTCGATCTGTGATTCTGTCTGATTTGGTGACCTCCAGGTGTACTTATGGTGGATTCTGTGCTGGAAAAAGGTACTACGTACGGCCATAATCTTGGAGGCGGCAAAGTCGATAAGTCTTAGGCCCATTTCATTGGTTCGCTGGTGTGCACTGAACCTTCCAATCACCGGTTTGTATTCCTCCTCCTGGCCGACCTGAGCATTGAAATCCCCGATGACGATCTTGATATCATGTTTTGGGCAGCGGTCGTATTCACTCTCCAACTGCGCGTAGAATTCATCCTTGTCGTCATCGGTACTTCTGAGGTGAGGGCTGTGCACGTTGATGATGCTTATGTTGAATAATCGGCCCTTGATTCTCAACCTGCACATTCGAGGATTGATTGGCCACCACCCAATCACCCGTTTCCGCATCTCGCCCATCACTATGAAAGCTGTACCCAGCTCGTGTGTGTTGCCGCAGCTCTGGTAGATGGTATGTCCATCTCTGAACGTACGTACCGTTGAGCTCTTCCAGCACACCTCCTGCAGCGCTACGACGTCGAACTTGCGGCTCTTCAATACGTCGGAGAGCACTCGAGTGCTCCCTTGGAAGTTGAGAGATCGACAGTTCCACGTCCCGAGTTTCCAATCCATAGTCCTTTTTTGTCGCGTGGGTCTATTCCGATTGTTCCAGTAAGAATATATTTGTTCTTCGTTCCATGCTTTAGTATTTTTCGTGGTGACGGCTTGCAAAGCCTGCTACACCAACCCCCTGTTTCGCCGGAGGGCCAACGAAGCTCGAAAGGTAGCCTAAAGATCAGTATATACTTTATCAATTTGAGCAGCACTCTCCACATGACGGAGACAGAACGAGCTAAACTGCAACAGGTTTGTGTTAATAGAGCGTTTTGGGAAATGTTACTGAATAGAAGCTCATACACAAGAACCTCCAGTAATTTAGAACCGGCACGGGTTTTCTCCCTTTTTAAACACTAGTAAAACAAAAGATTATTCCAGCACTCTAGGAACTTATTTTGTTGGAGAGACATGTTGCGAATCAGTAGCAGAGGTCTACAGAGCACATTGGCACATTTCTTCAAAACTACTGATGGTACCCCATCAGGACCCGGGTTAAATTTTCAGGACCATTATGCATTGCATTATCGAGTTGTTCGATTAGAGTCAGAGGATAACTATCAAGTGTATTTTATTCACGAGAATAAGCGAGGTGGTACTTTTGTTTTGGGAATCTGACTTCCTATTGTGTATTTGACAGAATTCGCAGCTAGCTGCTAAAATAACGAAGAGTTTCCTTGCTAGTGCGATAAATGCTGTTGGCGGTACATTCTAACGGAAATTGAACTTCTGTCTTTTTGCTCGATTGTTTTCACAGCCAACTGTTAGTGTTCAGGACAGTTGTGGGGCTAGTACTACGATTCTGTTGACTATAATAGATGCTCTCTGCTGAGATTTGACCATTAGACGACTAGTTTGCTAAACCAGTGCAGTGACATACCTCGAGACCAACTGGCAAGTTATCACAAAGAACAACGTTTAAACTGTAATATAAGACTCAGTAATTGAGTCACAATAGGCAATAAATATTTTCTAATAAAATTTAGAATGAATAAAAAATACTGATTTAGACTGTACCAAATGTGTGTGTACTCGTAGATTTTCAAGTTTGAACACGGTCAGAAGGATTTCTTCTCCAATATAAAAACTGTCCCAAAAAGTATGGACGCAGTCAAAAAAAGGTTACGCCCGCTTGCTAGCAAAATTAATATCTAATATAATAATTAATAATCATTTTTGATTTATTTTTAGTAAAAGCTACGTGCGTCCATACTTTCTAGGACAGTTTTTAGTTTTATCTATCTTTCAAGAACCGCCATTAGGTATTCTAAAATAGTTTTTCGTTTTGGCGAATCATAAATAAGATATTTTCGTAAAAGATTAACGTAATTATTACAAATTTGTAGAAGTTTGATGATTAGAAAACACTATTATTTATTTGGCATAGAACTGTTGTGTTCCGATAATTAAATCATTGATCATACATAGAATGAAAACTAGAAATTTTGTATAGATATTGAGCAATCTATGCAACTGCAGAATGTATTTTAATAATGATTAGTGTCAAATTTATATTTCCTTGCAGATACCAAGCAACGCTTCTGCAATAAAATAAAAACGCAAATTACATCAACACCCCCGGGGGTGAATTTGGAATGCTGATTTCACAACCCGAACACGATCCGAATACCTTACAGTCGACTGCGTTATGGGTAGTGGTTGCAATTGTTGTTGAATAGTTTCACGGTTGACCTCCAGTAACTTTCAACAGCCAGTGCTGGACGGCATGGCACATCGTTATTCGATCGTTTTCAGTTTCGTCTACCTGGCTAAATGGCGTAGCTTTTCACTTAACATTCATTGAATCCAAATTAGAAGCCAGGCGTTAATGTCATGACGCTCGGTGTCCATACTGTAAGACACAAACTGAGATCCGATATATAGTCAATGTTAACTGTTTCGCTATGGTCATTCGCAGTGGTGCGTATCTCAAGTTATCCATTTCAAGGTTACTGCGGACGGGTACGTACATAATGCAACCAACACAGTGGCTTAACTACTGCGCTGTATTTCAACGGACGGGAGAAGTGTAAATTTTGAATCTCAGTTTATTTGGGTTAGCAAATTATCAGCCTTCGGAAATAATTTTCAACCATAACTGCACATCAGTTTGATCTATACGCCTTAAGTGATCGTAAAATGGTGATGGAAATGCACGATGACGTGTGGAATCGAAACGAGCTTTATTGTGGAAGATATAATAGCGCCCATCAGAGCGAACTGAAGTCGGCCATCGATGGTCGTGCATGGTTATATTAATTGCCTTGAAAAAAGTACATCCAAAAAATGTTTTTTCCGTTTTTGGTTTAACCATTGGTAACTTTATCAATGTGAAATTTATCTTTCGGCAAAAATATTTACGTGTCCTCCAATCACGAAAAAATACATTAACAGTAGTCAAGATATCTAAACTTTTCTATGGGATGTTGAATTTTTTTTTCAATTTTTTCATTCATGTTGAAACCTACTTGTTCTAATGTTCTCCATTCGAAGCATCACTGACCTCGAACAACATAGCAAACTCACTTACGTAACGAAACGACGGATCAATATAATAAAAACGGAACCTCATTGTATCTGTACAGATATATCACATTTCCCCGATTGGTTAGCGCTTTTCTCTTTTTCACTTTATTTCAAGATATCGGCCAACCAAGTCAGCTGTAGCGGATCAATCGATCGGCTCCATTCAATGATTAATAGATTAATAGGAGGCAGAGTACCTACTAGTGGAGCGACGCGGGAATCCCGCTAGCACATTCCCGTCTATGCACTCTATGGTAGATTATCCGACCGAGTGAACTATTCGAAGCGGAAGGCGTGAATAGTAGCGTAAAAGGATGAGAAACTGTGCTATGCCTCACGTAGATTGCCTATTGCTGCAGCCGTCTGCCGGGCTGCTGGCTACCAGCAGTGGCGGCGGCGGTGCGGTAATGGACGGCCTCAGTCTGCTATTATGAATGATCGACCGATCTTCGGTGAAGACGCATTCGCGAATGGTGTAAACACATTACGATACGAAGCCAAAAAGTCCAGCTGAATATGCTCTTCAGTTGGACCAATTCCCATCATCATCGGCAAAGTGCTCGTCATTTCATTGTTCAACGGCAGCTCGATTACGGTTACGGTGGCGCTTCCTTGCTATGGTAGCCATGTGTAAAACATGGTAATTAATTTCTTGATGGAACCGAAGACTAGCTCCGTCATACCCAAATCAAAACCGCGGCTGAAGGGTTTCTCGCTTTATCTTCCCTGATACAATGTGCATATCTAATGGGAAAGGTGAGAAAGAGGCCGGGTCGTAATCGAGGATGGGAAAAGTGTACCGTGGAAATTATTTATACAATATATTTTTGTATTGACAGCAATGACGAACTTCAGTCGGAAGCGTCCGTAACCGCGATGAAAAATTCTACATTTTGTCATACCCAGGATAGGGCATCTATAGCATACGTTATTTGATCAATTAGAGCTAATTATTGGAATAAATTCAAACTGTTTGGTTGTTGTTCATACTACGGACCTTTCTATAGATTTCAAAGATTTCAAATTTGAACATTATTAGATCGAAGTGTATGCTACAATTCGATATTTCTGCAACAATCTGGGTTCGTGCTCGTGGCTCAATAAAAAACCCAGAGCTACATGTTAATTAACGAACAAGATTTGCGCTACTGCTTGAAAAAGTAGTCACAAAAATGTACAAAACTAAATGTTGTGTTCCTATAGCCTTAAAGAAATTTGTAAGTATTTAGATCACATAAATGAATTAACAACAACATGAAGAAAAGATATCACTAACTGGGTATTTACGACTTCCAAACTCGCTGTTTGCAGCCCAGTAGTATCAGGGAAACAGCCATCATTGGTCACAAAGGTCATGGAGGGAATTGGACTTTTTTTTCCTGTATGGACTCATCACTGCGACCAGTAACGTTTGATTTATTGTAATATCGCCCGCACTGCATTAATTTTTGCTATAATCGCTATTGATTTAGCGATATGCTTATTGAATTTTTAATGGGTGCTTGTGTGTAATTGGGTATCCTTCCTTCAATGTTTTTCTCTACTTTACCCACCTCGTTTCACATGACAGCGCGCAGTCCCCAATTATAGCCATCCCTGGCGTGGCAAAACCAGTGCATTTTATTTTAAGGGTCTCATTTTTGCACTGCCAATAGGCCATATCGGGAAAATATAGAATTCAGCACGAAGGAAGGATAATGAGGGGCCTGAGATTAAACCCATGCTAAAGTCACTTTAACATCGAATGGCCTGATTCTACTAAGATTCGAACCCATGACCATTCGCTTGTCAAAGTAGACTCAGTAACCTTGCGGCTACAGAGCCCCCTCGGGCATTGGACTTGTAGATTTAAATTTCGTGCTGTGAGCCTGCATTGGATTGGGTGCGCATTTGGAAACAATTTAAAAAAAATCAAGTACAAAATTTTTACTGTCCTTTTGTCTCACAGGCATTAGGGGTTGTTTTTATTATTATCAATCCTTCCCACACGTTGAAGACATTTTAGCAATTCCAACCAATTTTATTAACACATCGTTGCCACAACACAATACGTTTTCTTTTCACTACTCTTAAAATGAAATAGCAACATGTAGTATAGAATAGATATAGAATTATGTTAGGGGGGATTTAGTCACTTTTCTGACGACCTTCCAAGCGGAGACCAAATTGGTCTAGGTTTAATCGTCGTAAAAAACTTTTGATGTGTTAGGACAGTGGGATTCTGTCATTTTTTGTCTAAAACACGTTAAAACTTCATTATTTTCAGTTAATATTTTTCTTCGTTTGGGTCAACGCGTAGAAGATTTTCCGAATTATTGGTCCAAAAATAATCAAAATAGATCAGGAAATCGCTAAGTTATTAGCGTTAGAAACCTGATCACTTTTCGAGATAGATTCAGGGCCGGCGCTAGCCAATTTGTCGTTTCAAGCAAATTATGCCATTTTCATATGCGCCATGCCGTAAAAATAAGGTTATTGCATTTATAATGACGTCGAACTTACAAATTATTTAATTTGACGTGTTCCATGCAGTAGTAAATCCGCCATCTAATCAATTTTGCTTTTCAATCTACGTTAATCGTTCCTAACCATAAAACATATAGTAAAAGAATCGCAATCCGTCGAATGTTCAGCATTCGTCAAAACATGTTTAAGATTCTTGCAGGTATTAAAAATAATTATTTTTTATGCTTCTTTGACTGTTCGAATCTAAATTTGAAGCATACAATATGTAATTAATTAATTTCAGTGCATCTAACAATTTAAAAAAAAACTGTTTCAATAAAATTTATTGCATTATCTAAAACAAAGTTAAAGAATTCTGCTTCAATACAACAATAGATTTGTCATTTGCTTTATATGGAAAAAAATTCTTCTTGTGGCAAGAGCTGATTCAATCTCGGTTTCGGTTCTTGAAACCTATTATCAGAATTCAGAATGATAAACCTTTAAAAACAAAAACAGTTCAGAGTTCCCGCTGCTTCAGAAACTTCGTTCTCATACTTTGCTGCTTCATCAAAAGATGAGCAGATTCAGCAGCAGAGTACTGATTTAGAAGAGATTCGACAATTTCTCCCGAAAAATTTCTAGATAATTTAATGACGTTAATACGACTTTCCCACCACGTTTATCTGACTATTTTAATTGCTACGTTTTGTTGTAAAACGGTGTTCATCAGAATAATCAAGGCTGTAATTTTGTAGCACTGTAACACGGACTTTTTTCGCCGGAGTACAAACGGAAAGCGGAGAGTGGCGTGGGCGTATGAACCATGAACTGCAGTCACTACTTGAAGAGATTCCCGTAGTACATCTGGCGAATGTTGAGAGAGTACGGTGGACCGCCCAAATAACAATGATTACTCTCTTATGATGGTTTTCATGATCATGATTTCGTCATCTGCTACATCAAATACCATCAGAAGAGTGTAATCAAACTCAAATTGTTGCTTGGGCGGTCACGTTGCAAGAATGCCGGACGACTGTGCAGTGAAATCCGTTTTCTCTCAAGAGCTCCATCGTCGTGAAATAGGGAAAGAGGGACCCAACGTGCTGGATCTGCTTCTGTCGAGATGATCAACGAATTGGCGGCAAGTAGCCCATGACCAAATACAGCGGAGAGCAACTCTAGATACAGCTCGAGCCATCCCGGCTCTATGCTGCTAAAGGAGAAGAAGGACCACTTATTTATTTAATGCTCCAGTTTTTAATGTAGTCGAAATGGCGCCCCCCTCAAAGTGGCGCTCCATGCAGCTGCTTGTTTTGCTTAAGCGAAGCGCCGGCCCTGGATAGATTTTATGGAATGACCCCCTATACCAGCTTCCTTATAGAAAGATTTAGTCCTATGTCAAAAGTTGAACTGGTAAAAATATAACCAAGGTTAAAGATTGAATGGGTTAAGTCGGTTAAAGCCCATAACCAGCAATGTCAATAATATCAATAATAATAACATATAAGCAGAGGGGCAGCGTAGATGTGGAACAGGTTGCTGAACGCTCAGCGGGTAGTGTACTGTCGGAAACCACCCAGCAAACCACAAATCGTATTTTAATGCATGAAAATCATCGTAGATAACTTTAAACAAAACCGAAATGGTACACAAAGCTTATTAAAACGCACCCTAGTCTATATTCAATCGTACAAAATGATGACGTACAAACTGATATACATACTATTTTCATTACAGAATTGTATAGCATTATGGAACTAATCATGTACAGTCGGTTCTCGTCGTATACAAATACTTATGAATGCGAATTGTTTACAAATAATCTGACGCACATCGCCTCCAAAACAGTACGCATATGCTGATTTCGTACCGTTCTGATTCAAACTTAGAACAGTCTCAAACTTCGAACACTTCAGATGAAAATGCTCTTAGTATCGCTAATACGATAAAATATTATGCTTATTGTATACCACCATGTTCGTTAGAATGTCCGTCCGGCGATATACAACAAGCATAATATTTTATCATATTAGCGATACTAAGAGCATTTCCTTCTAAAGTGTTCGAAGTTTGAGACTGTTTTAAGTTTGAATCAGAACGGTACATCGAATACGATTTTTTCTAGATATAAATTGGTACATATTTCTCATTTGTTACTTTGATATACGTACGAAAATGTTTACTGCGCAGAATAGGAAGAAAGAGCAGAAAGTCGAGCTAACAAATAAGAATGGCGGCCAGACGAAAGAGAAACCCAAGCGTCGTCGAAAGAAATTTAAGGGGGATGCCATGATTGTCGAAACTATGGACAAAATTACGTACGCCGAAATTCTCCGGAAAGTGTGAGAAGACACGGAACTGCGGAGAGCATGGTAAGAACCAGGTGCACTCAAAAAGGCGAGATGAAAAAGGTGACAAAATTCCTTAGCAATTGAGACAATTGTTCGAGCCTTACCCAGGTAACCAATAAGCATTAGTATAAGCAGTAAATCAATCGTTTATTAGCATCCCTGGCGTTTTATACAGCAGGTTGCTGTTTATCAGCATTTTGATCCCAAGAGTCAGTGATCGACTGTGGAAACCTGGACGAGATTAACAAGGAGAAGAACCCAGCTAGCATTTTCATGTGTATATAAAAGATAAATATCAGCATTACGTACAGATATACATGCTAATAAATCGTATTTGATGCGCAAAATTGGCATATCCGTACTATTTTGGAGGCGATGCACGTGATTAGGAATATTTATAAGCCTTACGACTATATAAGTATTTATATACGATAATATCCGATGGAACGCGGCTCGTTTCTTAATGCTATACAATTTTGTGCTGAAAATCGTATGTATGTCAGTTATTATCAATATATACGATAGAAAATCAACCTAGGACCACTTTATCAAGCTTTAATTTGTTGAGACATATTTACGATAATTTACGTACATTGATATACGAGTTGGTGTTAGCTGGGGAAGTAACTGAGAAGGGATAAAGTACAATGCGGTGGGCTGGCGTCTCGATGCGTAGAACATGTAGTGGCATGCAGACTGCATTGATACAATTATCAGCGTTGGAGCTATTCAGTGTGTTCTTTGAGAACTGCTCTTCAGTTTATTAATGGAATGAGAAACTCAGCAACCTTCGCAGTAGTTGTGTCAGAGCCAGAAGGCGAGCTCAGAGAGCGACAACTGCGGCAGATCGAGAAGAATGTAGGCAGGTGTTCCATGCAGCAATGGCCGCTCTAAAAAAGGAGATAGAGGTGAGCAAAGCGAAGTGGTACAAAGAGCTGTGCCTTGACGCTGATGCCAACCTTTGAGGCGAAGCATACCATATGGTAATGGCGGAGGTTAAAGGATCAGTGATAGCAAGGGATCAAGAGAAAATGAAGGCCATCATAGTATCCTTTCCCGAAGCAAGGCCCAACGTTGCGTTCACCTACACCGTACACTGGCGAAGACGCTGAAAGTGTACTAGCCTCCAACAAGTTGTACTTCCTTATTTACTTATGTGTCCATATCTGCCGATCCGGTAGAACAAAGGACTGCCGACGGTTACTCGACATGGCCTTTTCCTGTCGCCAGGACAAGTTCTCATCTAAAGGTTGGATGTTGTTGGCTAAGTTGCGACGCCTTGTGCCTTTGGGACAAGACACCGTCGTGCAAAACCTTGCACGAGAACGCCTCGTACCGAGCCTCGATGAGATGGACTAGCTTATCTGGAACTCCTCTACGCCTAAGAGCGCCCCAGATGTTTTCGTGGTTGAGTCGGTCGAACGCCTTTTCGAAATCAACGAACACCAGCAGAAGAGAGTCCTGGAATTCGTTGATCTCCTCCAATATAATGCGGAGCGTTGTGATATTGTGAATACTTTGAGAGTATTACTGAGCAACGTGATGCCACGTCGGTTACCACATTCAGTTAGGTTTCCTTTTTTTAGGGACTTTGGCCGATATGCCCTGCATGCAGTCCACTGGAAAAGTTACGGTTTACCATATATTGCTGAAAAGCTGATGCATCATCTGGGCCGACAAAGATGGGTCGCCTTTGAGTATCTCGGCTTAAATACTGTCTATCCCTGGCACTCTATTGCATATCATATTCTTGATGGCTGCTTCAACATCATCCAATGATGACACTTCAGATTTGACGCAAATAATGCGACGAACTATTGGCGTCATACGTTGCTGGTTTTGTTGGTCTCTGAAATTTGAAACTCAGAAGAGATGTTCGAAATTTTCAGTTCATCGCTTAAGCTGTCCTGTACGGTCAGTCAGTAGATGATCAGCTCTGTCTTTTAGCAGCATCCATGTATTCATCTGTATCAACGAGAAGTTGTAGCATTGGACAAAAGGTAGGAGTCACAACGACTACTTGTTAAGGGTAGCTACCAACAACCGGCCCGTCACATTCCCGCTCTTTCCCCACCACTCCAAAAAATTTCCATTACTATCCACCATCAGTTGTAGAACCACCGTTTCAAAAGTTGAAGCGATGGCAAAAGCCCTAAGGGTGAAGAAGGCTCCAGGACCTGATGTAATTCCTAATGTAGCCCTGAAATCCGCAATTCAAGCATTTCCGGACATATTCAGGACGAGGTTATAGAACTGCCTGGAAGAAGACTACTTTTGGGACATGTGTTGAAGGCATAGAGACTAGTATTACTGGCGAGCCGGCGTTCTGGCCTGAAAATCCAGCATCATACTGACCAATTTCTATGCTGAATACATTCGAAAAACTGCTGGATGGAATTTTTCTCAAAAATCAGAGTGGTTGTGTACAAGACACGACCGCATATATAGGTGACGCAGGACTACGTAAGTCTCTTTGTAGTGATAGTAGCATGTATTCATGCTTGTTATCATTCGATTCTTCATGTATACATTCTATATGCAACATATATACATGCTACATGTGTTGTATGTAACATTTATCAAAGTAGTAGCATACGTTCAATTCTCAAAAGATTGTGCATTTGAAAACAATTTAACAAAATCAAGAACACAAACTATTGCTTTCCTGCTACCTTACTGGAATTAAATATTGTTTTTATTACCCATGGTTCCCTACGTTGAAGGGATTTTACCAATTCAATCCTATTTTATCAACAGCACATCTTTTCAATACACTTCTAATGAAACGGTAAGCATGCGTATTCACGGGAAACTAGCAGTCATTGACTTTTCGTCGGAAAGTCCAATTTCGGAAGCAGTTTTTCGGCCCAAAAACGGGATTGTGTTTATAAAAATGTATATACTGCATTCTTCTTGCCAATCTGAACACAGCGAATATATTTTCATAAACCGAATTTTTGTTTCAAACAAAAAAACTGCTTTTGAAATTGGCAGAATTGATGATGACTAATTTCACCTTCATACAGAGTCGTGTTATAATCGAACACTACAGCTGTAGCACATTTTTCCAACACAGATATCAAATTCGCCGAGGTTTAATCGTCTCCCAGTAAAGAATTTGCGATCTGTTGGGACAATGAGCTTGTGTCACTTTTTCTGGCACACTTCCCTAACACTGACAACAAATTGGACTAGGTTTAATCGCGTTCGTAAGAAATCTGTTGGCACAAGGGGGCTTTGTCACTCTTTCTGGCGTACTTCCCAAGCAAAGACATCAAAATGGTCTAGGTTTAACCGCGGTGTTAAGAAATCTTGTTGAGATGAGGAAACTTGGTCTCTTGTTTTGGCTTACTTCCCAAGCACAGATATCAAATTGGTATAGGTTTAGATCATCGCAAAGAATCTTCCAACCAATCACGAAGCGAGAATTCTGGTAAAACATAGGCTCATTATTTTCAATTTTTCAATAGTTCAACATCAAGAATCCATACTTTTCTTTATTTGGGTCAATTCTTAGAAGATTTTCCGATCGATTGGTGTAAGAATATTGAAAATCGATCGGAAAACCGCTGAGCTATTAGCGCTCAAAACCTTCCATTTTTCGTGACGCTCGCATTTTTCGATTTTTTGGAATGACACCCTATCTCAAAACTTGCCGTAAGACGTAGTCCTACGTCAATAGACTGACGAAATTCATACTATCCGAACAGTAATCGAGAAAACCGAAAAGCAGAAGCGAAGGGGCATTCGATATTGTCGGTCAGACGTCGTCCGGCGCAAGCGATCCTTTTCATTGTGTTTGTTCGACGTCGTCCGACAAATTCGGCGAGCAATATGAATCAATTGATTTCAAACCCATTTATTAAGTGTACTTTAGTTCTTGTTTTTACTACTCTTATTTTATAAAAACAGCATTTTAAACTTCGATTTACGAAGTATCGGCATTCGTTTCTGAATAATTTTGAATGCAAAAATAGAATTGTAATTATAAATTGTATTTTTTAAATAATTTCAAGTCAGTAAATGTTCGGTTCTAGGAGGTTTTGTTGTAATGTGAGTGTAACAAGCTTAAGACTATGCCCGAGTTTTCGCATAAACGACCATTAGGAATAATATGTCTCGCGAGTTTGTCATAGCGCAGAAAAGGCTTATGATTGATAACAATCGAAACAATAATCGCCAAAAGCTTGTGACAGTTTGTGCAATGCAATATATCAAAGGAAGTTAGTCTAAAAGGTAAATTTTATTGTATTTTACCACTAATTCAAACGTCCTGTAAACCTGTAAACGAACTCTATACTTGCGCAAAGCTACGGTCTCAGAAAGATCACGTGTAGCGAGAAATCAGCTTTCATCAATTCAGTCAACTAAACTTGAATCTCTAAATTTATCTACTGTCACTAAGCCGTAAGCGATTACAAGATTTTGATTTAATACTCCACAAGTCATTTTGACCCCTTTCTATTCATCTCGCTCTTGCTCCCAGGGTCGTGACTGCTAGACTGGTACATTCAATGGTCAGCAAATCTAATCTGGAAAATTTCAGTGAAAGCAAAGCCGGCACAACTACATGGAAACACCGTCGTATATAAATAAAAAGCTCACCGGTGAAAAAAATACCGTGTACGCGGGTCACGAGAAGAAGCAGACAGAGACCTTTGAATGGCGTGCCGTGAGAAGCCAATTCTATGCAATGGTTGAAATAACATTGAAACAATAACACTCTAAACCAGCTAGCCGGAATCCACCTGCGAAAGTCACATTGCTAAGATGGGATCAGCTCAGTTTTTCCCATTGCCCGGAGACGGTCGGCGTATGTAATGGTTTATATACCTACCTGCTCAGCAGAGTAACTACCTGTTCCGGCAGTGGAATGTCAGGGTCTACCGGCAGTGACGACAATGGGCAATCATGTGCTGCAGCAGAATGAGGAACTCCGATTAATGGCAATGAGCGTCATGTACCTTTCCACACGGCCGCAGTTATATGAATGAGAGTAGAAGAAATTTACCTGCTGCATGGATTGTATTCGGTAGCAGATAGAAGATAAATTACAGGGGGAATTCAAATAATCCTCCTGTCCTTTCCTGTTATCTGAGGTGTCAAAAGCAATGAAAAAGTCAACTTTGCAGCAAGCAATGGTTTGTCGCTTAAGCTCGGGTGCAAGGACACGCCTTGATTGGAAGAAAATATTCAACACCTCAGACGATGATTTTATTGTTTACTTAGCACCGGGACCGGTAGAAAAACGCCCATTAGTTTCAGGAGTTCGTGGAGAATTTCCTTCAATCTTTATATTTTTTTATCTACGAAAATTGAGAAATAAGACATCAGAAACGGGATTATTTTTATGGATGTGCTGATTATTTAGGATTCCACCTATATATTTTTTTCTCATTTGTAAGTTCGATCATTTATTGGACACACTGTGAAGCATTTCGTAAAAAAATTGAAAAGTAACGCACCGAATATAACTCCACACCGACTGTCCCTAATTGGTTGAGTGATTTCTCCAACTTGACCAAAAGCCGACTAACGCACCCAAGGTGTCAGTAAACTCTCCCTCTCTCCTGTGCACATCGATCGATCTGGTTCCTCACTACCCTTTGGCGAAGGCCTACAGGGGGTTCAACGAACCGGCGACTTAGCAAGAAGTGAAAATTCGGACACACTTAAATTGAAACGACTTCGCATCTACCTATCTGCAAATCAGTCGAGTTTGCGCACTATCCGGAAGCAAGTTTTGCACGTAATGCCAACTTCCTGAGCGCTGGCAAATCGTTTCGGATGCTTTCTCTTAGCGGTCAACAAAGTTGTCCGGTCGGTCGGTGCGAATCGATTGATCTTCGTCGCTGCGGCTGGACTAGCCCAAATGGTGTTGCTGTGCTTGCTCTGGCTGATCTTTACCTCCACCACGCCACGCCGGTGGTGGTGTCAAGTTCGACCGAAAGCCACTTCGAACCACTCCGGCGTGCACGTATGTTGGCGTTAATTTGCATCGGTATTTTTTTGTCTGCCATGGTTATTTCGGAGTAGATCTCTTGATTGATTGGATTGAATTAATGAGAGTTTCGACTTTCGGCTGGTTGGACTTTATCTGTTAAAGAAGTAGACTAACGATCGATGCCAAAAATTGAGTTTGAAGAAGGAAAAGAGAGAGAAACAGATCATGGAAATAGATTCACCAAATTAATTGCCACACAACAACCTGATTAATGGATGCTTATCAAATTAATATGCTCATTCCATCGTCCGGATTGCTTAAAATCATACATGATAAAAAACACTTAGCAGTAGATGAGTTATGCGTACGTTATCATTATCAATTACTAGCAAGATTGTATAAAAAATATATGACCCTAATTCAGAATCGTCAGTAAATGACAAATCCAAAGACGATGGTATAACATTTCACCGCGACATCTCTTGTTATTTGCGTTTTGTGATATATTTCTGGTTCAATGCGTAGTTATAATGCGAAAAAAGTAATAAATGGCTGCTTAAAAGCAGCATGATATTCACCTTTTTCTAACTCTCCTATTCATAATAATGAATTATAGTAAGGAATAACAAAACACAAAAATTGGTTCTATGACTAACTTAGGTATTTCGTAAGTCTCTTGTTCGGACCCACCTCATGTTCACACACAAAAAAAACGTGCCAACATGGACAAACAACCGAAAATTGCAAGTTATAGCATGAACCTTATAATAATACCACCAAGGAAGGGGTCACCTTCTAACGAACGCTGCATGCGGCTTAACCTTGACAGTATAAACACACACACCGCAGCACCAAAGTCATAAAATTGCTGATTCGTCGTAAATTAACGCCTCTCCATTTGGAAGGGTACGGGGCTTTGCATATAGGTACGGTTTGTTTTTTTTTTATTTAAAAATCAGTTTTGTTGAATCGTTTTCACATAGTTTTCAACTCGCGGCACGCAACTTTGGCCGGATTTGCACACACAAGCCTGCCACGAGAATGTTGGAGCCCGGCCGGGTGAAACCCACCAAATTTGCGCACTATCGACCGTCTAAAAAGTCTAAAAAGTGAACAGTGTGCTTGCGTCCAACCTCACACTACCGAACGTAATGAAAAGGTCTAAACTCGTTTGCGCGGTCGGTCGCAATGAAGGCATCATTTGAGGCACCGAGGCGGTGCTGTTGCACCGTGGTTGCACTTTTTCAATGTCATGAAACTACTCCGAGAGAACCGGTTTGCAGCAATGCTGCAGCAGTGTGACTAGCACAGTGAGGTCATGCTTGGGTTGATGTGAAAATGGATGTACAGCGTCTAGACGGAAAAAAATACTGGTCCACCGTTAGAAAAAAAAGAGATGTTTTGTGGGAAATTTTAGTCACAATTAAATAGATGAAAAATTTTGAAGTTACTATAGAGATGGCGAACCATTTATTTGCTGGATTCAAATGAAAAAATAAAAAGTCCCAACATATTTGAATGGAATGTAACACAGAAAACGAAACCAGCTTCCAGACGGCCTACTTTTTTACAAATCATGGCGACTTAAATATGCTAAAAATTAATTCAACTTTGTTGGCTCAATTGTCTTACTCATTGGCGGCATTAGCGCTCATACTCATACTTATATTTTAGTAAAAACTGAAATTAAATTAGGTGCACTTGAAAGGAAATCAAGCCAAACTGAGATATCAATCAAGGTAAAAATATCAAAACAAAAATAATAGCTATGAATAATTGTAATCTTAATTTTTATTGAATTTGTATCATTTTGCGCAAGTTTACTGTTCATTTAGTGTTATTTTCGTACCTTTTTTTTATCATTTGTGGTGTTTTCGTAGTTTTTATTATTTTTTACATCGGGGTTTCGTAATTTTTGAACTTGTTTTATGCCATTACGAATGTGCTTTTCATCCTTTGTGAAGCATTTTTATGATTTTATTTCCGTGCTTTTGTGTCCTGTGTCGTTATTGTATCATTTTCACATCATGTGAGGTAGTAATATATTCCTTTTCGTCTCTTTCATGTTATTTTTGCGCTAACTTTTACTTTTTCGGCGACCATCCGCTTAACAAATCCATGCCGAATTCAGGAGCCGTCTCCACATTTCTCGGCCTTGGACTGCCGCTCTCGAGTCGCCCTAAAGGGTGTCCCACATCAAATTGCACCTGCAGGAAGAAACGCTGCAGAAAACTACCTGTTGGGTATTTTTTCGAAAAAATTGGGTAGAAGTAGTATAGAGTGTATTGTTTATACTGTATTTTTACGGCTGTCAGTTTTTCGAAAATTGGACAAAATGTCGTCACTCGAAAAGTAACGTCGTGAATTGATTTTACGCAAGGACCTGAAAAATCCTTAACTCTCTTCGGGTCATCGGAAAACCACTTGGAATCGTGCAGTTAACGGTGAGTCGTGTGATGAAACGTTACTACGAAATGCGGTCAGAATGGATGTTCTTTTGGCGATCAGGATCGCAAGTGTGTTGCGAAAGCGTCTAAGCGGAATCCCAATGCTTCGGTCAGGAATGTGGGCAAAAAATTGAATCTGTCCAAGTCTTTCGTTCAGAGAGCCTAGGACCGGGAGAGACTGCATAGGTACGTACAAAGTGCAGAAGGCTCCAAATCGTGACGAACGGCAAAATACGGCGAGAAAGTCACGGGGCCGGAAACTGTACATCAAGATGCTGACGAAGCCTCATTTTCTCATCATGGATGGTTTTCGGCAGCTTTCGGAGCTACTGTTCTTCACCGCCCAGCACAAGATGCTCCGGTGGAAGTAATGAAGCAGAAACTTTCAAAGTTTGCCAAAAAATACATGATTTGGCAAGCGATCTGCTCATGTGGCAAACCTACCTCAAGGAGTGTCTACAGAAGCGTCAGTTTCCTCTGTTGAACCAACACAACGGCCCTACGATCTTATGGCCGGATCTAGCTTCGTGCCACTATTCAAAGGATGTCTTGGAGTGGTACAAAGCCAACAGGTCACTTTCGTTCCGAAGGACATGAACCCCCCCCCCCCCACGCCCCCAACGCGTTGTAACGCACCGGAACTAAGGCCCATCGAAAAATACTGAGGCACTACGGAAGCATCCCAAGAAGGTATCTGAGGAAGACATGAAGAAAAAGTGGGTTTCCATACAGAAGAAGCTGCAACCAGTTGTTGTACAGAACCTTATGAGTGGAGTTAAGCGTGAGGTGCGAACATACGGTTATAGTATTAAAGTTGAATGAAGTAAATATGCCAAAAGCTTACTAATGGTTTATATTTCAATGTTTGAAAATTTGGAAAGGATCGGTTCATTAGGTAATTTTCTACAGCGTTTCTTCCGTGGAGCAATTTGATGTGGGACACCCTTTAACACCTGCACCTTCATGACTGAACTGCCATATCAGACAGCACAAAATCATGAATAGTTCATGATTTTGCGTTGTGTTGTACTGCAAGAAGCTTATGATATCATGATTATTATTCATGGTGTATTTTCATAAATCATAAGCTAGAAACCTGGAATCATGAGTCATTTTGCTCGTTTTGGAAAACAAATTTCTATCCGTGTCTACTTTGTTTTGGTAGAAATTATGATAAGCCCTTCCATAGCTTTACAGTTAACACCGATGATATCGATGTTATCCGCGAATCCTAGGAGCATATAACATTTTGTGATTTCGTACCGCTTCTCCGCTACCGCGACGCCTTCCCATCGAATAGCAATGTTGGAAAGCAAATTCGATAGTTCAGCACTTTAAACCATGCTTTTGCTTTAAACCATCTAACGTCACAAACGAGTCCGATGTCTTACCCGCTATTCTGACACTTAATTTTGAACCATCAAGAGTAACATGTATCAGCCTAATCAGTTTTGTTGGAAAACCATGTTCAGGCATAATCTGCCACAGCTCATTTCGTTAAACTGAATCGTACGCCGCCTTGAAGTCTATAAAGTTGTAAATTTGGTGGATCCACAGCTTGTCCATCGGCGTCAATCATTATCCTATTTCTGTTAACTGCTTCATCTTGTTCACCATTCAACAATGCATCGAAGTATTGTTTCCAATGCCTAGCCACCTCCGTTCTTTCGGTAATCAGGTTCCCCTCCTTGTCGTTGCACTTAACAGCCCGGTTCCTGATTCTGTTGATCGTATTGAAGAAGCTTCTCGTATCGTGCCTCTCGAAGCAATTCTTTTGCTCCACAAGAACGCGAACCCAGGCGTTTCTTACGACGGTGAAGTCTCTTTTCGGCAGCCCTAGCATCTCGGTATCTCGCTTTGCTCTGGCGTGTCACCGTTGCAGCCGTAATGTAACTTCTGGCTCGATTCTTCTCTTCAGTCACTCGTTGACACCCTGCGTCAAACCACTCACTGGAAGTGGCTGCAGCATTAGTACCCAACACTTCTCGCGCTGTAGTACTGATCGTGTCGTGGATGTGCCACGAGTACTCCGAGATTACTCCGTAGCAACTCCTTCCGTTGATGACCGCATCTTCCGTTCAGTCGTATCTTCCTCGTTGAATTCGACAACCGGACAACCGGGCGCAGATTGGGCTTACTACAAGATAGTGATTCGAGTCGACGTGTGGTCCCCGAAAGGATCGCACGTCTGCGACATCAGAAAAGTACCAGCCATCAACAGAACTTGGTCCATCGTGCAAAATAGGATTTGGCTGCAGCAAAAATTATTAGCCTTGGGCCATCGTCGTTTGTGATAGGATGGAAGCTATCTCTACCAATAACGAGACGAATGAATTTTTCGCGTCCAACCTGTGCATTTGTATCTTCGATGACTATCTTTATGTCATGTCCTGGGCAGTCTCCATGTGTCCTCTTAATAAAATCATAGACCTCCTCTTTTAAGTCATCGGGTTTGACGTCCGTTGGTAAGTACATATTTATCAGGCTGTAGCTAAATAATTTACCCTTACTCCTCAATACGCATAACTAGACTGTCATTAATGCGCCTCCACCTAATGACACGCTTCATTTGTTTTCCCTGTGATACGAATCCAACTCCATGCTCTGCTTTATTGTCGCCAGTGTAGGATCCCCTGTTGTGAAACGGCCCCGGTTGTGAAACACCCATCGTTTTTGATGTGTTTATTAAACTAGCACTACCAAATTACTACCAACGGCTCGTCTCATTGTACCCTACCTTTTGAGCAAACAACAATCAAAATACAGCTTTTAGAATGTTTTGTAGGAAATGTGTTCGAAAAACCTACCCGAAAAAGTTTTTTGGAATATTTTGGGATTGATTTTTTTGTCTATCAAATAAAATAGAAAAAGGCAGTAAAATGCATATAACCTTAGCTTTGGACCTCTGTTTCATTACACAGACAAATTTTATGTGAAATAATTTACTCAAAAAATTTTACATAAATTTTTAAAAATTCGTCGTTCGCCCCGGTTGTGAAACAGTGAAGTTCTCCGGTTATGAAAAATTCAGAAAAACGATTATTCAATACTTTAATGATCACAAACATTTTCAACACACTTTTCAGGTACATGAGAGCCAAATTCGCATATTTGAGATCTTGAACTTTCTGTTTTTACATACATTGATAACAATTTAGATTTAGATGATTAAATTAAGAAACTGATAAATTACTTTGCATTTAAGGTGTTTTCCGTTAATAAATGAATGTAATATTTTATTTTCATTTCATATTTTTTTATTTTCATCATTATTTCTTTTCTTTTATGGATTTTTCGAAGTGTTTCACAACCGGGGACACTTTGTTTTTGGTCAAAAAATTCTATGTCTCCCAATTTCGCTATAACTTTTTTGTTTCAAGCAAAAAATATATGCTGTCTTTAGCAAAAACATTCGTAAGTCTTCAATCTTTCAAATGCTTTAAAAAGATATGGAATTAAATAATCCGTTCAAAAGCTATGACCAAAAAACAAAACCTGTTTCATAACCGGGGACATTCCCCTACTTACTTACTTAGGTGGCTTGCTTGGTGGCTTGCTAAGACAAAGCCTGTTGAACAACGTTTCTTCATGTAACTCGGTTGAGGGCTACCGCTCTCCAATTCCTCGGACACCGAGTACTCTCCGCCAGATCTCGCTCCACCTGGTCTAACCATCTTGCTCGCTGCGCTCCTGGTCGTCTTGTTCCTACCGGATTTGAGGCGAACACCATCTTTGCAGGGTAGTTGTCCGGCATTCTTGCAACATGCCCTGCCCATCGTATCCGTCCAACTTTAGCCACCTTCTGGATACTGGGTTCGCCATAGAGCTGTGCGAGTTCATGGTTCATCCTCCGCCTCCATACTCCGTTCTCCTGTACGCCGCCGAAGATCGTTCTTAGCACTCGTCGTTCGAAAACTCCGAGCACTCGCAGGTCCTCCTCGAGCATTGTCCATGTTTCATATCCGTAAAGGACAACCGGTATAATAAGCGTCTTGTACAGGGTGCACTTTGTACGGTAACTTAGTCTGCTCGACCGCAATTGCTTGTGGAGCCCATAGTAAGCGCGACTTCCGCTGATAATACGCCTCCGACCTGGGTGTTACTCTGGTGTACTGTTCAGCCACCGCCACAGATGTTCTGCCGATAATATCCATGTCATCGGCAATCGTGCCCGCAGTAGGTTCTACTGCGAAAGATTCGTGTTCTCCCGTCTTCGGCCACCGCACTTCCTGGATGGCTGCAATCTCGACCTTCAACTTCTGTAGCTCTCTTGTCTGGAAACCCGAACGTGCCGGTGAGTCGTCACATTCCATGTACCAAGTTTTGAATAATCGTTGTCCTTTTTGCTTTGCTTGGGTCCATACCCTAGTTCATTTCCTGAATTTCTCCTAGAAAATGTTTTTTTTAGCATACCACCTTACTAGGGCTGCGATGTGTAATTTCGCGGACAAGGCTGCCGTCTTGGGTATAGTTGACAAGACATAGCGTTTCATAAGTCAGCCGCCCGCTCTGGATTAGTCGCTGTTGTATACCACCCCTAACCTGGGATATAGCCGCATATCTGGTACGGCAATGGTGAGATCACCGTCACCCCTAACCTGAAGACAGGCGGCGCACGGCTAGCAACCACTCATGGCTCATCCTCCGCCTTCGCCGTCGAAAATTGTTACTAGCACTTGTCTCTCGAAAACTCCGAGCACTTGCAGGTCGGCTTTGTTCGCCGTCACCAGTGAACCAAGGAAGATAAATTCAACTATCTCGAACTCATCGCCCTCGACCGTAACACCTGACCGTAACGACCTGATACAAGACGTATCTACCTTTAACCCAATCTTTTCTGTTTCGAACTTTAGTCAAGTTTGCTGTTCAGCAACCGCCATAGTTATTCTGCCGACAATGATTATGTCTTCGGAAAAACAGTCGAATTGACTTGATTTGTTTGAAGTTTGTGCCCCGCGTGTTGAACAGCAGGCGTAAGAGACCTCTTGTTGGTCGATGGTATCCTATGCAGCTTTGAAGTCAGCGAACAAATAGGGTGCGTAGCACGTAGGCACTCTGTATATACGGTATTTTTGGAGTATCTGCCGCAGTGCAAGTATTTGATCTGTCGTTGACAATTCTTGCTTTAGTTTTCAGAAAATCGCAAAATCAACCCTTTTGTATGGCTTATATGGCCTTCGCAATTGGTGATAATTGGCGTAGTTAGAATGATTTGGGATAGAACTTTTTAGACGGCATGAAGAATGATGATCGCACGGTAGTTCATACAGTTCAGCTTGTCGCCTTTCTTGTAAATCGGGTAGATAAGCCTATCTTCTTATTTCTGCGATAGCTGTTTAACATCCCAAATTTCGATAATTTACCTGTGCAGACAAGATGCTATCATTTCCAGTCCCATTTGAATAAGCTCGACTCCGTTGCCATCCTTTCCAGTTGATTTATTGTTCTTTATCTGCTTCATGCCAGTGTCGAACAGCTCTTAAACGGTATTGAACTGAGCTGCCACGTACCATATCGGATTAATTTGACAATAGTTGACTCTTCGAGCGTCAAGATGAAGGAAGTTCTTCGTTCGAGGAGCCCGTTCCGGAGCTCATTTCGAGCTCTTTTCCAGGGTTTCGGTATGTGTGCCTGTCCAACGGGTTGCTCCAAGGTAGCATCCGAAGAGCATAACCAACGACCTCTTTTTTACTGCCTTCTCCTAATTCAGCTAGCTAAGAAAGGGACAATGAGTAGGATTCAAGTAATGAGCATACTAAAGTACACTACAGCGAACGAAAACAAAAATGATCCTGGGACTGAATGTCCGAATGTCTTTCACAACTGAGAATTTTAGGCACATCATAACCATCACTAGGTAGTGGTCCGAGTCAATCCTAGCGCTCCGTTAAGATCTGACAGTAGTGAGGTCTGCAAAGTGCAGGCAATCTAGCATCAACTAGAGGTGTACTTTTTCCTTTGGTTATACTCACTTTAACAGCTTGGGTCATTATTCATGGATTCTTGGGGTTGGGATTTAAACCCGGGACCTCTGTGTAGGAGGCGTGACCACTACAGCGGGTTGTTAACCACTGCATCGGGATTGACTCCTATTCTGGGGGTATTTTTGGAAACATTTATGCTGGTAAAACGTACAGCGAACGGCCATGTTCATCGATAGGTCTTAGGCCTATTTCTTTGGTTAGTGGGTGTGCGCCAATTGCTTCAATAACCGGTTTGTATTACTCTTCCTATTCCTAAGTATTGATATCCCTGACGACGATCTTCATGTTATATTTTGGTTAGCGGTCGTATGCACACTCCAATTACATGTAGAATTCATCCTTATCATCATCGGTACTTGCGAGGCGAGGGTTGTGCACGTTGATGATGCGTATGTTGAAAAACCATCCCTTGAGTCACAATGTGCACATTCGAAGGTCGTTAGTTCGCCCATCACTATGAAAGCTGTACTCAGTTTATGTGTGTTGTCCCCTGAAGACCTATGACGTGTAACTTGTGGCTCTTCAATACGTCGGAGAGCACTCGAGTACTATCTTGAAAGTTAAGAGATTGGTAGTACCATGTTCTGAGTTTCCAATCCAAGTTTTCTTCCTCGTACATTGCGTATTGCAGCGACTTACAAGATCTGCGACACCAATCCCCGGATGATTAAAGAAGCTCAAAAGAGCCCTCCTTTGCTGTCACCATATAACCTTGGTATCTACGGAGGGTAGTTACCCGATCTTCACCAAGGTTGTTGTTATACCGGCTGATACCACGAGGGGGTATGGATAGAAGTTTCTGAATAAGAGGCTGTAAACCACTGTATTGGGGTATATTTTATGCTTGCAGGTGCGCATGGTACCGATAGTATGCATTATCTAGCCGTTTATCAGCCATGACCAGATACAGTATAAACAGATCATAAAGCTGCAATTGCTTCAACTGTTCCTCTTCGGTAACTGAGTCATGGTGGGGTTTTTGATGGCTTCGTCTGGTGCTCTCAGTTAAATTAGGCTCTACTGATTTGGATTGCATCATCTCCTCTGCAGATTGGGAAAAAATCATTATCCGCAATCTGGTACCTGCTTTCCAATGTATCAATATTTAGAAGGGAGCAGAAGTCTCTATATCCCCTCTCTATCCCAAATTTCGCACAGCAAATTTAATGAATTTTTTGTGTATACCGACATTAGGTTATTCATATATGTAGGGCGTACATTGGCCTCCATACAACGTTTGCAAAGTCTATATTTTGACCGTACCATACCTACATAACAAAGCAAAGCTTTGGGCTTTAACGTCTTTCTAAGGCTTGACCCTTCTTTATCGACAGACTTCGTAGCCGGCTGTTAAAGTGCAGCACGATCCTACTGATTCTATCTAATAGCACCACCTAGCCGTGATTCGAACATGCGACGTACCTCGTCGCATGCTTACATAAATAGATTTATTTATTTAAAGATCATCTAGTTCTGTTGCAAATCTCCTCACCACAGCAAAGACTGCAAGACACTCGGGAACCCACTCGCTGAAAATTTAGCCTGCATCTGGATTAGCTTTTTCTTAACTATGCGAAAGCTTCCTGCTACTAGCGATGAATTAAATAATCTGGGCAGCGGATTAGCTAGCGAACTGTCCCACGTGGATCACGCTGGATCAAGAGAAAGCAATCCACGCGTAACTTCTTCTTGCGTGAAAGTACCGTGTACCCCCGTTGGTATGACCTTCCTTAATCTTAACATTTTTAATCTGTACCCCAGTGGTATGAATGCGTTCACATTAAAAACAGCTCAAGCGTCACACACAATTGACGTTAAAGTTCACCGGTAAATTAAAAAAAAGCAAAAAATCTTAATGCGTTTCTCCCAAGTAACCAGTAAGCACCTAACCACAGAACAGAAGTGGAAGTAGAAATCCAAACACGTACATGCTACTTTCTACAGATACTAGCGAACCTGGCGGTAGCGAGTCACTTTTTTCCACGAAAACACACGAACCATTTTTTGAAATGCTGGATAATGTTACCACCTAGACAGGGCTCGAACCGGGAGTTAGTCATGCAACCTCATTCGTTTCCTTGCACCTTTGCTATCTGAACCATAGCGGATGTGATTGAGTGAGTTGAAATTAGTCGTATTTAAATCTTGGTGATATTCCCTCTCATATCATAGTTACTTGTCCTGCATTACCAATAGGGTAGAAAAAGACGGCTTTCGTTGGGTGGAAGAGGACACAAATAGTGGCCGTAGAATAGCAAAATAAGAAGTCAAGTACAAGCCGTTTATCAACATTTACGGCTCATTTTAATGCAATTGACTAAATGTATTATATTGTTACGTTATATGCGCATACAGCAGTCCCCCGAATAACGCGGTTTCGAATAAGGACGTTTCCATTAAGGACGGTCTCGAGTGATTCCATTAACGCGGTCGAACGTCCTTATTGGAGTCTACGTAGCATATGGGAATTGACCTAATTGGTTCCAACATGGAATAACTCGTGATCCTGACCTAATAGACGCTTGGTGTCTTCGACAAAGTTGTTCAGTACATCAACGGGTTTTTATTGGATTATAGTATTGCGGAATTGTCTCACAACGTGGTGCTAGCGTATATGTAATATTTTTGTATAGGCTGTATCTCACGCTGCAAACTATCTAGCAAGTTGCGGCCTTCGGGAAGGTTGCTCAAATGACTGCCACCTTCAAGAAGGGATGGAAAATATTGCAGAATTGCCTCACTACGTGGCGCTGGCATATATGCAATCTTCTTAAGCAGGCTGTATTTTGCGCTGCTGATTGTCTGGAAAGTTGCGATCTTCGGGAAGGTTATTCATAAAACTGCCACCTTCAAGATGGTATGAAAAATATTGCAGAATTGCTTCACTACGTGGCGCTAGTGTATATGTAACATTCTTAACCAGGCTGTCTTTTGCCCTGCAGGCTATCTAAAAAGTTGCGATCTTCGGGAAGGTTATTCTTATGACTGAGGCCTTCAAGAAGGGAAAATATTACAGAATTGCCTCACTACGTGGCGCTAGCATATATGTAATCTTCTTAAGCAGGCTGTATCTCGCGCTGCTGACTATATAGCAAGCTGCGGTCTTCGGGAAGGTTATTCATGACTGTGACCTTCAAGAAGGGATAGAAATTATTGCAAAATTGCCTCACTATGTGGCGCTAGTATATTTGCAATCTTTTTATGGAGGCTGTATCTCGCGCTGCTAACTATATAGCAAGCTGCGGTCTTCGAGAAGGTTATCCATATGACTGAGACCTTTAAGGGATGGAAAAAAGTGCAGAATTGCCTCACTACGTAGCGCTAGCATATATGTAATCTTCTTAAGCAGGCTGTATCACGCGCTGCTGACTATATAGCAAGCTGCGGTCTTCGAGAAGGTTATTCGTATGACTGAGACCTTCAAGAAGCGATGGAAAATATTACAGAATTACCTCACTACGTGGCGCTAGCATATATGTAATCTTCTTAAGCAGGCTGTATCACGCGCTGCTGACTGTATACCAAGTTGCGGTCTTCGAGAAGATTATTCAAATGACGCTGGGATTTTTCTGGCCATTTAGGAAGTAGCATTTACGGATAGATGGTAGACTAACCCGATGGATTATTTTTGCGAGGACTGTGGGGGATATACGAGTTTCTTCTAAAAACACGCATGCTGAACATAATAGCATAAACATAAAGGTCAGCATTGATTTGCAATTGTGGAGCCCCACCTCTGGGCACGTCGGTGAGCAGATGCGTTCCATGTAAAAAAGTTGTAGGGACCTAAACTGCCATTTTCAAAAGATGATTAGATCACGATACTATTTCGTGGTTACCGTTAAACCACTATTATCAAACTGGTTCATCTCTACCAGGATGCTTACCAGGATGAGTCGAAAAATGTTGGTTTGTTAGGTTTCAACAAATATTTAAGTACTGTACAAAATTTTTGTATTTAATTTTTAATATATGGAAAAATAAACACTGGTTTTTTTCTTTTTTGTTTAGCTATTGAAGGTCTGATGTTATTATCTTTTTCTTGCCCCCCTCTTCAAAAAAATTTCCAGACCAGGACACGCAAGTAGCACACTTTCGTCACTTCTGGTTGCTGCAACCTATTTATGACTGAAATCAGTCATTAATCGGTTACCACAACTAGTTTATAACAACTGTGCTAGTAGGGTATAAACTTTTTTACAAATTTGTATAAGCTTTATTAAACTTATTATTAGAATGTGAATTGGTTGCATGGTTTTAACAGATATTTTGTATTCACTGCAGCGCAATATAAAGCCTTCACAAGAAGATTACATATACACTAGCGCCACGTAGTGAGACAATTCTGCAATAACTTTCTCGAAGGCCACAACTTACTAGATAGCCAGCAGCGCGAGATACAGCCTGCCTAAGCGGATTATATGTACACTAGCGCCACGTAGTGAGACAATTCTGCAATATTTTCCATACCATCTTTAAGGTGGCAGTCATATGAATAACCTTCTCGAAGACCGCAGCTTTCCAGACAGTCAACAGCGCAAGATACAGCCTATACAAGAATGTTACATATATGCCAGCGCCACGTAGTGAGATAATTCTGCAATATTGTCCATCCTTCTTGAAGGTCTCAGTCATATGGATAACCTTCTCGAAGACCGCAATAAGAGAAGATACAGCCTGCATAAGAGGATTACATATACACTAGCGCCACGTAGTGAGTCAGTTCTGCGCTTTTTTCCATGCCATCTTGAAGGTGGCAGTCATTTGAGCAACCTTCCCGAAGGCCGCAACTTTCTAGATAGCCTGCAGTGCGAGATACAGCCTATACAAAAATATTACGTATACGCTAGCGCCACGTAGTGAGATAATTCCGCAATACTATAATCTACTGAAAACCCGTTGATGTACTGAACAACTTTGTCGAAGACACCAACCGTCTATATGGTCAGGATCACGAGTTATTCCGTGTTGGAACCAATTAAGTCAATTCCCATATGCTACATAGACTCCATTAACACGGTTTCCATTAACGCGGTCCCTATTAGCGTCCTTATTGGGGGGATTACTGTATATTGCTTTCTTTAATGCTGATTTACGTTAATGCTTCTATGCATCAACAATGTTATTATAGGTTTTATAAGCATTAAGATTGCTAATATACAAAAGTTTGGCACTAGGGATGCGGAATTATTTTCAATATACGGTTTTAGATTAATGCTTATAGTTACTTGGGCTGCTTGTTCAGGAGCTTTGGCAATATAGCTCATATGCAATTTACCTCTCCAGCACTCAAAATAGACCATTTTATTCGAAACTGCTGAGCCAATTTCGTCTTCTACAAACCGAACGTTTAGAATTCGCGCATGTTTGAAATGTTTTCAAAACGTTTGTTTTCGTCAAATCAAAACAACAAGTTCATAGGATGCGCGTCTTGCGCATATTTGAAAATGAATAGAGTTACCAAATATTCAGATTAAAAATGAACTCGCCCAATCTGAACGAGCTGTTTTTCATATTAGCGGGGGTTGAGTGTAATAGATTCCATTGCAGTATTTTCCTGGCGAGGACAATTTCCATTGTTATCCGCTGTCGGACGTATAGATTTGAGAAAAAATCGGCAAAAAACTTGGCGGCACTTTGCGGATCCGATGAAATTGACCCTCCGAAGCTTCCAGAAGCTTTTCGCTTAATTGTTTTTGTTATTTTGAAACCTTTGATAGGTAGGCAATATATGCTTGATGGTGTTCCGGCTTAAAAGAAGCGTGCAGTCGTTTATATTCGATGTGGTCGTGTTCATAATTGTGTTTTGCCTTTCTACTATATAAATATATAGTATAAAGGTATAGAAATCACTTGGAAAACCGGAAATGGAAAGAAGGTCCTGCGGGCCGAATGTTATATACCATTCGACTCAGTTTCGAAAACTGAGCATTTTCTGTGTGTGTGTATGTATGTGTGTGTGTGTGTATGTGTGTGTGTGTATGTGACGCTTTTAATCTCACTCACTTTTCTCGGAGATGGCTGGACCGATTTTAATGTTCTTAGTGTCAAATGAAAGGTCTAGGTGTCCCATTAGTCGCTATTGAATTTCATACTGATCGGACTTTTAGTTCAAAAGTTATGTATAAAAATACGAAAAATATGCGACTTCATTATCTCATAGGTCTCTTAACCGATTTGAACAAAATTGATTGCATATGAAAGAGGAGCCTTGCAAACCCTTAACTTCCAAATTTCATGACGATTGGACTTGTAGTTTGAAAGTTACATAAAGAAATGTGAAAAAATAGTATTTAAAACATATTTATGTAACATATAAGCATTAATTTAATGAAAAACTTCACACGTTTTATGATTATTTGAAAATTACTGCTGAGATCTATCAAACGAAACCGAGTTATTTAAAATCGGACGCTTCATTCAAAAGTTATTCAAACTTTAACACTTAAGCACCGGTTATTAAACCGTTAAAACGTGTGAAATCAAAACATATCAATCAAATGTTGATTGTATTCAATATATGAGATGTGTGTGATGTATGTGTGTGTGTATGTATGTATGTATGTATGTATGTATGTGTGTATGTGTGTATGTATGTATGTGATGACAATTTGCAATTTTAAAATTTGCAATGAAATTCAAGAAAAGTGAGAATCATGTCAATTGTCTAAAGTTTTTGAAGCCTCTTAGTGGAATACGAACTCAGAAATTAAAGAAAAGAAAAAACTTTTACCGACTAAATTTCACTATTTAATATTTATTCGCGACAGATACGTATACGCTTTGAAATAAGACACTGATGAAGCCTGCACGTCGTAGGTGAACTACGTATCTGTTGCAAATAAATATTAAATAGTGGGATTCAATCGAAAAGTTTTTTCTTTTCTTTGATTTCAGATTTCAATTGTCATTTTCTTCACTTGCTGTTACTCACAATTGTACAAGAAAAGCAAAAAGCGAAGAAAAGCAGTTTATTTAAGCATGTAGGTATAGTGGTGTATAGAATCAAAAATACTAGTGAGTTGATTTTTCCAAATAAATTTGTACAAATTCCAAACAAATTCTGCGCATCAATAGATGCTCTTTTCAATCAATAGATACTAGAGCTTAGAAATGTTATATGAAAAATAGGAAGTAAACGTTGCACGGTAGAAATTTTGTAAGATTTGTTTTCGTTAGTGATATTTTAAAGGACAGATGTCTTATGTCATGTATCATGTTTTAATAAATAAATCAAAAAAAGACAAGCACTGGGAATCATATCGATCGTATTTCCCATTCTCAAGCATGTTTATGGCGCAGCTTTGGCACTATTTTTCGACCTCATCTTGTTTTCCTAACCCTCTAACATTGTAAAAACGATGCGATCAAGCTAATGACTATCTTTTCATGAAAGTACATTCAAAAGAAGCTTAAGTTTTGATTTTCATGCAAAAATAATTATCTGAAGGAGCGCTAGCTAAGAAATAGTTCCATTTCTCGTTTTCATATCTAATGCTCTATTCAGTAATTTTTTTCTAATTCAGATATATTGCAAAATTGAAGCCAAGCAAACCAATAGTAAAATTTTGCGATCAATCATTTTGTTGTAGATATCCTTTTTCTTCAAAAGCGAAATATAATAATAATTTTTCTGAACTCTTGTTTTTCAAAGATGCTACCTTTTGAATGCATGGTATTAATATCAAAATATCAAAAAATCTGCTATGAACAAATACTTCATATTGTCAATTCAAAACAAGTTTCGTATGTGGCTCTGAAGCCCGAAAGTTAAGGCCGTCTGTAGACCCGTTAGAGGGTTAATTTCTAATTTTCTATACATATTCATTCAAGTCTTTAAAAATTAACTTTTGTGTTTACATTATTTTTCTATAAATATTATAAAACTAAATAACGTGTTCATCAAGTAACTTAAATGACGCTTACGCTTACGCACCCAAGGAAAGAAAATATAATTATTCTACACAATACGTTGTGAATTTTACTGGCAAATAAGGATTTTGAGGAATACGGAACGGATATTTAAAAATATAGTCTAATATAACATCTATACATCTACAATTAAGTTCCTGAGAAATTAAATAATGATTACTGTGGCAGTAGAAAGGCTAGGTCACGCCGCTAGGTGGATTAATTCGGGTTTTTGAAATCAGTTATATGCTTTCTTCTTTACTTTGTGCAAATATTTCAGGACCATGTCAAACCATTCGGGATACTTTGTTCTAGACTCATACCGTGACAGTATTCTGGGAGCATGTCGGCTTCATATTTCGCAGAATGTATAGTAAAACTTCAAAACGTTATTGTTTATACCACGGTTCTTCGGTGTGCAGAAACTATTTTCGAGATGAGACACTAAGAGCTCGATCATTCTATTAATATTACTGTTGACTTGCCTTCTGTTTTGCTAATTTTATAGTGATTATAATAACAAGCAGTGGTGTAACAGATTTATGATTTTCTATTATTCCAACTTAGTTTCCTTGGCTCAATTCTTTCAACTCAACCTTATTATTATAAACATCAAACTAGGTTTTCTTCTCTAATAAAATTGTCTATCTAATGCAATGCAGCTCCATTTCAACAGATACACACACATACACAAGGCGTATAGACGTTTTCCACTCGTAATGACATTCCAATAACAAATAATTGGCAACGGATGACGCTTTTAATGTTTCTGCAGCCCCGAAAAAAGCCTGCGCGCAGCACAGTCAGCGGTAGGCCAAAAGAAACGTGACTGAATGCCAATACCGAACCAGGCTACAGGCAACGTAGGTAATCAAAATGTCATGATATTCACCGCAGCGCACCGATGATGATCCGATTGCAATGCAATTGCGCCACATTTGCGCTGCGCCGAGAAGCTCTTCACGTCGAATAAGTTTGCTTCATTCAAACAGACGACGGTTTGGAAAGTAGGTCGGTCTGTGCCTGGCTCCCGTTAATTTGCTGGATCCATTTTCTGTCCATATGCTAATGTCACACCTCTAATTGCGAAATTCCGCCTGCAACCGGAGCGTCTTTTAACGCTGAGGCTGTCGCATGTCACCGCAACCCGAACGGTGACAGCGTCGAACGGACGGAAGCAATCAGCAGTCCATTAGTTCTGCTTTCCTTATACACTGACTGATGGCAGTTAATTTCAACCCCTTAACCGTTACACAGTCGTGCGCACAGAACTTCCCGAATCACTCTGTCAATCGATAGGCACGACGATTTTGAAAGTAACGTCGTAGCAACAGGTTTGTGAATTTGCTATCATTGTAGATATCAAAAAATACTTACGATTCTTCACTGTGTACGCTTCACCAACGCCGTTAATTGGTGCCTGCTGCCGACTGTTGACGCCAACACTATTGAGCGTGGTGGTGCTACCGGTGCGTGATCGCCAACCACCGCCTTCTGCCGTGCCATTTGATTTACCACCGATCGTCCCGTATACACTGTTGGAGCTTCCGCTGCCGGCAGACCCTTCGAGTTGCCTTGCGTACGAATTGTCCGCATAGGCGTGGAAACAGCAGCGCACCAGTGCGTTGGCTGCCGCTTCCCGTTTGCAAATAAATGTATGACACTCGAGTACTTTGATTCCGGTTGTTCGCCGTAAAATAGCAGCAAAAATCGGCGGATGCTGAGCGCGTGGTGTCCGCGCGAATGGCGAATCCAACGGGAGAAATTTCGGTTCCGGATTGTTGTTACCCCGCTCCGGGATTAAAACCTGCCGAACCGCTGCACAGTAGTGCAAAGAATCGATCGGAAAGAACCTCGTGACCTGCTTGCGATTTTCATCCACGTTCTCTAGCAGAATACCGTTAGACCAAACACTTAGCCACGAGTCGATTCCTTTGGCACCGATTGCACCTTCCGAGGGGTACAGGGATCTGAGCGGCTCTTGAATACCTTGCAGACCATCTTTACTCTGTCGAGGCACGGCACTACCGAGATAGAGAACACGACAGCGACAGATTGGCGTCGAGTCTCCCATGTTTCGTACTTTCATAAGAACGATCGAGGTTCTGCTTCAGAAGAACTCACTTCTTCCTAGCATTCAGATTGAAAAGAACGGATTGATTTTCCACTCGTTTCCCCTAGTTTAACTTCTGTTTCGAAACAGTACGAATCTATCCACGTCACACAACTGGTATCCGGCAGTGCGAAACCGACAGCCACTTATCCAAAAACACTTCGAGAATGTCCGGTGGACGAGAAGGAAGCCCACCACACACAGCACACAAATATTCCTGAGGCTGAGGTTCAGATCTCTTTTAATCCAGACACGCACACTTGCACAGAGCTATGCCCGTAAATAAACACACTCACTGGGTCGAAGGCCTCACGGGCACCACATTCCGATCACGTATCTATCGCGCTCTTTCTTACTACCGGCGTATCCGCAGAGCGACTTGATTCAAGCGAGAGAAAAACAACAGGCGAAAAGTTAAGCAACTTAAATATGGCTGAAAGATTTTACCCTCGAATCTTCGAATCACTTTTCTCGCACTTTTATGACTTTCTTTTGTATGCACAACAAATCAATTTTCCCAGATCCTCACGGTTTCTTCCCACAGGTTATCTTTATTATCTCTGTACAGTGCACGATCACTTTCACGACATTTCCTCAATGCATAGTGACTTCATTACACTACCGCTTGCATCAATATTTTCTTCGCCGGAGGAATATTCCAGAGAACCGGACACTGGCTAGCGACAAACCCTTCGAACGAGACACGTCAACAGTTTGCTTCATACGGGTAGAGAATTTTCATCCGGTGTTTCAAGTGCTAAATTGGTCAGGTGCCCTACCGCCTGCACCCTCCGCGCCAATTATCAGCTACTAGTTTTTATCCGCTTCCTCCTTCTCCACCTCCAATGGTCAATTGACGGAGGATCCGCGTGCGAGCCACTACACGAAACGAACGTCTGTTCACGGCGTAAGTTCACTCTGGAATACCTGCCGACGTGTATTTTTTCTTTTGCGCACCACGTTCCGGACCGTCTTTGCACACACCTACATCGACCAGGTGAGATTCTCACCTCTCACGTTGTCTGTATCGCTATGCATGCGCCGCTGTTTGCAGCAAGAGAACGCAACCAAGACACCTGCGATCGTGGTTTCTCACGTCAGCAGCAGCAGTAGCAACCGGCTCCTCCGATCAACTGTGGCTTTTCTTGGAAATTCTTCGAACTGGCTCTCGCGCGTAACCAGTTCGCTCGTCGCTCAGCAGGTTACGATCGAGTAGGGCTGTGTGCTGTGTGATCACGGCTAACTGTGTGTGAACGTACCTACCTACTTGCGGCGAAGTTTCTTATGGTCAGCGTGGTGAGCGTTGAGATGGAGAAAAAGACCGCATTCAGTATGAGTCGGAAAGACTTGTCGGCAGAAGCGAGGAACCCAAAAGCTTGAAGGAAGCTTTCTAGCAATAGCTTTTAGCTTGTAACTTGAGTTGATCGAGGTGGTCGACTTGATTTCAAGAGGGTTACTGTTTTGGGAGCTTTATAGCGACGATTATATTCAATCTTGTTTACTAGTGAAAGATCTTTCACACAGTCGCCGTAGAATATGTACCTACGTTCGATCGACGTTTACTGTTGACGCCATCTGCTGGAAAATGGTCCAAAAATAGTCTTCGTTGTTAAATGAATTATAATTTTTAACGCTCTAGTGTGGTTCGCACTATATAAAAACTGATTCTGGTTCGACTTTAAACATTCAGAGATTATAAATCAAAATAAATTTTAAACCTAGTTGTTATTTTTCTCAACATAAATTTCATTACTTACAATAAACATTACTGTAGCTATATGAATTCATATAGAGCAATTCCAAATGAAATGAATATGTAATTCAACTTGACGTTTATTGATTTGAAAGCAATTTTCAACATGTTGTCAGTAAAGTAATTCATTCTTTTTTCACAGATCAATTGCCCATAATGATTCAAACATTTTAAAAAGGCTGTACCGTCTGCCGGGGCGAGATTGTGGTTTTTACTCTTTCAACGTCTGTCTCTTCCATGCATTCAATTACAGAATGTTGGGTTTATTTCTAATTCCCGTCGTAGTAAGGAAAGCCACTCTAATTATCATCATTTCTTAGGTGGATTTAATGAATACACTGAAGTCGCTTTTTACGCGGTTTTTTACGCGACTATTTTTACGTGAATTTCGGAATTTACGCGAATTTCGGAATTTGCGCGGTTTTTATTACGCGATTTTCGAAATTTACGCGATTTTCGCAATTTACGCGGTTTTTTAGGTGATTTTCGGAATTTACGCGGTTTTTTACGCGATTTTCGGAATTTACGCGGGACGTATCCTTCGCGTAACAAGCGACTTGAGTGTACTCCAAAAGCTCTGCTGCTGATTTGACTCAAACACACTTACCTTCCGATCCGTGCCCTTTGAATTCACTAAAAAAAAATTAATAAAGCATTTGATTGAAATTACGCAACTGACTTTATATCTTAAATTCGTCGTACCATTTTAAAATCCGCTCATTAAAGCTTTTCATCGTCCGAACTTAAAATCACAATAATGTTTACCATGCTAACGCGCATGTATTCGTGTAGGTCAGCATGACAAATGTTATTCTGCAAAAATTCTGTAGGTTATGCAAGTTTTTCCGGCTGCATAATAACAACAATGCGTTGCATGAGTCATTTTCATTTTATGAATGACGGAAATTGAAACGACTTGTCGACATTTTCTTCTTCGTCGCATGAAAAAACATTGGAAATTTGGCTGTTAGGAATTCTTTAATGAAAAAAGCATTTAAATAGATCTCAGCTCACTTTGATTGATCGCGTATGATAGGCAACAAACTAAAATATTAGGGAATAACTAATTTTGCATGTGTGTCATAAAAATCGTTGATATTTTTAATAATTTGTGTTGCATAGAACGGGAATAGGCAATTACGACGAAGCAGCAGTAGGGTATGCTGCTAAGTAAATTGAAATAAAATTAACGGTGTTTGTTAGTTGTTAGTTTTCTTAATTATCATTAACAAACGAGGCAATAACTAAATTAATTTTTCATTCTGACAGCTTTCTACGGGAATATTCACGGCTGACAATAAAAAGTAAAAACCAAGCCTAGGTGCTACATTCCGTTATCAAAACTTGACCTTCTGTTTTTATACGACAGTCTTCGCAGCCAGCTGTTAGAGTGCAGGACAATTGCGAGGCCAGTTGCTACGAGCCTATTGAATCTAACAGTCTCTCCCAGTCAAGATTCGAACGTACGACGACTGGCTTATTAGGTCAGCTGATTCATGGCTGATATTTTACAGAAATATTTACTTCTGGAAAACACTCCAGATATAAAACCTTCCTCGTAAAAAATTGGTTCGATTAACCTTACCTCGTCGCCAGTTGATGTTTCAAGTATCACAAGTCACAAGGTCACTTTTTTTAGTTGTAATTAAAAAACTACAAGGTATACAGCCCTAAGGGTTGTACGAAAGGGTGACGTAGGACTATATCAGATCATTAGATCAAAGACTAATGTAAACTGCATTTGAGGCATATGTATATTTATAAGTTAGTATTGCAAAGTATGGTGTCGACTAATTATTGTTTGTAACTTTTTGGAAAATGGCGTATGTAGTCAAACCAAAATCGTAACAAATTTTCAGTTACTCTCCTTCGCTAAAAAGCGAAACGTCGGAGAGTAACTGAAAATTTGTTACGATTTTGGTTTGACTACATACGCCATTTTCCAAAAAGTTATATTTATAAGAATCTGTGAGTGCCATTAAGAGAAAAAGTGAAATTTTCAGATTCCATAGTTAATTGAATGCAATGGTGGCTTTGAAAATACGTTGACGGGGGTTCATAAGTACAACGCCTGCAACCATTTAGATATAGAGATTTCTTTTAAAAATCACTTGTGTTCATCATAAAGGTTGAAATAGTAATGAATGATCAGCCCACAGATTATTGTATTAAATATGATTATGCGTAGCTTGGGTATGAAATGGGGAAGGCAACTGGGAAGAAGCGCCCAACATAGCTCTAGCCATCCCAAGCCCCTACCTAGCGCCTCCACGTGGCCATACCTGGAAATACTTCAATTTGTATAATTGAGTAGCCAAGCTAGGAGGTGCGGGGTCGTGCGGTTTTCAGTTCCTAACCTTACAAATGTAGTTTTAGGCAACCATTAAACCACACGACTTTATTTTCAAGTATTATATGATTTAAACTAATATTTTTGGCAAACTAATCTATTTTCAGAGAGCGAAATAAGGCGCTATATCCTTGGCCAATTGCAGCCTGGCTTCTGGTCTAAATACCATTAGTTCATCCCTGAGGGTCCGGAGTATCACTTAACCTTTATTAGCAAAGATACTCCCAACGATTGTAAATATGTAAATTGTAAATAAATCATTATCTATGTATACGGGAAGCGTTTGGTACGGGAGGTCCACGCTTTCTTCCTTCCCCTTGATTTCAAGGAGTTTAATGGAATTAGATATTTTTTCTGGTTCCACTTGATTCCTTGAAATTCTCTCTGCGGTACATGCTGCGCAGTTGGCCTGGCCGTTGACAAGAAAAATGATTGATTCAAGTAATCGTCATTTTCCAGGATGCCTTCAAGAATTGGCTGCGTTAGTGTGAGATTAGATTAGATTAGATTAAATATGATTATGCGTAGCTTGACATGTTTCAATAATCTTACTTTAACACCCTTGTGGCCTTTAAAAGGGCTGTTGGTTAAAACTAACATTAAAGCCAAAGCACGTTCATCGTAAATATGACGTGCCATTCGAATGTCCTTCTCTTTTGACATGAATGGCAACAGGCACGTAAGTTAACGGCGTCGATTCACTGTCTTTTGCTCCGAGAAGGTCTTACTAGTTTATTTTTACAGCTTACCGCTTGTTACATAGCAGAAAATATGGCACATACGCAAAAGTTTCTGTTTTATTTGTATGAGAATCTTTATCCTCCTAGCACAGGGGTGAGGGGTCTCAAACCATCATAAAATTAATTCATGCCTTCAAAAACCCTCACATGCTAAATTTGGTCCTCATCTCGAGTTATGAGGAAATTTGTATTTTATTTGTATGGAAATCCCCCCTCCTAAACAGAGAAGGGGTCATAATTCATCATAGAAAAAAATTCTTGCCTTCTGAAACCTCCACACGCCAAATTTGGTTCCATTTGCTTGATAAGTTCTAGAGTTATGAGGAAATTTGTATTTCATTTGTATGGGAGCCCTCCCCCTCTTAGAAGGAGAAGGGTACACCATAGAAAAAATTCTTACCGCCAAAATCCCTCACATGCCGAATTTGGTTCCTTTTGCTTGATTAGTTCTCGAGTTCTGAGGAAATTTGTATATTATTTGTATGGGAGCCCTTCCCCCTCTTAGAAGGGGAAGGGGTCTAAGTACACCATAGAAAATAATCCTGCCTTCTGAAACCTCCATATGCTAAATTTGGTTCCATTTGCTTGATTAGTTCTCGAGTTTTGAGGAAATTTGTGTTTCATTTGTATAAGACCCCTAACAGGCCTCTCAGAGACTCTAACGCCCTCCTTAAAATTGCTCTCTTACCCCCTCCCCTTTCCCCGCCATAAAATTGCTGATCATTTTATCTATCCAACGACATATAAATTGTTCAGTTTCATACAGTAGTTCAGTAGTTATTACAATTTGAAATCTTTCATTCAAACGTTACACTTCTATTTTCGTTTTCACAAAGTGTTACCCAGTCCCAGTACAGTAAACAATGACGTAGTCTCACGTCAAAAACGATTTAGCACGCACTGCCTCCGTACTCGCTTACGGCCCAGAAAGTAGTGAAGTAGTGAAGTTCGTATACTTTAATATATTCGGCCGCGAATAAGCTTATTCATTTGCAAATACGCGAAGTTCGTTCGTTGCACGATAAATTATTTTATCGACTGTTTTAAGATACAACATACTTTTAAAGTAATAGTTTCAAGTTTTGGGTGTAGCGGACTTTTTTAACACAGACATCAAATTGGTCTAGACGGTTTATCGCAGTCCGAAGAAATCCTTTTGAGAGGAGGAGACCTTATCACATTTTTTGGCGCACTTCCCGAGCACAGACTTCAGATTGGTCTAGGTTAATCGTGATACGTGATAAATCTCGTGGGGATGGGAAGATTTCGTCACTTTTCCTGGCGTACTTCTTCTTAAGGACAGACATCAAATTGGTCAAGGTTCAATCGTCGGTAGAACCTTCGATCTGTAGTCCTACGTCAAAACGAAAGGAATTGTGGCTAATTTGTTGTTCCAGTGAAAGCCTGCTTTCGAGTTTGGAATAATGAACGCATAGCTTTCTAGGAAATCGCAAGTTATTGGTATCTCATCGTCATCCAGATTGTTTTTCCAATATTTATAATAGGCAGCCTGATTATTTGCAATATAAATGTGGCTGAGAAATATTTTCCCTGCGTCACAAAACCGTTTAGCGAACTCCTGCTCATTTACTATCTTTTTTCCAACGTCGTTTTTTGGTCTCGTAACCCATTCTCTATATACAACCTTATTAGCATTGTACTTTCGTAAAACTTTGTTTTGAAATATCTTTGTTCTTTGGACATGCTTTACATATTCGGAAAAACAAACATCATTTGGATTTTTATATACCATTTGCATCACAAAGTGGTTCGGTTTTCAAATATTTAACTACATGACTAGGTAGATTAGACAATAGAATTTATTTAAATAGTATGACGGTCTGTGTCTAGGGGCACAAACGAAAGGCTCAGTTAGGACTACGAAAACAGGTTCAATTCGACAAAGCATGATATTTTGCCAATGTGTGTCACGCAAATTTTTAATTTACAGTGTTGTAATATACGCTCTGAAACATCCTTATAAATTTGATACAAAACATGTTCAAATTTACTAAATACTCGTGCTCAGTATATTAGTTTTATCCGTTTCTTAGAGTTCGTAGTTCCTACTTTGGACTCCGTAGGACGCTGCGATCGAACAAAATTCGCCACCGCACGAAGTTAACAATCTACAAGACGCTGATTAGACCGGTAGTCCTTTACGGCCATGAAGCATGGACTATGCTCGTGGAGGACCAACGTGCCCTTAGTGTTTTCGAATGGAAGGTGTTGCGCACCATCTTCGGCAGAATGCAGATGGAAGACAGAACGTGGAGGAGGCAAATGAACCATGAATTGCATCAGCTGCTTAGGGAGCCACCTATCGCTCACACCGCAAAAATCGGTCGCCTGCGATGGGCTGGGCACATCGCGAGGATATCGGACGACAGCCCGGTTAAAAAAGTTCTCTATAATGATCCGACAGGAACGAGACGGCGGGGCGCGCAGCGAGCAAATTGGATCGATCAAGTGGAAGGCGACCTGCGGATCCTACGCAGACTACGTGGCTGGCGAATTGCGGCCATGGACCGAGTGAAATGGAAACGACTTCTTCGTACAGCAGAGGAAACCACGGCCTGGAGCTGATGAAGTAAGTAAGAGTTAGTGGTTCCACTAAGAGTTTCATCAGGCCACAATCACACTTCTTTCTGGTGATTGACGACAATATCGCATTATGAACACTTTTGTGTGACTTGTAGCACCAGCCAATATTAGGTAACTGGCTTATGGATTTTGCTCAAAACAAAAAATATTTGTCATTGGACGAACAACTTATGGTTGATCGGAAAAAATAAATAAATAATCTGGTTTATCATTTACCACTGGTTCGCATTCGTAAATTTCCTTGCAAATAGCACCATTTATTGTAACAGGTTGATTTTAAATATAATTGTTTTCCAACTAACATACGAACGAGTCAAAATTATGACAGTTAAAATATCAATAATGAGCTAACGTCCTCTGCACATTAATAGTTCTTTTTGGCACACTGTTTATCAGTTATTTTACACTTGACAGCAATACAATCGAATGTAAATGTAAACAATTGCATACAATTTATTGAAAACCAACAAATCAAACACCCAAAACCCATTTTTGGATCAGACCGTCGTCAATTCTTCATCACTTTAAAATTGCTGCTTCACGTCACATGCATGAATATTCCGTTAACCGCTTTTTCATATAAGATATTTTTTTGAATAAATTTTTGCAATATGTGGATACAATCGGGCGAAAGATAGGGTTGGTCGCTCACTATTTTATAACTCTTTACTTTCAGGACATCAAACTGGACTAGGTTTATGACGGTCCTTAATCTTGAGATGCAGTGACTTATTACTTTTTTTGGTGCACTTCCTTAACACATGCATCAAATTGGTCTAGGGTTGTGGTGGTCGAAATAAATTTTGTTAGTACGAGCGGACTTTATCACTTTTTCTGGCATACTTCCTCCCAAGCGCAGACATTAAATTAATAGGTATAAGTCTGAACGTCGCAAAGAATCATCCACCTGTTGGAACGGGGCTTTGTCACTATTTTTCTAGAAATAAAGTAATCGAAATCACAGTAAATATAGATGGTGCGTTTAACTGTCGTCCCTGCCTGTTAAGTAAGGCGATCACGAGGAAAATGTATGGGGTTATTTAACCTTGAAACTTTTTGTTAGTTTTCACTCATTCGTGATTGAAAAAGAAAATTATAATAGACACCAATAATTGTTACATCTGTTATGAGTTGATCGGTATCTAAATCATGAAAATCCATCCGCAATTGGCAGAGCTATTAGCGTTCAAAATCTTTCATATTTTTGTGACTGTATCACTGTAACTAGAATCTAAATTATGGAAAGACCTTGCGGTAAGACGTAGTCCTACGTCAAAAGAAATCAAAGGAAATTAAAACAGAAGCGCAAATTATCATTCAATTATTTGCTGGAATGAGCCACATTGTACTTATGAAAACAAGAAACGATTTTGCGATAAAGTATTTCACCTGAAGAGCTATATTTAATATACTAGAAGATGATTTCATAAGTGTGAGTATATTTATTGATATATTGCATTCTGTGCGTACATATCATCTTGTGTTGCAATGATTGGCACTTCGGATTGTGAAATCACGTAAGTTGCAGTCGCAACTTGTGCATGTTGGTCTTGATAGTTCACCAAAGTTTGAATCAGAATTCGTTTCAATTCTTGCTGATTTTCTGCAGTAGGAAGTTCAAGTATGAAATCCCCAAAATATTTACTAGTCATGTTGCCTTGATAATGCAGTATTAATCGTCTTTGATCTGTCCACTGGCCACCTGTCCACTCCTTCCAAAGTTTCCATTGTTGTACACGGATCGGATAAAGGATAATCTTCGAAATTCTGAGAAATGAAAAAAATAATTTTAATTTAGATACCTGCAGATTCTGCTGAGTGGAAAGAAAAAGCCGAAGAGTTCAATAAACTTTAGAACTTCCCAAACTGCTTAGGGGCATTCGATGATAAGCAATACCAAAGTGTGGAAGTTTATACTATAACTAAAAGAGCACAAATAGTGCATGGTGTTGATGGCTACATTTGTTATTTGTCAAATATTGTTGTGTTCCTTCCTGATGAAAATAAGTGGGATTGTCGTGTGTGACCAAATCAAGATCTACATAATAGAAAAACAGGTGATTTTCATTTAATAAAAACAGCATTACTTACACTTTTAATAAAATCGTTTAAGGGGGACCCTACTCTGGAAAGTCGGTGAAATCGAATTTAATTTTTTTTTGCATTTTCAAGACGCTTATACCGTGAACGTACCATATTCTGCGCAGTTAAGACATTTTTATGATTCTTCCGCTATTATAAGTATTCTAGACTTAAATTATTAACGTTGATAGCAGCAACGTGTAGTGCTACGGTCTATAGTATCTGGTAAAAAACATGGGAATTAAAAGTCGACCAACAATTGCGTATATTTTTTGTTTTGTAAACTTATCCACTGTGCCTAATTCTGCGCACTCTCTTGCCCATGCTTCTAATTCTGCGCATGTTTGTTCCTAATTCTGCGCACCTAAAAAGTAACTATAAACACTCATTCCATGTTGTTTATGTCTTTATACGCTAAAAGCATGTCAAAAATCCGGTATTAGCTATTACCATAAATAAATCCATGATTTGGCGTTCTTGTGCTGTCCAGGTGGCACAGCAATATTGTTATCATTTTGATTGGCTTACTTTAAAAATTTTACTGTCGGTAACATGAAGGGCGAGTTGATTCGGGTTTTTTGCATACTGAATATTACATTTTAGACAAATATTAAAAATTGTGTTTTCATGTAGAAACCACTTCGCCACTGCCTGACAGCTCCTTGAAGTTGGACATTCAAAAAAAAAAAATCAGAAAGCATAGTTCCATAAATTGGCGCTCGTACGGACCCCGAGTCGCAACACAGGATTCCAATCAATGCAAGTTAAAGGTTCTAATATATATATATTGATTTTATGTGCAACGTAAGAACACTAAATAACGCAAATACCAGGCACATCACTTATGGTTCTTACAAAAAACATAAATACCTTATCCGCTAACTGGTATCCAGTCGACCACCGCTCTGATGATGCGTAGCATCATACCCGAAACCGGTTAGCGGATAAGGTATTTATGTTTTTTGTAAGAACCATAAGTGTTGTGTCTAGTATTTGCGTTAAAGGTTCTACTTGAATTTTCATGCCTCTATACCTCAGCCATTTGGGTGAGGTATTCTTTCGCGATTTCTTCGAAGGATGCATTACTGTGCAGAATTTGGAACATGAATAAAAAACCTGTGCCCAAATCTGCGCACTACTGCGTCGCATTTTTCCAACGAAACCAAGGCATGCAATCACGCTTTTTGTCTAAAACATGACTAAAACTAATTATTCTTTCTAACTATGCTGGGTAATTTGATCATTGCAAGGAATTTCGATCATAAATTTGTTATTTTCTAGAATGACAGTTTTAGCGTTGGCGCTAACGACGTTGTTTTCTGACGTATAAAATACTTTCAGTTTCAGTTTAATTTATTTCGCTGTCAAATATTATGGCCCTTTTGTGAATAATGGCGTGGTATTCAACAGGCATTTATAAAAAAATAACACAATGGTCATAGTTATGCACAATGTTGAAATATACATATATTAAGAAAAATGCGCAGAATTAGGAGCGGTCACGGTACGTTCAGAAATTTCATGCCAAAAGGATTTTTTGATATTTGATCTCGTTGAAAAATTACGGCAAAAACTCAAGGGAAGTGCATCGCTGTATGAAACTTTAAACGCGTTTTTCTCGAAACCATATTTTTTCAGCTGGCAGTACGTGTATCACAGAATCTAGTGGACCGATTTTACTGAAATTTTTTTCCAGCATGTAAAACTGAATTATCTAAATTGTTACGTTACGTAAGCCGTTTTTTGATATCTCAGTTTTTCAATTTTTTATGAGCTCTTAATTGGCGATTTTGACGTAGGACTACGTCTTACGGCAAGTTTTGAGATAGGGTGTCATTCCAAAAAATCAAAAAATGCGAGCGTCACGAAAAATGAAAGGTTTTGAGCGCTAATAGCTCAGCGGTTTTCCTATCGATTTTCAATATTCTTACACCAATCGATCGGATAATCTTCTAAGAATTGACCCAAATGAAGAAAAGTATGGATTCTTGATGTTGAACTATTGAAAAATTGAAAATAATGAGCCTATGTTTTACCACAATTCTCGCTTCGTGATTGGTTGGAAGATTCTTTGCGATGATCTAAACCTATACCAAAATTTGATATCTGTGCTTGGGAAGTAAGCCAAAACAAGTGACCAAGTCTCCTCATTTCAACAAGATTTCTTAACACCGCGGTTAAACCTAGACCATTTTGATGTCCTTGCTTGGGAAGTACGCCAGAAAGAGTGACAACACCCCCTCGTGCCAACAGATTTCTTACGAACGCGATTAAACCTAGTCCAATTTGGTGTCTGTTTTAGGGAAGTGTGCCAGAAAAAATGTCACAACAGATGTTGCGATTCGTTGTCCCAACAGATCGCAAATTCTTTACTGCGAGACGACTAAACCTCGGCGAATTTGATATCTGTGTTGGACTCTGTATGAAGGTGAAATTTATCATCATCGATTCTGCCAATTTCAAAAGCAGTTTTTTTTTGTTTGAAACAAAAATTCGGTTTATGAAAATATATTCGCTGTGTTCAGATAGGCAAGAAGAATGCAGTATATACATTTTTATAAACACAATCCCGATTTGGGGCCCAAAATTCTTCCGAAATTGGGCTTTCCGACGAAAAGTCAATGGTGCTTATTACCAATCTCACTTCACGGTGAAATCAACGTGAAGTGAATATGGCCCTATTCCGAAAGTCACACAAGTGAGATGAAAAGTGAGAAGACACACCTCCCGTGAAAACAGGGTTATTCCCAATGTCATGCGACCTGCGTGGAATCGAAAAAATGACATTTCGCGTGAAAAAATTTCACTTTGTTTTTGGGTGATGAAATGATTCCACGAAAAGAGGTAAGTTTTATTTATCAATTACTAGCTGACCCGACAAACTTCGTATTGCCACAAATTAACCTGTGTTGTACATAAATCATGAATCTCGGATGATCTTTGTCACAATCTCGAGTTTTGCAAGCCCCCCAGTGGGCGGCGCTTCCGACGGCGGGTCACCGGCAACACTCGCGACCGGCTCGTCCTGAATGATCTAGTGTTACTATAGATAGTTTTTGTGGTCTTGTATTGACTAATGTTTTATGGAAGAGTCTCGAATTTCTCGAGTTCGATTAGTTTTTGAGTTTCGCAAAAATTTCTGTTTTATTTGTATGAGAGTCCATATCCCCCTACCACAGGGGTGAGAGGTCTCTAACTATCGTAAAATAAATTCAAGACTCCAAAATCTCCCACATGCCAAATTTGGTTCCATTTGCTTGATTAGTTCTCAAGTTATAAGGAAATTTGAATTTCATTTGTATGGGAGCTCCCCTCTTAAAAGGGGAAGGGGTCGTAATTCATCATAGAAAAAATGGTTGCCTCCAAAAACACCCACATGGCAAATATGGTTCCGTTTGCTTGATTAGTTCTCGAGATAAGAGGAAATTTGCATTTCATTTGTATGGAAGCCCACCCTCTTAAAGGGGAGATGGGCCATAACTCGCTTTCTAAAGAAGAGAGGGGTCTCAATTCACCATAGAAAAAAATCTTGCGTCCAAAACCACTTACATGTCAAATTTGGTTCCATTTGCTTGATTAGTTCTCGAGTTATGAGGAAATTTGATTTTCATTTGTATAGGAGCCCCCCCCTCTTAAAGTGGGGAAATCCATAGAAAATATACCATAGAAAATATTCTTGCCTACAAACACTCTAGAACTAACCAAGCAAATGGAACCAAATTTATCATGTGGGTGATAAATTTGGTTCCATTTGCTTGATTAGTTCTAGAGTTATGAGGAAATTTGTATTTCGTTTGTATGAGAGCCCCCCCCCTCTTAAAAAGGTAAGGGGTCCTAATTCATCATAGAAAAAATGGTTGCCTCCAAAAACACCCACATGCCAAATATGGTTCCATTTGCTTGATTAGTTCTCGAATTATGAGGAAATTTGTATTTCATTTGTGTAGAAGCACCCCCTCTTAAAGTTGGGAGGGGTCCTAATTCACCATAGAAAATATTTTTGCCTCCAGAAACCTCCACATGCCAAATTTGGTTCTATTTGCTTGATTAGTTCTCGAGTTATGAGGAAATTTGAATTTCATTTGTATAGGAGCCCCCCCTCCTAAAGTGGGTAGGGGTCCCAATTCATCATAGAAAAAATTTTTGTCTCCAAAAACACCCACGTGTCAAATTTGGTTCCATTTGCTTGATTAGTTCTCGAGTTATGAGGAAATTTGTATTTCGTTTGTATAGGAGCCCCCCCTCTTAAAGTGGGGAGGGGTTCTAATTCACCATAGAAAATATTCATGCCCTAGAAAGTTTTCACATGCCAAATTTGGTTCCATTTGCTTGATTAATTCTCGAGTTATGAGGAAATTTGCATTTCATTCGTATAGGAGCCCCCCTTCCTAAAGTGGGGAGGGGTCCCAATTCATCATAGAAAAAAATTTTGTCTCCAAAAACACCAACGTGCCAAATTTTGTTCCATTTGCTTGATTAGTTCTCGAGTTATGAGGAAATTTGTATTTCGTGTGTATAGGAGCCCCCCCTCTTAAAGTGGGGAGGGGTCCTTATTCACCATAGAAAATATTCATGCCCTAGAAAACTTTCACTTGCCAAATTTGGTTCCATTTGCTTGATTAATTCTCGAGTTATGAGGAAATTTGCATTTCATTTGTATAGGAGCCCCCTTCCTAAAGTGGGGAGGGGTCCCAATTCATCATAGAAAAAAATTTTGTCTCCAAAAACACCCACATGCCAAATTTGGTTCCATTTGCTTAATTACTTCTCGAGTTATGAGGAAAATTGTGTTTCTTTGGTACAGGAGCCCCCCCCTCTTAAAGTGGTGACGGGTCCTAATTTACTATAGAAAATATTCTTGCCCTCGAAAACCTTCACATGCCAAATTTGGTTCCATTTGCTTGATTAGTTCTCGAGTTATGAGGAAATTTGTATGGAAGCCCCCCCTTTTAAAGAGGAGAGGAATTATAATTCCCGTTATAAAGAGGGGAGGTGTCTCAATTTACCATAGAATAAATTCTTGTCACCGAAAACACCCACATGATAAATTTTGTTCTATTTGCTTGATTAGTTGTCGAGTTATGCAGAAATTTGTGTTTCATTTGTATGGGAGCCCCCCCTCTTAGTGGGGGGAGGGGTTTCTAACCATCACTAAAACCTTTCCTGACCCCAAGAAACCTCTACATGCATACTTTCATCCCGATTGGTTCAGTAGTTTTCGATTCTATAAGGAACATACGGACAGACAGACAGACAGACAGAAATCCTTCTTTATAGGTATAGATTTTACATTTGATTAGTCAGTAGAAAGCAAATTTTATTGTTTTTAACAAATAATTGAACTATTTTATTGCAGCAGCGCACAATAAATTATGGTAGGTACAAGGAATACGACGGGTCGTTTTCAGTCGTCGAAAAAATCTAGTCCGTCGTTCTTCTTCCTGCTACTAGATACGCTGGACCTTAGCACGCATGCCACCGACGATGGTGCGGTCGGTAACGAGAGTGACAAGACCGATAAATTTCTGGATAATTACGGTGACATCAGTGAATCGAAGGATCCATTTCAGTTTATCAATCAAATCGAACCGTCTGCGTTGGCATGCAGTAAGCAATACGTCGACTCGTCACAAACAAAAAGAAAATACTCCCCTCGCCGCTGGCGATCTGAGTAGAGTATCGGTAACAGCGGCGGCTGACGTTCTGGTCGGTTCTGCTGCTCCATCGACCACTCTGGTTAGTTTAAAAAGAATGCTTCGCTTCGGATCAAGAGTAAATACGCTAGCAGCGGCTGCGACGAACGGCAACGGTAGCAACGACAGTCTTAGCTTGCTGGAATGCCAAGTGCTCTACAAAGGATTTACAATTCTGTTTGGTGTCGTATGTTGACTATGGAAACTTTAATACGGTAGCTGCAGTGGACGAGTTTAATGAGTTTTGTCCCAAAAGCCCGGTGATGACTGATTGATGAAAATTCGTGATTCATGTGCCGCTTGTCTCAACGGCACATCTGTGGCGGTGGCTGAACAGTACACCAGACTAAAGCGCGAAGCAGAAAAGATTGGGTTAAAGGTAAATACGTCTAAAACAAAGTACATGCTGGCCAGCGGAACCGATGCCGAACGACACCGCTTGAGCAGTAGTATACTGATCGACGGCGATGAATTTGAGGTAGTCGATGAATTTGTATACCTTGGCTCACTGGTAACGGCGGACAATAATACCAGCCGTGAGATTCGAAGGTGTATTATCAGCAGAAGTCGTGCTTACTATGGGCTCCACAAGCAATTGCGGTCGAGCAGACTAAGTCCCCGTACAAAGTGTACCCTGTACAAGACGCTTATTAGACCGGTTGTTCTCTACGGGCATGAAACATGGACAATGCTCGAGGAGGACCTACGAGTGCTCGGAGTTTTCGAACGACGAGTGCTAAGAACGATCTTTGGTGGCGTACAGGAGAACGGAGTATGGAGGCGGAGGATGAACCATGAACTCGCACAGCTCTATGACGAACCCAGTATCCAGAAGGTTGCTAAAGCTGGACGGATACGATGGGCAGGGCATGTTGCAAGAATGCCGGACAACTACCCTGCAAAGATGGTGTTCGCCTCAAATCCGGTAGGAACAAGACGACCAGGAGCGCAGCGAGCAAGATGGTTAGACCAGGTGGAGCGAGATCTGGCGGAGAGTACCCGTTGTCCGAGGAATTGGAGAGCGGTAGCTCTCAACCGAGTTACATAGAGAAACTTTGTTCAACAGGCTTTGTCTTAGGACGGCAAGCCATCTAAGTAAGTAAGTTATCTCTACGGTGAAAGCGGCTGCCAAACGAAAGTCATCGAACAGATCGGCAGTAAGATCAAAGTAAGACTGGTCGATTATGAAAACGTTATTATAATAAATAAGATCAGCCTTATTAGATCGATAGTTCTTTTTTGACTTGAAACTATGACGCTGCTCCCGGAGGACATGCACGTTTTTTGATGAAAAAAAACCTTTCTTTGGAAAAAATTCGAATTTTTCGAATTTCCAAAAACCCCTACGTAACAATTTTGGTATTGACCTAAAGCTTCAAAATCATGCTTGAAATCAGCTCTACGATACTCCGTTGGTTCCCGATACGTACCGCCAGCAAGGATCTATTTTCTAGTGAGCATCCATGCGCCCAGCTGCCACCGGCATGATAATCACTATTCTGGGATCAAAGAAATACAAAATATATCTCCAAATATACCTTAACCAATAACCAAAATACTCCAACACTTAACATGAATTCCAGCATCCGAAAAAAATTTACAAAAATCTATTATTTTTCGACCTACCAGAGTAGGGTCCCCCTTTAAAACATATTGAAAATACCTACGGGCTCTGCAATACTTTTCAGCAATGATGTATAGCGGTAAAATATCCATTTAGCAAGGGGCAGCGGAAGAAAAGGAACGAATTTAGAAAAAGATTGAAAATACTCTTCCGAACTTTATTTTACAATCAAATGTTATATAATTTGAAAATAAATTCACCACCATGTCACAGTTTGTCTCTGAGATGTCTGAGAAACACATTATTTTTCGAATTCAGAGAGATGAACATTTAACCAAAATAAAAACACTTTTTCATATTTTCATATATCACTACTGCAGTGACGTGCAAAACGGCGGATGGCAACAAAACACGAAAAGCAACAATCTCGTTTTGCGTAAAGAGTACTGTTTTCCTGAGTTTCTATTATGATGAAAAAGCATTTTCCGGCCTTAGATGTCAGCCTGAAAACTCGAATATCAATCGTCATCTAATTGATGGTTAGTTGCAGCTGCCAGACGAGAGACCCACCCACCAATCGTGGGCTCACCTAATCTTGAACTCCCGTTTCAGTTTCAGTTAGTCGATTGCCTTCTGATGAATGTTGAAGATGAATTTCCGCGATACGGTTCTAGGATTCGCTCTAGTTGTTTTGGTACTGGACAATTTATTTTGCCAATTTTTATTAATATTACAATGCCGTTTTAGACTGCCGCAAACCAACTTCCTCCTAAAGTGATCGAAACCAGGGAAACTCTGCTCCACGATTTACACTCCTTGCAGGAAGTGATTCCGAAAGATCGCTTAGTGCACAATGCTGGTAGCACGGAAAATGCAGCTAAAGTACAGAACCTCTTCGACGAGTTTCTTCTTCAAAACCAGGACAGCATCAGCGCGGTGCTGCGCGTTCTCAAGCTGGTTGATCGTAGTGCTGAGAACGTAATTCAGGATTGCGTGCGAATCTTCGATTTAGAGGTGCTGAGCAGCGCTAATGTAATTTTCGAACACGTGAGCAAGCCGCTTCTTTTCGAGGTTAGAGATCTTTGCGAACTGATCGCCGCTGGTCGATTGGACACGGTCGAAGTTGCCTTGGAAAAGGTTGAACGTGAGGCGGCTAATTATCGCACCAAGTTGGACCAAACGTTGCAGGATATAGCGTTAGTTTCGAGTCAATTAGCTGGTGACCATATTACTGACAGAGTGCAGTTCAAAGAAGAAACCATTTGGACTCAATTGCAACAGCTGAATCAAACGTTTCGGGAAGAGTTGGATAGAAGTTTTTCAAAGTATTTCAATGTGTGGATTGGAAAGTATAAAAAATTTGCTGCGTCGCTTCCGGAAGGGTTTGATTCCGACGAGAACTTAGGAGTGGTTGCACTGTTCGATTTCCTGGACCTTTTGGATAACGAAACTAGTGTGCTGCAAGACGAGTTAGAGGAATTTTTGGACTATTGGGTGTACTTAGTTGAGGAATCTCTTGAATCGGTAACGAATGGTTCATTGGAAGTTGTAGATTTTCTACAGGACTATCCACTGGAACGTTTGTTGGATGGTGAAACCAGCTTGAAATGTGTTTCTGCATACTACCAAAATCTAGATCAGACACTTTTAACCTTTTTGGATAACTTCTACCAGTGTGTTGAATACGATCAAGAAATGTCGAAAGCATTCCATCAACTAGAGTCTATACTGAATTCTACTGATAAGGCAGTTGAATTTGTTTTGGATAGTTACATCACCTGCGGGAAACTGGTTGAAAAGTTCAACGGAGAGTTGGATCTGGAGGAATGTTTGGAGGACGTAAATTAAAATCGACTAAATAATTACGAAGTAGGGAAGTTGATTTCTATTTTTATCTCCGCAGTTGTCTGAGCTACTCGAACAAACAGAAGAGTTTGTTGAACGTAAAGCTAACGAAATCTATTACCACGTTGAGGATGCATTGGTCTTCAGTGAAGTCATAATGGGTGCATGCGTCCACATGAGGGCACGGGATGCGATACTGGAAGTCGGAGAAAGGTTAAGCAACTTCGATAAGTGCAACATAAGAGTTAGAAAGTGATAACTGCACCGCAATGTGGTACGGTTCTTTATAGCTTTATAAAACTTTCAAAAAGATAAGCTGGGATTGCATTCGCTAAATATTAATACTATAACAAAAAATTTAAAATATATCAAATTTATAAGTAATATGTCAATCAAACAACAAACAACATTTGGGAGTTTATTTAAAAGGTCAGCATATTTTTAAAGACGTTAGCTATATACAAGTTAAAGCTAAACTAATATTGCACAGACAACACGACTATCAAAGTGTAATTATGCCATTAAATTTTCATTATTTTCATTTAGGTATTAGAATATTAGAATGCTAATTAGTGTTGTCATGTTCAATCGGAATATTGATGATATTATGACATGAGCCGCAAACCAACTAACCAACCCTGTTTTTCGCGTTTTATGCCAAACCCATTCAATAGCTACTTCGTGCGGAAAGAAATGCTCAGCGGATTTTCCTGTCCCATCAAGCATGTTTCTGCTAACATAAATTAAACGGAAACTAGCCAGGCGACTTGGAAGTCGCTGAGTTACGAATCGGTTGCATTGATGGACGATGATGCCACTAGCATATTCTACTGATTGCAACATCCCACACCACTGACTGCTCTGGCCAGTAACTAGCTGTGCTGGTTGATCGATGTTGCCAAGAGTAAAGGTAACATAATCGTAACGAGTCAGCCTACTGCTGACGGATTGCAAAACCTGCAGAACCAGAACTGTGTACGAAAGGTAGGTACCCACTACAACACTGGGGTAAGTCATTGATATTTCGTTGCACCATAACTGGTGCAACTTGTAGTAGGAGATCAACTGCATTCACTTTATGTTTAATGATGTCAGTGCAAGGGTTTAGGTTAAATTCATTTTTTAAAAGTGCTTAGAAAAAGGGAAACCATCGTTATGGACTTTGTTAGTTCATTTTTATAATTGAGAGTAACTCCATTAATTTTGCAATTCTCTTTCGTAATTTAAATTAGCTGAGAAATTTGTCTGTGCACAATTAAGCGGTAGAATGGCATATAAAATAACTGTAAGGGTTTTAATTGGTTAGTTAATAATTAACTGGTTGCAATAAACTTCAAAATACCTTCATAATTTTATACAGTTTTTTTATAACGTTGTATCATTAGATTCTCCAATACCTCATTCATATTGTGTTCGTTTTATTGTGAATGGAACGGAGCACCAGGTTCTCTTGTAAACGCGGTACCTGTGTATCCATGCTCAGTTATCCGTTTTATATGGAACGATAAACGGATAAAAACGGATAATACCTAATAACAAATTAACTGCAGCAGTCCTCCGAATAAGGCGCGGTGGGTGGTGGTGTACGCCCACGACGATTTAGTAGTTGTCCATTCATCAATAAAGTTAATTTTTGGTACATTGTTGGTATAACCTAGTCAACTACCAAACATCAACTTTGGATAGCTAAGACATCGCGTTGGGCGTACGCCCATCGCCTTATTCGGGGGATTCATGTAGTTATTCTGACAACATCTATTGTGATTCTACTTACTCTATTTACTTCCACTTACTAAGTTATTATAAAAGATGCGAAACTGCAAAGTGTTTGATTTTTGTAACTACTTTGGTACTATCTCAAACATAAGTTAAGGATAAAGGTAAAAACTCAGATAAACAAATCGTCGTTGAGGAAAAACCTGAAGGTTGCGTCTGAGGCACTACCGCCGTGTTACCGTAGGACGTCGCAAAGTTAATTTTTATATAGTTAACAGGTCACTTATTCCAGTTAGGCTTATACTTACTTATTTGAGTGGCAACGGTTCGTTACCGATCCCGCGCCGAACGAATTATGGTCCTCCAGTACCGTCGGTTCTGGGCTGCCGTTCTCCAATCCCCACGAACACCAGCTGAACGTGCAGCGTCTTCGACAGCACACACCCACCGAATGCGGGGTCTGCCTCGGAGTGTACGGCCTCTTCCTGGTTCTCTGCTGAAAATAGTTTTGGGTAATCTTTCGTCGGGCATTCTGGCCACGTGTCCAGCCCACCGCAGTCTGCCACATTGCACTACCTTCACTTTATCAGAATATTTGTATACTTGGTACAGCTCGTGATTCATGCGTCTGCGCCACACTTCATTTTCCATTTTGCCACCAAGTATAGATCGCAGAATTTTACCCTCAAAAACCCCAAGCACTCGCCGATCAGCTTCCTTTAGCGTCCATGATTCGTGTCCGTAAAGGGCCACCGGGAGGATTAGTGTTCTGTAGAGCGCCAGTTTTGTGCGAATTTGCAAGCTACGGGACTTCAGCTGGCTACGTAATCCGTAGAAAGCCCGATTCGCGGCTGCAACTCGTCGTTTCACTTCGCGGCTTACATCGTTGTCACATGTCACGAGTGTACCAAGGTATATAAATTCCTCCACTACTTCATATCGTTCCCCATCTAACTCCACCTCGGCACCAACACCATTTGGGCTCCCACGTTCCCTACCAGCAACCATGTACTTCGTTTTGGCGGCATTAAGGGTAAGTCCCAATCTCGCAGCTTCCCTTTTAAAGAGCCTGAAGGCCTCTTCCACTGCTCTACGGTTGATTCCGATGATATCGACGTCATCCGCAAAACCAAGAAGCATGTGAGATTTCGAGATGATAGTTTTATTCCTTTCCACGTTTGCCCTTCGTAATGCACCTTCCAAGGCAATGTTGAATAGCAGGTTAGAGAGTGCATCCTCTTGCTTCAGCCCATGCAACGTCACGAAAGCAGCTGAGGTCTCATCCGCTATCCTAACGCATGATTTGGATCCGTCAAGCGTCGCACGAATCAGTGTAACTAGTTTCGTCGGAAAACCATGTTCTAGCATTATCTGCTACAGCTCATTTCGTTTAACTGAATCGTACGCCGCTTTAAAGTCCACAAACAGATGGTGTGTCTGCAAGTTGTACTCCCGGAACTTGTCTAACAACTGACGCAGGGTAAACATCTGATCCGTCGTGTAGCAACCCTCACGAAAACCAGCTTAGTATTCGCCGACGAAGGACTCCGCTAACGGTCTCAGTTTGCAGAACAGGATACGGGAAAGCACCTTGTAGGCAGAATTGAGCAATGTAATTCCTCGATAGTTTTTACACTCCATTCGATGTCCCTTTTTGAAAATTGGGCAAATGAGGCCATCCAACCACTTCTCCGCAATTGGTTCTTCCTCCCAGTTCCTAACAATGATCCGGTGGATTGCTTCGTACAGCCGCTCGCTCCCCACTTTTAGAAGTGCAGCCGGGATACCGCCTTCCCAGCAGTCTTACCGTTTTTCAGCTCACTGATTGCCTTCTTAACCTCCTCCTGTGTTGGTGGCTCCACAGCTTGACCATCGCTTACAATTTCTATCCTGTCCCTGCTGATCTCCGCATCTACCTCTCCATTCAATAGTGTCTGAAAGTGCTCCTTCCACCTGGCTGCTACCGCCGTTTTGTCGGTAAGCAGGTTGCCAGCACTATTATTGCACATCACAGGCATGGCAAAATTCCTGCATCTCACCGTTTTATAGGAACTCCGTGTGTCGTTGCTGGCGTATCGCTCCTCTGTACCTCTCTCTGTTTTGACGCGTTGCCGCAGTGAGCATGCGGCTCCTGGCCTGGTTCAAAACTCCCTTTCTCCGGAATTTGGCCACCGAACTTCCTGAATAGCAGCGATCTCCACTCCGAGTTTATGCAGCTCTCGAGCAAGCAAGCCAGCCCGTGCCAGTTCATGGAGAGTTCGGACATTCCAGGTACCAAGTTTCCAATAGTTATCCCTTAATCGTTTCCTTGTCCCTTGCCGTGTCCTATACCGATTATTAGGCCGGTCGGTCGCGGTACCTACATCCCGCTGATGGGTCTGCCATCTTAGGTATAGCTTGCGGGATACAGCATTTCATATTCAGCCGCCCGTTACGAGACAGACACTGTGTGAGCCGCACCTCACCTGGAGAACAGGCGCTCTAGTTCGCACCTCCTAGCTTAGCTGCTTCAGTAAGTACATGAAGAATTTCCGGGTAAGATCATCGACCGTCATCATTTGACTTAGATCTGCGTGGAGGCGCCAGGTGGGAGCTTGAGAGAGCCAGAGCTATGTTTGACGCTCCTTCCAGGTAACTCTCTCCATTTCATACCCTAACTCCCCCTCAAACCGTACTGTACCTACGTCAAAAACACACTCGGTGTGGTTTATACTGAACGCGCTGTTTCGACGACGGTCGGCAACCGTCTCCTTCACTAGGTGCCTTCCTTGACATAGAAGGCGCATTTGATAATTCATCTATAATTCAATGATTACGGCTATGACCAAACGTGGTTTCGATATATCCATTATCGACTGGATTAGCGAAATGTTATCAAAAAGGGAGATATCAGCAAGCCTTGGAAGCTCATCAGCATTAGAGCAGTAAAAGGTTGCCCACAAGGAGGCGTAATATCACCTCTATTGTGGTCTTTAATGGTTGATGATCTTCTTCAAAAGTTGACGGCGTTAGGCTTTGAAATAATTGGCTTCGCAGATGATATAGACATAATTACTCGAGGAAAATTTGATTCTATTATCGCTGACCGAATGCAAATGGCTTTAAATTTGATTTCATCATGGTGTGATAGGCAGGGCCTTAGCATAAATGCCAATAAAACTACTATCATACCATTTACGAGAAGGAAAAAATTTACATTAAATAACATTGAAGGGAACACTTTTAAAACTTTCAGACACTGTCGAATATCTTGGAGTTTTTCTTGACAGAAAACTCAATTGGAAAACGCATCTAGAGCAAGCAGTAAACAAAGCAACAAAGGCTCAATGGATATGTAAAAGAACTTTTGGTAAGCAATGGGGACTGAAACCGCAGATGATTCATTGGATCTATTCGGTCATTGTCAGACCCAGGATTACCTATGCTTCGTTGGTTTGGTGGCCAAAAACGAAAGAGAAAACTACCCAAATAAAGCTGGAAAAATTTCAAAGGCTAGCCACTCTCTCAATAACAGTTGCAATGAGAAGTACACCATCGAAGGCATTGGATGCTTTACTCTATATACTTCCATTGCATCAGTTTATACAATTAGAAGCTGAAAAAAGTGCTCTGAGGATCAAAAGAACAATGAACCTTTTTGAAGGGGACTTAACAGGTCATCTCAGTATTCTAAAAACTATTAGTATTAATCCTCTTGTAACCAGTAATGAAGATTGGATGGAGAAAAAATACAACTTCAACCGAATATTTCGTGTATTTGAGCCTAGACGTGGTTCTTGGGAAGATGGTGGTCCCGATCTTCGTCCAGGCTCGACAGTTTTCTCTACAGATGGTTCAAAAATGGACAATCAAGTGAGAGCAGGAGTAACTGGCCCAGGAATAGACAGGTCAATTTCTATGGGCAGATGGCCAACTGTATTCCAAGCTGAAATACAAGCAATTATAGAATGTACGACTGTGTGCTTGCACAGGAACTATACACATTCAAATATAAGCATCACGTCCGACAGCCAAGCAGCTCTAAACGATCTAAAGTCGGCGACATGCACATCAAAACTTGTCTGGGAATGTATTCAATCACTCCAAAAATTGTCTCGTCGTAACCAAGTCAACTTGTACTGGGTGCCAGGTCACTGTGGAATTGATGGAAATGAAAGAGCTGATGCGCTAGCAAGACTCGGATCATCTCATCAATTTGTAGGACATGAGCCCTTCTGTTGCTTATCTGCTTCTGCTTTAAAAATGGAGCTAAAGGCATGGGAATGTACGAAAGTGAAATTAAATTGGAATAACACTTTCAATGCTAGGCAGTCGAAACGTTTTATCTCTTCAACCGTTTCAATGACTCGCAAAATCCTGGAGCTTTCGAAGAAAGATCTAAGCATTTATACTGGTCTTATAATAGGACATTGTCCGAGCCGCTATCATCTGAAGTTAATGGGAAAACTTCATGATGATATATGTCGCTTCTGTGGCATAGAAAAAGAAGACTCGGAACACCTGTTATGCCGATGTCCCGCAATTCTCAATAAAAGATTAAGGTTCTTCGAAAGAGGGCTGTTATAACCCTGAGATATTTGGAGAACAACTCCCAGCGCAGTAGTGCACTTCATCCGAAGTGCATCACCGGACTGGACAAATGCTATTAGTCAAACAATGACAATCACTTCTGATAGGGTCATCTTGACAACATGGCTATAATAAAGCGGGGAATATATCACAATAGATCAAACAAATGGTCGCAGTGATAAAAATACCCAACATGAAAAAAAACCGTCTGCTGCTCCTACCACACTACAGTTGAAACCCGTCTATCTTTTCAGCGGTAGAAGCAAAAAGTACCCGATCAGAAGATTCTAACAAAAAAATACAGATCTGTAGCTCCAGTTGATATTTCTCTCAAAGTGCTTTATAAATGTAATAGCAAAACTTGCAACACAGAAATGTTCTACCAAGAATCTATCGCGTTCTGCTACTCATAACACGGTTTGTTACATTTTGGTTATAAAGCAGGGTAGAATGCAGATTTTGTAGCTCATCTTGAAATAAACTTGATCAAATTGTATCATAATTTGATAAAATTGTGATATGCGTAAAGCGGATTTTGTTACAATTTTTGGTAATTTTAATTACTAACAAGACCAAGTTTATAACAAAACGTAAAGGAGATTTTGTTATAAAAAAAACTTGTTATTTAGAGCTCATTCTTTTACAAATTTGTTATTTTCATTTGATCGGGTAATCATACAAAAATAATTACCATCGGCGGGGGATCGTATGCGTGCGTGTATGGAATAATAAAAAATTGTAGAGCTAAAAATTAGATATGAGACTATCTAATATAAGGGTGGGGCGGTAGTTTAATTGCAAAAACAGTCGGGCACCAACCGAGAGGGTGTGGTTTGGAGTCCCATCTGCCATTAAACGACCAAACATATTTTTGATCGCATATCGATGTTTTCATCCAGGTCTTCTTCGCACCAAAAAAAATCATTTTACAAAAACCCAATGAGTTCTCAGTTGTGGTCTTATTTTAACTTTTAGATTTTCGTTAATTTTTAATATATTACCATTATAAAAAAACGCATGATTACCTCTTCGTTCTTTCTATAAATAGCAATGCCGACCACTTAACTTTTACTGCACTATTATTGAGATTTTATGAGCAATTTTGATTACTATATCCGATGTTGACAAATGACAAATGAGGACATTTGTTACTTGAGTAATCTTGACCTAGACTTTGAAGGAAAACTGGTTATCAGAAATGTCATGATTCTCAATGAAGTAAGTACCAAACATATGAACAAAAAGATGCTGGTTTATCGATGAAAATTTAAGTCACGTGCTCCTAATCGTTGGGTTAACATATTGCTGATTGAAAGAAAAAATTTACATTCAAGAGTCTGCAATTGCTCGTAAAAGAGATATTCTAGATTGAATCATGTCAGTGTCTTCGGCGTACTTATTGCTTGGAATACAATGAACAAGTTCGACGAAGATACCGAGGCGATTCAAACTAAAATATCACCTTTATAAGCGACTACGCACTTTTGATTGTAAAATTTTTTATGCAATCAGCAATAAAATTAATGTCATAGACTGAACAGAAGGTAGTGACATGCCACAGTGTGTCCTTCTCCGGACATACTAGTGCTTTCCGAAATTCAAACACTGAGATTGGACGCACATTCGACTCACCGACCCACCGTTTGCGGAATCTGTCAATACAGTAATCTCCCGAATAGGGTGATAGGTGGTGCTGTATGCTCACCGCGATATTTCAGTTGTATACTAACCAATAAAGTTGATTTTTGGTAGTTGACTAGGTTATACTAGATACACGGTTAGTGTACCAAAAATCAGCTTTATTGATTAATGGACAAGTAAGAAATCGATGGGCGTACATCACCACCCACCGTCTTATTCGCGGGACTGCTGTACTCTTAATCGCTACGATGCAACTACCCATCATGCACAATACAAGGTTTTGCACAAATTTAAAATAATTTTGTAAAAGTCGTTCAAAAACTATGAAATATAAACACTTTGAATTAAAGTATGCATAACATGATTGATCCTTGTAAACCTGTATGAATGATTTAAAATACTGCCCTTGAATTTGAGTTATTTCAAAGACGTGCAGAGTTATTTCAAAGATCGGAAATTGTCATACTGTAATAATGTTCTTATTCATCATTATATGACTTGAATCTTGAATTAGGTGCTTAAATTCGTTATGATTATTTCTGTATCCTTTCAAATTGTAGCTATAAAGTTGTAAAACCCATAAACTAATAATAGTGCAGAGCACTTTTATCAGTGAACAGCTTTGAATCTCTCTTCCGATCATGCTGTGCCGCCATCTGATCAGTGTAAAATAGTGGCGAACGAATATTTTTTTTACCTTTTAACATGAACTACTGGCATAGTAGCTATAAAGTTGCAAGCATGAACCAGTTCCAAATTGTGCAAAGAGCGTAGAAAATAAATTAGGATATAAAGTTGACTACCTATTCTTTATGTTCGGTACCATTAAGATATACAGATCATAAGCGACTAGGAGCTCAAATGCAGACATCGAACCAGTTTTCCAATCGTTGTTCGGTACAATATCATGGCATCTCGATTAGATATATTGGTTTTGAACCACATTTGTTGTGCCAGGTGGTTCGAAGACTTTACCCTAGTTCCCTTAGGTGATGACGACATGACGGTGTTTAGTCAATCCGGTTCAAAACACAAACAAGTTCTCTCAGATGTTTGCGAAATTATTTGCCAGAGTTACGAAATCCTTGACGGTGGAATGGCATTTTTCACTAGAAAAGGCTGAACAGCCTTGCAGTGCAGTTTTTCACAGATATCACAGACAGTTAAACCGGACTGATTAGGTCGCGTGCTCCGGTTTAAGGTACGGCTACCTTTTCCTCATTATGGTAGCCGGTCGACATCAATCATGTGCTACACTGACGTTGTGCACAAAGACGTTCATAATTATAGTTCTCTATACACTGACTGACGAGAAGCTTGAAGCTCAACGGTTCTGGTGGTCTTCAAGTTGCGTGCAGTTCTGCGCAGCACGATATGGACATGTGATAATTCGATGTTTCACCGCAGCGCCTTGATTCATCGCGCATCGGCATCGCAATTGATTCAATTTCAATTCGAACCGAGGTGTTAAACAAACGTTTTAGGTTGATGTTATCCAACGTTTATTACAAAACCGCAAAACAAATATATCATTATCGATCGTTTCATTTGGCGAAAAAGGTAGCTACGGTTTGAAATGAGTATAGAAATGAGGTACCCTTTTGAACACGAACAGTAGGTGTGGAAAGTCAATTTAATTAAGGTGAGGTATTAACAATTAGGAGTACATGTTTCGAGGTTCAAGGAAAACCCGGTGTTCGGTAGCCAAATGCATGGAAACTTTGAATTTGAACTTGATGTCCTCGTATTTCATGTCCGTTGTAAGTTTATATTTTCTCAGCAGTTCAGAGGTGATCGTTTTTAGACTCATCGTTGCATAGCGACTTCCTGTAGGAAGAAGGAAAATCGGAAAATATGTTAGTGAATAATATTGCAGCAAGTTTGTTCTGTACTGTTGGAACTAACCGATACATCCTCTGGGACCTGCACTGAACGGAAGATACGCGAATGGATGACGCTTTTTGGTCGGTTCCGGCAAGAACCGATCCGGATTAAATTCTTCAGCATCTTCTCCCCAGAACTCCTTCCGCCGGTGCAGTGCAAATATGTTGAGAATGAAAATATTTCCTTTCGGAATGACAAACTCGTCTAACTGTAAATCGCTCAGCGTTTGCCGACCAAACACGGCGGCCACAGGGCAAAGACGTTGTGATTCCTTAATTATTCGATCCATATAGGCTAACTGTTTCATAGCCTCGGGGGTCCAACCGGATTCACGCGTGGGGAACACTTCTCTCAGTTCGGCAACGGCTCGTTCTTGAACTTCTGGGTGCATGGCCAGCAGCAATGCAGTGTGGGCAGCCTGCGTTGCAGAGGTTTCATTTCCCTGTTGCACCAAACACACAGATTAATTAACATAATTAATGCATAGATTACGCATTCGTTACTTACAGCAGCAATCATTGTGTAAATATGATCGGTTATTTCTTCATGTGTAAACATTTTTCCGTCTGGCAGTGGAGTCGTCATCAGCTGATCAATGAAAATTTGTGGCTTCTTATAGGACAACATATCATCTTCCTCCTCTTCAGGTTCTGCTTTTTGCATCGGTTGCTTTCCACCGTTGGCCAAACCATTCGCATTATTGTTGGTGTCATCTTTATTCTGCAGTTTTGCAAACTCTGCTCGCTTTTCGAGAATAATCTAATACCGCAAATTCGAATCGTTCAAAAAATCCTATGCAGAAAATTAAATACTCTCACCTTATCCGTAAATGCATAACAGAACTTTCGTGCGTTCATCTCATCGCGGTAGAAACGAGTAAAACGATATACGATGTCCGGGTGAAGGTTCGCGTTGAACATCCGAAGACCAACATTGCGAAGAATTCTGCGAAGAAAACAGATGGTTACGCATGTACCCTTCTCAACCAACGATGCCGGGTCCTACTGTGTTACCTGACTCATAACGAACCCCTATTTCGGAAATTCCAAAATCTCTCATGCTTTTATTTTTGGAGTAAACATGTAATTTCTTATGTTATATAGTTGATATTTGTATGCGCTATTCGAATTTATGAACAATTAAACGAAAAACCACAAAGTTTGTGAGTTACGAGAACCTCTCCCGTATATAACGTATATTCGTTATGAGTCAGGTAACACAGTAATACTCACACTTCCAATCCTTCAACAAACTCCTGCGTGCCTTCACGTTCCAATACCTTACCGCCCAAAGAAGTCCTGCAGATCATGCTCAACGTACAGGGAGAGGTAAACTCAATGATGTTGAGCGGCTGACCCGGTCTCCAGTGCTTCTGGATACTTTTGATCATCTTGTCGGCACAATCGGTGAAGATCGGTATGAAGCTGTTCAGGATACGGGTGTTGAAGGTTGGGTTCAGCACCTTGCGGTGGACCTTCCAGAGGTCGTCTGTTAAACAGGAAAGGAGAGATAGAAAGAGCTTAGATTTCAAAGTTACGGTTGGCTTGGATGGGTTAGTTGTTGAATGTTGACGAAAACTGTCAAATGCATGCAAAATGCAAAATCACGACTAATCATCATCAGAAAATGTGTGATTGCAACCCGTTGATTTGACTGATGACGAGCATTATAATGACGAAAAAACTTGCGCCAAAACGCATCTATCAAATTAGGTTATAATTGACGAATCACAAACTCTAAATTTAAATTTTAAAATATTTCAATGTCGCGTAGAATTTCAATGAAGGTTTCAAAGCAAAATGGTAACCTATGCATTTATCATTTCAACGCTGACTGGAAATCATTTGTTTGTTCATTTGCATTGTTCTTCGCAAAACTGGTTCGTCGAATATGTAGGTAAAGAACCGGTTTTAAGCAGTCTAAGCGGGTCACTGATTGTTTTACCTTATTACAAGCGATGGGTTGACTAAGTGGGGGATATCAGCATACCAATCTTCTTGCTATCTTTAGTTCTTCAAGCTGTTACCATTGGAAGACACTATTGTTGTGCTAAACTTTTGATTTTCCTCTTTAAAAGTTGGACCGGTGGAACTAATTTTGATCAGACCGAACTAATTTTCACACTCAAAATGCTTTTTTAAGCAATCTTGAAATCTGAATTTTTTTAAGTCCCCGTAAAAAATCCCTCGAACTTTTTCCCCTATTCAGTAAGTTTGCGTTCCTGTCCGCGACCTACTAATCGGCATCTGATGCGTAATCGGCATAGCGTATCGGCATAGATGCGTGAAATGCCATCTGTCTAAATTGTTTATCGGGGCATACACTCACCGCACCGTTCGGCAAACGGAATTCGTCGTCTCTTTTATTCTCTAGTGTTCTTATGGGAAACTGCGAGTTTGACGTCTCACTCGCTGTTCATAAGGATGGTAGGAGAACAAAAGAGGTAAGCATAGCAGTACGCACGGTCCGACTCAGAACAGTGTTGTCAAAGCAAATAACATTGAAACACATCGTTGTTTCATTGAATCACTGAGAAAATCTTCGAAAATTATTGAAAAAGCTGTCTTTTCTGTTGTTTTTAATAAAGAAAAATTAATTATGAACATACCATTCTCTTGAAAGTATTGAACCACGTTTTCACCATTGGAGGTTTCAGTTAATTTCAAACCTATAATTCTTATTTCCAACACCGAAACAGTCTCTTGGCAACACGATAGTTCATCAGTTCGTCAGCTGCTGCTACTGGTGAACAGGTTCCGTCAATTCAGAATTTGTTTTCAGTATTGTCATAAAATAATCAAACTTTCGGCTAGTGACAAAGCCTTAGATAATAGAAAAAAAGATAGTGAATAATATGGTATGTGACAATTGAGTGCTTGACTTTTAGAGTGGTTGTAATCAGTGCTGAAAAATGTGATGGATTCGTTAGTAGCGAGGTGGCGATTGCCTTCAGCAGCTGAAAAATGTACGTTTTTGGACAACAATTTTTAATTCTTCATATTTCTTGTCGGAAACCCAGTAAATTGTGTTTGTGTGAATCAAAGGTATGGTTAAGTGATTTGTGAAGATGATCCTATCAAAAGATTTTGAAAATATGAATAAAAAAGTGCATTTTCGGCTCATTTATTTTCAACTGATTAAAATAGGTGACACTGCTTAACCCGTTCCTTACCCTAATGTACTTGTTAAGGGGTGCATCATTTTATATAGCTGTAGTAATAATTATCTAGGGTATTGTCGTTATCGTCGGCCCACTGTAATGGTCGTGTCATTACAATTTTACAGTTTTAGTAACTCATGATGCCTATGATACAACCATTGTAAAACTTCTTACTGTGATAGCTAACTTTTCACAATATTGTGAGTTTCAATTGTGTATTCAATCGTGTCGTACTGAATTCGGTGACTAAATCTTATAAAAAAGTTTTCCAGGCACATTGAACTTTTCTTCAAGAAATGATTCATGAAATGCAATTATCGAGATAAATTTTGAAAATGTATGAAGTGTGTTGTGCTGCACACGAAGACTATAGAAAAATCCCCTCCAGTAAGGTGTTTGGGAAGGCTAAGGTGAAATACTAGAAACGCGCTATTTGTAAAGGTCGAGCTACTTGAGTAGTCATGGTTGGGCCACCATAATTTTAAGCGCAGAAGCGCAATAATCGTTAGAGAATGTCAGTCACGTCAAATGTGATGAAATAAAGCAAAATTAATACGATAAAAACCTAGATTTTTATTGTTTTTTTTTTCATTGTATAGTTGCACACTTCGGAAAAGGGGATTGTAGCAATATTGATTTTACAAAATCGCCAACATTTCGCAAAAATGCAATTAAAAATAGTATATTTGTACCTATTTGAGCCGCTTTTCACGGAATTAATTCTTTTCATGTCTCTATATAGAATTTCAATACGTATGCGTTAGATTTTCTGCAGTGGCTCAACTTGTACAACATGGCCCGACTATGACAACATTTTTTGTCTTCACGTAAATGCCTATAACTTTTTTATTTTTCAAGCAATCAGTTCAAAACTTACCGGAAATATACCTTATTCTTAGACATGTGCAACGATGTATTTAGATTTTTAAAACTCCTTTTGAAACGAAAGTTATGGGCGAATTCCAAAACGTGGCCCAACCACGACAACACTCTTCTATAAAAGACCCCTCCCCCCAGCAAAAGGGGGGGCTCCCATACAAATCTATGCCTATAAAAATGGATTTCTGTCTGCATTATGTTCCTTAAAGAATCGAAAACTACTGAACCGATCGGAGTGAAAATTTGCATATTGGGGTTTTTGGGGCCAGTGAAGGTTCATATGATGGTTAGAGACCGCTCTCCCAACTAGGAAGGGGGCTCCCATATAAAGGAAATACAAATTTCCTCATAACTCGAGAACTAATTAATCAAATTTGGCATGTGGGTGTTTTTGGAGGCATGAATTTTTTCTATGATAAATTAGGACCCCTTACCTTTTTAGGAGGGGGTGCTTCCATACAAATGAATTACAAATTTACTCATAACTCGAGAACTAATCAAGCAAATGGAACAAAATTTGACATGTGGGTGTTTTTGGAGACAAGAATGTTTTCTATGGTGAATTGAAACCTCTACCCACTTTAGGAGGGGGGCTCCGATACAAATGAAATACAAATTTCCTCATAACTCGAGAAGTAATCAAGCAAATGGAACCAAATTTGGCAAGTGGGGGGTTTTGGAGGCAGGAATTTTTTAATGATGGTTTGAGACCCCTCACCCCTGTGGTAGGGGGATAAGGACTCTAATACAAATAAAACAGAAATGTTTGCGTACTCAAAAACTAATCGAACTCGAGAAATTTTAGACTCTTTCATAAAACATTAATCAATAACAAGACCAGCAAAAAATATCAATAGTATCGTTAGATAACTCAGCGCGAGACGGCCACAGGCCGCGAATGTTGCCGGCGACCTGCCGTCCGAAGCGCCGGTCACTGCGGGGGGCAGCCCCCGTAGAGATCATCACTATCTAGGTTTATTTATTTTCCTAGATCTACTGACCTCTATTACTTTCCTTCAGTTGGGTCACCCCTGCGAAATGGTACTTTCTACGAAAAGATTTTCCGTGAAATGGTACATCCCGCGTAAGGTTTTTAGCGATATGGTATTCTGCGAAACTCTATATTCCGTGTTATGGTCAACCGAGAATTGGTGTTCCGCAAAATGGTATTCGGCGAAATGGTTTGTAATGATGGCGAATATTTAAATGCTATCCGCTTTATTTTATCAGGCTCAGCAATGGGGGGAGTTTTCTACTTTACTGTGAGGAAAATTTGTATAACAAAACACCCATGAACTCCTCAGAAACTTGCGAAACTCGAGATTGTGACAAAGGTTATCCGAGATGTACGATTTAGGTACAACACAGTTTAATTTGTGGCAATACGAAGTTTGTCGGGTCAGCTAGTTATCAATATATTTCTTAAGGGATGTTAATTTCCCCTTCTAATCTTCGATGCTCTTCTCCTTCATTTCTGTGACTTTCCCGCAAATTTTTCTCTCTTTACGGTTCCCTCGAAGCATACTTTTCCCTATTCTTCTATTTCCTGTGACCTAATGGCAAGATCTGTTTTTTACAAGCGAAACTATGTTTGTTTCTCTCCTGGTTATTCGAAACAAATTTATTAGCAAGATAATAAGGCCATTACAAATATTTTATAAAGTTTTTGTCCTTCTGGTGTTCGGCCACTGAAGGGGGGGCCGAAAAAAAAACAAAGTGCATTTTTTAATCGAGCAAAAAAAACATGGATTTTAAGAATTTTTATTTAAGGTTTAAACGTGAAAACCGAATCTATTCTTGCTTATAATATATACGTTATTATTTTCTATGCAAAAATATACGAAAAAAGACAAAACCGAAGGAAAGTTTTTTTTGGACGATTTTCGGAAATTCCGTTGTTCGAATTTCCATTTCTATTTCGTACTAGAAGCGTTAATTCAACTCGGAGACTCATTTTTCGAGTCAGACTGTAGAGCCCACAGACAATTGATTTTATAAAAAAAAAATTGACTCACATCCTATAAATTATTTTTTTGCCCCCCGATTTTTCAAGCCAATTTCCAAGGGGGGGGGGGGGGTGACAAAAACTTTAAATATGATTTGCAATGGCCTAATCTGAAAAACTGCGAATATCCGTTTCAATGCAGTTGAAAAAATGCATTAGCTGTGTACAGCATGATATGGTAATATAATTATTTTAAACGTTAATTAGTGAGACATGTTTCTTGTCTGAAATGCTAACAAAATTGAGGGTTATAGCCCATATTGTATGTGACAAGTTTTAACTTGAATTTTTGTTATTATATCTTGCCTTATGTAACATTATTGTTACATGAAATGATCCACAGCTGATCAAAGTGAGTAATTCGTGCACTTTGATAGTGTTTGAGCGTATATGTATTCTAGAATTAGCGTTTTATTGGACGCTGTCCAATCATTGAAATCGTATCTGTCGCAAATAAATATTAAATAGTGGAATTTAATCGGAAAAAGCTTTTGAAGGGGCGCCAGCTAAGAAAAACTACAAGGTATACAGCCCTAAGGGTAGTACGAAAGGGTAACGTACAACTATGTCAGATCATTAGATCAAAGACTAATGTAAACTGCATTTCTGGCATATGTATGTTTATTAGAATCTGTGAGTGCCATTATTTAAGTGAATGTTTAAAAGAGAAGAGTGAAATATTCAGATTCAATTCTTCATTGAATGCAATGGTGGCTTTGAAAATACGTGGACAGGGATTTATAAGTACAACACTTGCAACCATTGCATTCAGTAATAGATTTCTTTTAAAAATCACTTGTGTGCATCGTAAAGGTTGAAATAGTAATGAATGACCAGCCCACAGATTATTGTATTAAACATGATTATGCGTAGCTTGATATGTTTCAATAATCTTGCTTTAACTCGCTTGTGGCCTTTAAAAGGGCCATTGATTACAAATAACATTAAAGCCAATGACGTGCCATTCGAATGTCCTTCTCTTTTAACATGAATGGCAATAGGCACGTAAGTTAGCAGCGTCGATTCAGTGTCTTTTGCTCTGAGAAAGTTTTACTAGTTTATTTTCACAACTTACCGTTTGTTACATAGCAGAAAATATAACATGCAAAAACTTCTATTTTATTTGTATGAGAGTCCTTATCCTCCTACCACAGGGGTGAGGGGTCTCAAACCATCATAAATTCATGTCTTCGAAAACCCCCACACGCCAAATTTGGTTCCATTTGCTTGATTAGTTCTCGAGTTATAAAGAAATTTATAATTCATTTGTATGGGATCCCCCCTTCTTAAAGAAGGCAAAGGTCTTAATTCACCATAGAAAAAATTCCTGCCTCCAAAAACTCCCACATGCCAAATTTGGTTCCATTTGCTTGATTAGTTCTAGAGTTATGAGGAAATTTGTATTTCATTTGTATGGAAGTCCCACCTCTTAGAAGGGTAAGAGGTCTCAGTGCACCATAGAAAAAATCCTACCATCTGAAACTCCCACATTCCAAATTTGGTTCATTTGGCTTGATTAGTTCTCGAGTTATGAGGAAATTTGCATATTATTTGTATGGGAGCCCCCCCTCCTAAAGAGAGCAGGTATCTCAATTCATCATAGAAAACATTCTTGTCTTCTGAAACCCCCACATACCAAATTTGGTTCCATTTGCTCGATTAGTTCTAGAGTTATGAAGAAATTTAAATTTTATTTGTATGAAAGCCCCCCCTCTTAGAAGGGTAAGGGGTCTCAGTACACCATAGAAAAAAATTTCACCTTTTAAAACTTCCACATCCCAAATTTGGTTCAATTTGTTCAATTTATGTTATGTTATGAAATTTATGTTTAATTTGTAAAGGCCCCCCTCTCTTACGCCCTCCTTAAAATTACTCTCTTACTCCCTTCATAAATTTGCTGATCGTTTTATCTGTCCAATGACATATAAATTGTTCAGTTTCGTTCAGTAGTTTAGTAGTTATTAGCATTTGAAATCTTTCATTCAAACGTTACACTTCTATTTTCGTTTTCACAAAGTGCTACCCAGTCCCAGTATAGTAAACAAAGACGTAGTCCTACGTCAAAAGTTCAATTTCTCTGTTTCGTTTTTCATGTCATTAGATATGAATATGAATATGAATATGAGCATTAGCTCTACTCAGTTATTTTTTCAAATTCAGATATATTGTAAAATTGAAACCAAGCAAACTAATAGTAAAATGTTGTGATCAATCATTTTGTTGTAGATATCCTTTTTCTTTAAAAGTGGAAAAGGAAATATTCGCACAATAATTTTTCTGAATTCTTGTTTTTGAAAGATGCTAACCATTGCATGGGAACGGAAGAGTAAATGTTTCTATGAAAACCCAACTCAGTCAGTCAATATTGTTCACGGTCTATGAATCATATTTTCCAGTTCATTCAATTTTTTGTTCTTCATGAAAAAATTCAATCCTCCCATAGCTTTTAATTTCCTAATAACTTGACTTGCTAGTCAATAAAAAAAACAATTGCAGTTTATCGTAAGAAAATCAAATCTGAATATTGAGAAAAGTAATTTATTCAAGTATATATATGGTTAAAGCAACATTCGCACACACTAAATAGTTCGAAATGATACATTACGAAGGCACTGATCCGCAAAACTAATATCTGTAATTATGCACAGACAATCGCGCAAATTCAGCAATTGGCGAATCATAAAATTAGCCCATAAATTAACAAGTCCAAAGATATTAAGATAAGCTCACCGGGTAATAGCAGGATTCAAAGGCAAATGCAAACAGTTTACCATGCAATGGTCCGTGCATTTTCTTTCAATTTTATGCTCGATAGAAAACATTTCTGCAGCACCGACTACCGGTGGCACTGATACAGGGTTTTCGTTACGTCAAGCCTCATTCAATAAACAAAACCAGCAGAACGCCAAACATAAATACTGGTTAACTGCATCACTGCATGCGCGTAGCACCATGCTGAAACACGTAGTACAGTGGCAATAGCATCTTTTCAGAATTGGTCACGAATAGGCGCTTAACTTCATTCATTGGTTTTTTTTGTTTAGTGATGGTTTTCATATCCGACCATTCATTGCGTTGCCATTGCCGTTCCAATCATGCCGATTTAGTGTATGTTTTTCTTTTACACTTTTGAAAACCACATCACGGTTTTATCACAATGTTGTTTTTATCTCAAGGATTCCCACTGTGAACCAGCTTCGACTTTTCACTGTTGCGCTTTTTCCGTATTAGTTAAACGTCCAGTAATGTAAACCTGTTCTGATACTCCTCTGTTTAAGCCTACATTCACTAATGGACCATTATTACGTAACTCGGGTAACTCGTGACTGACACAAATCTATTCGTCGAAGTCAATCGCTTGGTAAATATCCATCAATAAAATTGCCGAAGCTTCCAGCGGTAACATTCTTAATACCAACAATCGTTAAAGCTATACTCGCACTCGGACGTGATCTAATGACGATTGCTGCAGGCTGAGTGAGAAAAGGTAAGCTTAAATTGTGCACGCAGATCTCGACATGCAATCCTAGCCGGATCGGACACATTCGCAGTACAGTGGGCAGTGATCGAATTGGTGTCGAAATCTCGCTTTTTGATTACAATCAGCGGCTCAACGGAAATCGGAACTGGTCGTGTGTCTGTGCTGTAGGTCCGCATCGCCTAGGCTTCCAGTTTTCCCTCCAAGGTTCGTGATCTATGATAATGTTCCCATGCTAATAATAAAGCACGAAGTGACGTCGAGCATAAACATTATTCACGGTGTACTCGAGCGATCACTTGTGGCCGGACTGTAACCGGTATGCTTGGTAACTCACGGTGCGATGGTGGAACAAATCTATAAGTATAGATATGTTTACAAGGTGTGTACAACTTCTTGCGAGCCACAGTGTACCTATGAGAACGTTTCCAATGAATAGCTTTTTAAGTAAACCATTACGGGTAACATGGTAAGCGCAGAAACGTCAACGTCCAATAAACAGTCGAATAAACATTATTACACTGTTTTTCGTGATTGAACGAGGGAACTTCAAACGGATGCCGGCCGTTCTATTGTCTCTGTTAGCAGTTTAAATTTTATTTTATTTTTATGTCTTTATCTTACCCTTCTGGTGAATTCTTTCACACTCAACAAGTGCTCTCAACATCTTGATTAATGCTGATATTGTGTGTTTGTGTTCTGCTTTTGATTTGATGATAAATCATAAGATTGTACTGTCATGGTCCATTTAGTTTATACCTAAACAAATCCATTATGCACGCAGACTAGTTAAATCAATTGACCTCAAGTAAAAAGTTGAATGTGAACTACATAACGGTTGGCCACGAAAAAATCTGAACGCACGCAAAATGCTGCCATTCAATGGTTTTATGTTTTTTTTTTTCAAATTTTCATTTGATCCACGTTTTTTAAATTTGTGTAACCAGGAATTGGAACCAGGAATCCAAAGAACTAGCGTTGGATGTCTTCCCTGGAGCAACATGTAGTTGTTTGCCTTTTATAGCCCGACTTTACAAGTAGCCACTATTCAAATTTTAACCAAACAATGCACAGTGGTCCAGCAGCGAAAATTAAGTGGAAAGTTTTTTGTGGCTCAAAATAGCTCCCCACAATGTTCAGCAAAGTTGTACAACTCTAAAAGACAATTAATGCGAAATCAACGACTAAGTTCCAGTTTGGCTTGTAAACACATAATCGATAATAACTTTTTATAAGAAAGAGATAGAAGGATAATTTTTTCGTCAAAGTTGTAGCTAAAGATTATATAAGTAACTTTGCCAAAGACATAGTAGGCGTATTTTTAAGCGTTTCTAACTTACAGAGTGTTTTACAACAAGACCTCTCAAAAATCACTTTTTCGCCGATTTCTTCAAATTCAGTGGTTTTATTGCATCATAATGTTTTACAAAGTTGGTTATCTTATCAAAAGACATATTTTTGTAGAACATTGTATGTTGAAAACTCGTACGTATAACGAGTTCTAACGTTTTTCCTGTGTTTTTTTAGTCTTTTTTGGAATAGAATATCTCAAAAAGGGGCAAACGAAAAAAATCAAACTCGGCCGTTTCTGAAAGCTTGGAGTTTTATCTCAAGCATATGTGAAAATAAAAAACTGGTTTTTTCTCTAACTCGAATAATTTCAGTTTAATTATTTCATGTTTGACCATTTTCTACTATGCAGTATTTTCTAATATCTTCTTGAAGACGATTAAAGTCAACATGTCAATAGTAAAAACGAAATTTGTCGTACCATGACACAATTTCTACTGATTGTCACGTAAAATAGTCTTCGAACTCAGGATAAGTTAAGAGATCTAGTTTTTCGACCTTGTGCTAGTTTTCGAACCACTGCTGAAATATTCATTAAATAAGTTTGTATAACGGTAGTTTTTATAATTGTTTATTGTCAAGATATATGGACTTCGCCCGTCATCCAGTCCATACATATAAATATAAATTATAATACCAAATACAAAATAATATAAAACGCAGTGGTATTAGTGTACATGTAATTGACCTCTCAGAAATAGTCAGAAAGTTTTTTCTTAATAGTATCAGTCGACATGTTTAAGTTTAGTATGTTTCTAAAATTGTTCATTAGCTGCATACAGCGACAGGCTGGATCATTGCGCGCGTAGTTAGTTCGACGGTGGTTTGGAGTGAAGGGCCTTAGTCTCCACAGAACTAATGTACTCTGGTTAGCAGTTATCCTGGATTTCAAATAATCACTGTCGTATCGTCCTCTCTGCAAATGGAGCTCAGCACCAGCTGTTTTTGATCTTACAATTTTCATTATTTTACAAATAGACAAATGGAAATCTTCACTTGGATATATGCACATGAAATTAAATTTTATAATGATATTTTTGATTCTTAAATTACTTTAATTGATAATTTTTTAAATTACTTTAGTGTCAGAAAGCTGAGAAGTCTTCAAAATTGATGTCTACGTATTCAGGAACAGGAACATGACTATGATCGTAGTAAAAAAGGAGGATCGCTTTCAAGCAAATCCTATTAGAGTCCTGGAGTTTTTTGTCAAAAGATTTGAGGGTACCGTTACTGTTTTTTTAAATTAGTATCTAAAATGTTCGTGAAAGTAATTCGGTAGTTTAGGAGATTATTTCCCATTCAATTCCATATTAGCTATATCGCCAACCGTTAATAAAATGTTAGTACACGGCGCAGATATTATTAAGGCCACGGCACAACCCATAGGGTTATCAAGCGAAGAGGTACAGGAAACGCGAAATAAATGTATTTGTAAGTTAAGAGAATTTCACGCCAGAAAATTTAACCGGAATGCCAATTTGGAGGATGCGTTCAAACGCCTCCTGCTGTCGTCCGATCCAGTCATTGCAATACAAAATCGTTCGTATTGTACACGTACTCTGGAGCTTCCACCAATTATTAATATAATAAATTATTATATTGCTGACAATAATAAAATATTTCGAAAACAAAACATTTATTGAATCTCTCAAATAAATGACTACCATTTTTGTTTTCCAAATCAACGATATACTGATATAAGGTGGTTGAAGTTCGAAAGGGATCTATAGGTCTTTTTTCTCTTTTACCTCTTTGACTGTTTTGATATACTTACCTGCGATTAAAAAATGACATAAAACTAAAATAACAGTTAACAATATTACGCATGAAATAACCAATATTTTTTTACTTTTCTATTGAAAATTATTTTTAAAACATTATTGATGGTAGATTGAGCATATTTGCAAAATAATAAAAATTTAAAGATAGATATTTATCAAAAACAGCTGGTGCTGATAGAAAACTGATGTCATATCTGGAGTTGGAAGACTATTTTACGTGACAATCAGAAGAAATTGTGTTAAGGTACGACAAATTTCTTTTTACCTTTGTTATACTATAACAAAGGTTTAAAAATTGGTCGAAAAACACGAAATTGATCCGAGGCCCGGAGGGCCAAGTCACATATACCAATCGATAGAGCTCGATGAACTGAGCAATGTCTGTGTGTGTGTATGTGTGTGTATGTATGTAATGATTTTTTCTATCGCCTGTTTCTCAGAGATGGCTGAACCGAATCGTTCGCTATTACTTTTGTTTGAAAGGTATTATTGTCTAGTAGATCACTATTGAGTTGTTTCGTGATACGACGTTTCGTTTAAAAGTTATAAGCAAAAATGTGAAAAATACGTGACACGGGTTTCTCCGGAACTACATGACCGATTTCAACGATCTTAGTATCAAATGAAAGCCCTTATTAAAGCTAAATTAATCAGAAATTTTTAATTGAAAACAAACAAGTAGTTTAAAAGTTATGCTTAAAAAACCTGTTTTGACAAGGTAATAATTATCGCCTGTTTCTTAGAGATGGCCAAACCGATTTATGCGCTATTAGTCTCATTTGAAAGATAATATATGCTAATAGATCACTATTGAATGGTTTTTTGATTGGACGTTTAATTTGAAAGTTATGAGCAACCGTATACACCACACCAAAATTAACAATAATTTATAATGATTTAAACCAAGATAATTTACCTAATTTCAATTATTTTAATATCAAACGAGAGGTTTTGGCACTATGAATATATATGCAAAATTTCATAAGAATTGGTTGTACCGGTCAAAAGATATTAACCCTCGAACACTCGCGCCAACTTTTGCAACACAGTTACTTGCGCGCACTATAACCCCAAACCAAAGAAAACGTGCGCACTAGAGGTTTGACTGGGAAAACTTGGTTTTAGGTTTATCGAACCTTTAGAATAGTTTCTTGAAATTAAAAGCTCTATCGTCTGGTGGAATCTAAATTTTGATTAATCCCCCTAAAAGTGAAATAAAAAAAAATTATTTTTCTTCAGTGTCAATATAACACATTGATGTGCTCTGCAAAGTTATAGAGCATATTATTACAAGAAATTTTGCTAGAGACAGTAACCTTCCATCTCTACAGCTAAGATAGAAAAATCTTATTTATTGTATATGAATTTGTAAACTCAGTTTTTATATTTTTGCTCTTTTTGTAATTGTTGTATGACTTTTTCTTGTATTACAAAATTGTACAAATGATAAAAATACACAACTTTGCTGAATATAGTATACCTCTATGTTTGCTTGTTTAGGAACTGTAGAACTTTGATTATAAAAAATACCTTAATTTTGACTACGAATTACTCGACTACCAGCAGACGGATACATTTTAAACATTTTACATTGGCTAGTTTTGCTGCATACAGACACCATTTTTCCATATGAAGAAACGAGAGGAAATTCCACTTGGGGTCAATTGCGGTACACCTCGCATGCTGATTGTTTCGTTTCTGTGATGACGGTTTATGCTGATCTATTTTTCAAACAATTTAAATTATTAATGCATTGAATAATTATGACATATTGCTCAGAATAAGTTTATTGAAGAATATTCGTTAGTTAAACAACGATTTGTAACTTTATAACAATATGGCGTTGAAAAACCTACACGTGTTGTACAAAATACAACAGCGTGAGTAACCGAAGGTTAATAAAAATTGATTAAAATTATTCAAGAAAACTCTATTGATGTGAATCAAATAGAATGGCATTACAGGAAATTATGCATAGTTCAAAAACCTATAAACTAGACCTTTACTAGGCAATGTATATGTTAAAGAATAAGATTTCCTCTTACAACTTACTTTTATTTGCACTTACTCAAATTAATAACAACTTACTTATCCTTACTCAGCAATTACATGAAAAAAGGATCTATCAAAATTTAAAAGTGTTCCTATTTTGTTTAAAATTTGTAAACTTATTCAATTTTCAAAAATTTTATGTAAACCAACGCATTACGCAACGTTAACCAATAGAATTATGTTCCGAAAACGTGTCGATTTCTATCTCAAATACCAAGTAAGACCGTATAACACGGTTCCTTTCACCACTAGGTGGATTAAATCGGGTTTTTACTATTGACATGTTGACTTTAATCGTCTTCCAGAAGATATTGGAAAATACTGCATAGTAGAAAATGGTCAAACAAGAAATAATTAAACTGAAATTACTCGAGTTAGACAAAAAACCAGTTTTTTATTTTCACATATGCTTGAGATAAAACTTCAAGCTTTCAGAAACGGCCGAGTTTGATTTTTTTCGTTTGCCCCTTTTTGAGATATTCTATTCCAAAAAAGACCAAAAAAACACAGGAAAAACGTTAGAACTCGTTATACGTATGAGTTTTCAACATACAATGTTCTACAAAAATATGTCTTTTGATAAAATAACCAACTTTGTGAAACATTATGATGCAATAAAACCACTGAATTTGAAGAAATCGGCGAAAAAGTGATTTTTGAGAGGTCTTGTTGTAAAACACTCTGTAAGTTAGAAACGCCTAAAAATACGCCTACTATGTCTTTGACAAAGTTACTTACATAATCTTTAGCTACAATTTTGTCGAAAAACTTATCCTTCTATCTCTTTCTTATAAAAAGTTATTATTGATTATGTGTTTCCAAGCCAAACTGGAACTTAGTCGTTGATTTCGCATTATTTGTCTTTTAGAGTTGAACAACTTTGCTGAACATTGTGGGGAGCTATTATAAATCGCTCAGCCGCAAAAGTAAGTTTCCACTTAACTTTCGTTTCTGGACCACTGTGCAATGGTACAACGGAAATGACGTCACTGTAATTCCATAGTATAGGTTGCTCGTCACGGGACATCAAGATCGTCATCGGGGATATGAACGCCCAGGTCGGTAGAGAAGAGATGCATAGACCGGTGGTAGGACCCCATAGCCTGCACACCGACACAAACGATAACGGCCAACGATGTATAAACTTCGCAGCTTCCCGAGGCCTGGTGATCCGAAGTACGTTCTCATAGAGGGCCGGTTCTTCTCTAACATCACGAACGTACGCTCCCGTCGGGGTGCGGATATCGATTCTGACCATTACCTAGTAGCAGTACATGTGCGCTCAAAGCTGTTCACCGTGTACCGGACACGTCAAAGCCGCCCTCCTCGGCTGAACTTCAGGCAGCTAGATAACCCACTAGCTGCCAAGAACTATGCGCGAGTACTGAATGAGGCACTGCCTTCTTCCGAGGAGTTAGATGCTTCAAACCTCGAAGACGATTGGGGCAGAATACGCTCGGCCATCGGAGAGACCGCTACCGCGGCAGTAGGTATTGAGCATCGGAGTACACAAAATGATTCGTTTGATGGGGAATGCCAACAGGCGGTGGAGGGGAAAAACTGCTTGGAAAAATTATCTAAGTATTGCCACTAGAGAGAACTTAGCCAAATGCCGACGAGCTAGGAACCAGTTGATCACGATCCTGAGGAGGAAAAAGCGCCAGAAGGAGGACAGAGATCGTGAAGAATTAGAGCAACTATTCCGAGCTAATGACACGCGCAAGTTTTACGAGAAGGTGAACCAAACTCGGAAGGGCTACACACCGAAACCTGACATATGTAGGGAGGAGGGAGGGAATCTAATTACAAACGAGCGCCAGGTGGTCGACAGATGGAAGCAGTTCATCGATGAAAAAGTCAATGGCGAAGTCGCAGAAAGAGGTGGAACGGAAATTAACCTAGGAGCGCCGATGGAAGATAGTAATGCCCTAGCACCTGATCTCCAAGAAGACAACCGAGAAATCGGGCTGCTGAAGACCAATAAAGCCGCTGGGAAGAACCGCCTACCGGCAGAGCTTTATAAACTTGGCGGAGAAACGCTAGCAAAGGCTCTACAGTGGGTTATTTCGAGGATTTGGGAGGAGGAAAAGCTATCGGAGGAATGGATGGAAGGAGTGGTTTGACCCATCTACAAAAAGGGTGATTGGCTGGACTGCTGCAACTATCGTGGTATAACGCTGGTAAACGCCGCCTACAAGGTACTCTCCCAGATCCTGTTACGCCGGCTGTCACCGATACCACAACGTTTCGTAGGGAATTATCAGGCGGGTTTCATGGGGGCTCGCGCAACTACGGACCAAATTTTTACTATCCGACAGATCTTGCAGAAATGTCGGGAGTACAACGTGCCCACGCATCACATTTTTATTGATTTCAAAGCAGCATACGATACAGTCGATCGAGACAAGCTATGGCAGATAATGCACGAATACGGTTTTCCGGACAAACTGACGCGACTGATCAGAGCTACATTGGATCGAGTGATGTGTTTCGTACGCATCTCTGGGACACTCTCGAGTCCCTTCGTGGCGCGACGAGGGTTGAGACGAGGTGACGCTCTTGAGGGGGTGATCCGACGAGTAGGCATCGAAACGAGAGGCACGATTTTTACCAAGAGTAGCCAACTTCTAGGCTTTGCAGATGACGATATCATTGCCAGGAACTTTGGGACGGCGGAGGCAATCTACGCTGACTGAAAGCGGAGTCTAGGAGAATTGGGCTGAAAATAAATGCGCCGAAGACCAAATACATGAAAGGAAAAGGCTCAAAGGAAACAAACGCGCGCCTACCACGGGCGGTAACCGTTGATAGTGACGAACTAGAAGTGGTAGAGGAGTTCGTGTATTTGGGATCGCTGGTGACCGCGGACAACAACACTAGTAAGGAGATCCAGCGGCGCATCCAAGCGGGAAATCGGGCCTACTTTGCTCTTCGTAAAACGCTACGATCAGGAAGCGTACGCCGCCGCACGAAGCTAACACTGTACAAAACTCTTACTAGACCGGTAGTTCTTTATGGACTTGAAGCCCACGGAGGACATACGCGCCCTTGCCGTGTTTGAGCGGAATGTGCTGCGGACGATATTTGGCGGAGTACAAACTGAAGTCGGAGAGTGGCGGAGTTGTATGAATCACGAGCTACAGGCACTGCTTGGGGAGACTCCCATCGTACATCTAGCGAAAGTTAGCAGACTACGCTGGGCCGGACACGTCGTAAGGATGCCGGACCTCAGTGCGACGAAAATAGTCCTTTTCAATAACCCCACCGGTACCAGGAACAGGGGGGCCCAACGTGCACGATGACTCGACCAGGTCGAAAGCGATTTGCGACTTTTGAGACGACTAGGAAATTAGCGACGAGTGGCCCAAGACCGAGTTGAATGGAGACGAGTCCTTGAAACAGCAGGAGCCACCCCGGCTCTATGCTGCTGAAGAAGAAGGGTGAAATCCGACCAGTACCTCGGAGCTAAGGTCGATTGTGGAGGATAAAATAAAGAAAAAGTGTACAACTGCAAGCGATGAGAAGGAGTCTAATTGGTGTCCAAATTTTTTCGTGCTCAACCGTTAGTGCATATGTTTTTCTCGAGTATCTTTTCTTTTGCACGCAGCATGCAATTGCGGTGCATATATCATAAATTACCGTCATGGCGACAAAACAACGGACACCAGCGGTGCCGCACGCAATTATTCCTTCTACAGACAATGCAACAGATTGTTTTCATAATTGGTCAATATCATGTTTAACACGATACCTGGTCAGGTCGATTATGGTCTAGCTCAAATTACTTACGACCGCTGATGAGCAAAGCAGGCTGGTGGGCCGCTAGTCTTTAGTAGACACATGTAAGCTCATAGTTACGTGCGCGGCTTAAGTCGATTGTTTTCTCCGGTAAGTCACTAGCAGTTTTTCTGGTGCATTTAATGCTCAAGCCTTTGTATGGCTAATTTATGCGTCAATATCAAGGTTTTTATGGTAACAACCTAGAATTAAGACTTTCTTGCCACTTAACTAAAATATCTCAACCATTCATTTGCTTAAAAATTAGTCGAGAAAGTGAAATAGATATACTCTTTTAATAAGGAGGAATAGATTCAAACTTTCTCTTACGGATTATTGTTTGTTCGCATGGTTTTTCTCCTTGGTGTTTATTAAATTTTTCATCAAAAAATATTAATATTTCAATATTTAATACTAACCCAGATTACGTTATATTGACTGAGAAAACAAATACAAATTTTAATATATCTGCTGGTTTCTACTTGTCCGCTACTTGTCATTCTTCCGCGGAAACTTCTAACGCGTAGTTCTAGCTTTCTAATCTTTAATTAATAAGTTCCTACAAAGCAGAAAAAAAACAGTATGCTGACAACTAAATAAAACACTAAATAGTTGTCGCCGACGCGGAAATTAATTGCCATAGTAAATAAACCCGTTACAGAGTATATTGACTGCAACAAGACTGAACAGTCATTGACATGACGCGACGGAGTTGCTGTACCGGGCCTCTAGACGATTGCATTAGCATGTACCTACCTTTCGCCTTGGGTAGGCGAAAAGGAAGATTAAATTACATTCTCGCGTTCGGTTGCGTTTTAACCTGCACGTTAAGCTGCACATGAAACCGACTAACCACAATTAGGTAATCGGTTCATCTCAATGAAAACAACTACAGGGTTTCTCGTTTTGCCAGGAATGGTCGATAAAATTCTATTTCCTCAGACGTTTTCTAGGCAGTTCTAGCTTTGAACGTTCCTTTTATATAAATTTCCAAACATGCTTAGAAATATTGCGTACTGTTAACCATTACCAGGGCCCGTTTACTGGTAGTGGAATGTTTTCCTATTATAGGCCATCGTGCTCAATTGATTATTTCTAGCGATATACGACTTGAATCAGGAGGAGTAGGAGTAGGAGTAGATAGAACATTACCTCGTAAATGCAGCGATTAGAATTTCTGTTTTAATTTTTCCAGCGACGATTTTGCACTGGCCAAAATTTCGAAGGATTTCATAGAATTTCGGTAAAATCAAAATTTCACCAATTTTAAAAAAATTTTTAAATAGTTTGTTGAATTTTGCACTTCGTAACATTAAATCTCAAATCACTAGCATTTGCGAAGTTGTGCGACATTTCGATCTCAAATTAATCTCACCGTTTTTTGTAGTAGGGTAAGGAACGAGTTAAGCAGTGTCACCTATTTTAATCAGTTGAACATAAATGAGCCGAAAATGCACTTTTTTATTCATATTTTCAAAATCTTTTGATAGGATCATCTTCACAAATCACTTAACCATACATTTGATTCACACAAACACAATTTACTGGGTTTCCGACAAGAAATATGATGAATTAAAAATTGTTGTCCAAAAACGTACATTTTTCAGCTGCTGAAGGCAATCGCCACCTCGCTACTAACGAATCCATCACATTTTTCAGCACTGATTACAACCACTCTAAAAGTCAAGCACTCAATTGTCACATACCATATTATTCAGTCTCTTTTTTTCTATTATCTAAGGCTTTGTCACTAGCCAAAAGTTTTATTATTTTCTAACAAAACTGAAAACAAATTCTGAATTGACGGAACCTGTTCACCAGTAGCAGCAGCTGCAGCACAACTGATGAACTATCGTGTTGCCAAGACACTGTTTTGGTTCTGGAAATAAGAATTTTAAGTTTGAAATTAACTGAAACCTCCTATGGTGAAAACGTGGTTCAATACTTTCAAGAGAAATGTATGGTCATAATTAATTTTTCTTTATTAAAAACAACACAAAAGACAGCTTTTTCAATAATTTTCGAAGATTTGATGTGTTTCAATGTTATTTGCTTTGACAACACTGTTCTGAGTCGGATCGTTTGTACTGCTATGTTTACCTCTTTTGTTCTCCCGCCATCCTTATGAACTGCAAGTGAGACGTCAAACTCGCAGTTTCCCATAAGAACACCAGAGAATAAAAGAGACGACGAATACCGTTTGCCGAGTGTATGCCCCGATAAACAATTTAGACAGATGGCATTTTACGCATCTATGCCGATACGCTATGCCGATTACGCATCAGATGCCGATTAGTAGGTCGCGGATAGGAACGCGAACTTACTGAATAGGGGGAAAAGTTCGAGGGATTTTTTAAGGGGACGTAAAAAAATTCCGATTTCAAGATTGCTTAAAAAAGCACCTTGCGGGTGAAAATAGGTTCGGTCTGTTCAAAATTAGTTCCGCCGCTCCAACTTTTAAAGCGAAAAATCAAAAGTTTAGCTCCACAATAGTGTCTTCCAATGGTAACAGCTTGAAGAACTAAAGATAGCAAGAAGATTGGTATGCTGATATCCCCCACTTAGTCAACCCATCGCTTGTAATAAGGTAAAACAATCAGTGACCCGCTTAGACTGCTTAAAACTAGTTTCTTCTTCTTCAGCAGCATAGAGCCGGGGTGGCTCGTGCTGTTTCAAGCACTCGTCTCCATTCAACTCGGTCTTGGGCCACTCGTCGCCAATTTCCTAGTCGTCTCAGAAGTCGCAAATCGCTCTCGACCTGGTCGAGCCATCGTGCACGTTGGGCCCCCCTGTTCCTGGTGCCGGTGGGGTTGTTGAAGAGGACTATTTTCGTCGCACAGTCGTCCGGCATCCTTACGACGTGTCCGGCCCACCGTAGCCTGCTAACTTTCGCTAGATGTACGATGGGAGTCTCCCCAAGCAGTGCCTGTAGCTCGTGATTCATACGCCTCCGCCACTCTCCGCTTTCAGTTTGTACTGCGCCAAATATCGTCCGCAGCACTTTCCGCTCAAACACGGCAAGGGCGCGTATGTCCTCCGTAAGCAGCGTCACGGCTTCAAGTCCATAAAGAACTACCGGTCTAATAATGGTTTTGTACATTGTTAGCTTCGTGCGGCGGCGTATGCTTGCTGATCGTAGCGTTTTACGAAGGGCAAAGTAGGCCCGATTTCCCGCTTGGATGCGCCGCTGGATCTCCTTACTAGTGTTGTTGTCCGCGGTCACCAGCGATCCCAAATACACGAACTCTTCTACCACTTCTAGTTCGTCGCCGTCAACGGTTACCGTCCGTGGGAGGCGCACATTTGTTTCCTTTGAGCCTCTTCCTTTCATGTATTTGGTTTTCGACGCATTTATTTTTAGCCCAATTCTCCTAGACTCCGCTTTCAGTCTGGCGTAGATTGCCTCCGCCGCTTAAAACTAGTTCTTTACCCTATTATGCATCATTTTAGTATTCTAGCTGCAACGGCTAATTAAGAAGAATCAAATGTTAATATTTTTTGAAACGATGGTTCTACAAGTGATGGAGGGACGGTAGGGGAAAGTAATGAATTTTTTTTGGGAACGGAGGGGAAAGAGTGGAAAGGAAGGGAGGGTCCAATGCTGGAAGGTGCATGGGTCGAACCAGAGATCAGATCAGGGGTCGAATCAAAGATTATAACCGGATTTGAACCCACAACACCCGCCAGGGCGTGTGGCACGCTGGTACACGTGTATAGTACCTTTGAATTATAGAAGCGCTGGACAAAAGGAGACTGCGCAACCCTCCTTATTAATGTAGCGACGTATCTGGTTAGGGTTATTTTTAGACACAAATTGTGCCTCTTCCTCCTTCTATTGTAGAAACCACCCACCGAGAAGTTTTAATCTAATTTGTTTCTACTTTCAGGACGACGACACTAGTTAGATTAAAACATCTCGGTTGGTGGTTTCTACAGTAGAAGGAGCCCGTTACTGACCCTAGCTAAGCTATATCAGGCCCAGTCGTTGCAAACGTTCTAGCCATTGCAACTCCGTTATCACGTCCGTTGCCGCTCTATCGACGGCACCCCATGCGCGCTGCTCAGCGCACATTCTTTGCACGATATTGTCGGCGTTGGTGTTTTCTCTAACAACCGCCAGTGTCACCCACCGAGTGGCCGCGAAACGCGGGCAGTGAAACATCACATGCTCCGCCGTTTCCTCGGCTGCCGTGCAAACGGGGAAAAGGGTGAGCCTTCCCGCCCACGCGTATGTAGATACTCCTTAAAGCATCCATGTCCCGACAGAAACTGGGTAAGGAAGAAGTTTACCTCACCATGCCTTCTATCGATCCAGGACGTGATGTTCTGGATCAGCCTATGGGTCCACCTGCCATGTTCAGCGTGATCCCATTCCGCCTGCCAACGCCTAAAAGAGTCCAGCCCAACTCTATGCCTAGCGTCTCTGACGTTCGTCTGTTTATGGCACTCGATGTCCTCCCCTAGAAGTATGCATATGGGAATCATGGCTGCAATAACCCCGATCGCATACAACGATATGGTACGGTAGCCGCTCGCAACGCGCAATGCCAACAGCCTGAACACCTTGTTCAGACATGCCTGATTGCGCTTACTATCCAAAGCCGGGGTCCATGCCGGTGCATCATACCGTAGCACCGACGTGGCAACGCTGGTCATCAGGCGTCTCTTACTGCTGCTAGGACCATAGCCGTTCTGCATGATCTTGGATAGCGCAGTAACCGCTGTTGACTGCCACAACACCCAGGTACTTCACACTTCGTTTGGAGACAATCACCTGTCCTCCAGCGATGATTTTGGCCTCTAAGGCGGACTTGCGGTTACTGATCATCACCGCTTCCGTCTTATGGTGGGCCAATCGCAGATTGACGCCAACCCAACCCTCTATTATGTTTATGGCATCCGATGCCAGTATTTCCACCTTCTCTAGAAACTCGCCTACCACTGTTAGGACGATATCACGAGCGAAGCCAGTGATCTCGACCCCAGTGGGTAGTTCGAGCCTCAGCACCCCATCGTACATGGCCAGACCGCTTGGCTAACTACGAATGAACATGTGTCAATATAGCACCTCTGTTCACTAACTACTATCTCTTCCTCCATGTGGTACCGGCAGGGATACGCAACCTTAGTTGTTATATGCCAACAAGGGAGGGAGAACAGCGGCTCCCACCCGCTCTAAGATGACAGCCCCATCAGGTGGATAGGGACCATAGGCTAACAACCTACTGTACTCTAAAACTAAAAACCGTACAGAAAATGAAACCAGAAAACTATCTGGACTATTGGCAACGACCTTTGACATGAAAACATCGACACGAATCGGAACATGGAACATGGTCCGTAGGGTAAGCTGGCTTAAATTGCAAAGAGAGCTAACTAGCCGAAGCTTCAGATTCTGGAGCTGTGCGAGGTATGTTTGCTGGAACCAGACGAACAAAACACATCGTTCAGACAAATCTAGCTCTACTCTGGCATACGTGCTAAAAATGTTGAGAGGAGTTGGATTCCTTCGGCCGTTGGATATCGTTACGACATGATGATCAGATTAAAGATTTGGGAGATACACTTGACTGTGAACTGACTTTCAAATCTCACTTCAAACGTTATTCTGACGATAGCTAACAGACAACTTGGCTTTATATTCGAAATCTCCGAAGACTTCCGCGAACCGCTATACTTGCGAGCGCTGTATGGTCGTTAGTCTACCCAGTTCATGCGTTTAGTAGTGTGCTATGGTGTCTGCACGTGTTAGATTGCTAGATTCCAGACGGTAGTTACACATCGAAGCAACATTTAACAACTCGCAGCTCTATATCTCTATCACCTCTATGTCTTACTGACAAAACGGCAGTAGGAGCATTGCCAGACGTTATTGAACGGGGAGGTACCTAAACACGGAAATCAGCAGAAACAGAATAAGAATGCGCCAAGCTATGGAGCTACCAACGCAACAGGAGGATAAGAAAAAGAATCAGTGAGCTGGAAAACGGTAAAGTTGCTCGGAAGGACTACTAAAAGTGAACTACTAAAAGTGGGGAGCGAGCAACTGTACGAAGAAATCCATCGGATTATTGTCAGAATCTGAGAGGAAGAACAAATATCGGACGAGTGGTTAGATGGCTTAATTCCCCCTATTTTCAAAAAAAAAAAACATCGACTCGAGTGTAAAAACTGTCGAGGTATTACATTGCTCAATTCTGCCTATAAAGTGCTACCCCGTATCATGTTCCGTAGACTAAGACCGTTAGCGGAGTCTTTCGTCAGCGTGTACCAAGCTGGCTTTCGTGAGGATCGCTCCATGACGGATCAATTTTTTACCTGCGTCAGTTACTAGATAAAGAAGAAGAATGTGGGGGGGGCTGTAGCCGCAAGGTTACCGAGTCTGCCTTGACAAGCGAGTGGTCGTGGGTTCGAATCTTAGTAGAATCAGGCCATTCGATGTTAAGTGACTTTAGCATGGGTTTATTCTCAGGTCCCTCCACATCTTTCCTACTGCATTCTGCATTTACTAACAATGAAAGCCTCATCCCAGGGCAAGTTATAAGAGTGGTACTTGCTTGAGGTGCGAATGCGAATGAAGCCTCTTGTTCAAGGGTAAATTATAGCTTGTTTCTCTTCCTGGTTATAGGAACGAGATTGGTTAGTGCATAAGTAATAAGGAACACATGCATACACACATACACACCCTCACTCTGTGCTGAACTCTGCTTTACCGACCATGAAGCCTTTAGCCGGGACTGGTTATAAGAATGATACTGGCTCGAGGTGCGAATGAAGCCTCTTGTCCAAGGACAAATTGTAACTAGTCTCCGCACTTCCTGGCTCTAGAGCTAGATTGGTTGAAAAGTAGTAAGAAGCGTAGAGGGAAAAAGGGGTGAAAACACACCGACACTTTAAGCACGGATAATAAGCAGTTCGTTCACTCTATAGCGATACTGCAATAACAACGAAGTGCGGAACAACACCTGGATAAGATCAAAATAGATTAAAATGGTGGTCGTAGTGATAATATCCACACATACAAAAAAACTAGATAAACTCCGGGAGTACAACTTGCAGATCAATCAACTGAAACTGCAGAAACAATCAAATATGTTGATATAGTGACTAGTTACGGTGGGCTGGGCACGTGGCCAGAACGCCCGACGAAAGAGTAGTTATAACTATTTTTAGCAGAGAACCAGGAACAGGCTATTAACTTCTGGTCAGACCCCGCATCCGATGGATGTGCGCTGTTGACGACGACGCACGGTCAGCTGGTGTTCGAGGGGCCTGACCGTACTGGAGGACCATAATTCGTTCGGCGCAGGATCGATAACGGACCGTCGCCGATAAAGTAAAGTAAGGTACTCTCGCTGTTTGTTAACGAAGATGTGGTAGCATTGTGATAAGCCGCAGTCGCCAGTGTAATTTACGTTCTCTTGTATTGTTTCTTCATCCTTAAGATAAACTGCATTCTATTTGATCCAGATGAGATATTTCGTCCAAAACGGGCACAAAAAAACTTCTTTCTTAAAATCTACTGAATGTTGCCTTGAAAAAACAAGGTGCTCTACTATCTCTGTCTGTTTAATGGCGTAACGTCAGAATATTATCCCAAAGTTTGCTATCGGGCGGCTACATTCCTACACCGCTATTTTCAGCTGCTTTAGTTACATTGCTGTCTTCGGCTTCAACAGAGTCCATCGATATTGCATCTTTATTTACACTGCGTTTATCACGAACCTCAATAAACCGACATGTCAAATGACCTTGAAATACAATCAATGTAAAATTAGCTTAACCTTGTAGTTAATTTTGCGACTATGTGACGATACTACTGCCCGGTACGTTTTGAAGTACCAATAAAGTGGACAGAAAAACGAAACTTCTCCTAAGTTTGCTTTTGGAATTCGCTAAATCCGGATTGAGATAAAACAACCAAAAATATTATTATTTGGGATCAGCTAAATCATTAGCGCTTACTCGAAAATTGATTTGACTCTGACGATCTCTATGTAAGTTGCAATCCTATCGTCTTTGTGAAACAGTTACGAAAAAACGTATTTTAATTAACACGCTATATAATATTTTTAATTGCATAGTTTTTAAATTGAAACGATTCAATACAATATAAAATAAATAACCGTTTGTAATTTAAACGTATTTGAAGTCATCAAGGAAATTTTTCTTATACGGAATGAATAAGCTGAAGGATAATTATGAGCTGGCAAACTTGACACCCCAAGTAACCAAGAGTTCGAATAATGGTGTCTAACAAGGGTTAAACAGCTTTATGTATATCAATCTATAACTTGCTAAGCAGCGTCACTTTTAAGTAATTAACCGAACTTTCAAGCTGTCTTGGGTTCACTGCATAGAACGCTAAGCAGCTTCGAAATAAACTGTCAAAAACTAAGAAAAAACAAATTTAGCAGCACTTCTATGTTCTATTTTTATATACTTCTACCTAACTTCTATATTCGTTGCATTTGCCTGCTGTTGGGTTTGAACCCGGGTGCTCCGCGTTGTAAACCTATACCGATCCACTGCGTCACCTTTGTCGTATACAAGCGATGTGAATTTTGCCAATGAGTTGTTAAGTAAAAGTTCGATTTAGAACTTGCAGCAGCTTTATGCAGCGCGAGTTAATTATAGAACATAAAGTTTGGAACCAGGCAATTAACTGTAGTAGTGAGATACCGACAGCATATGCTACACAACACAATAATGAAGAGCATTACATTCTAATTTATATTTGTAATTAGAAATGTGCGAGGATTAAATTTATTCAAGTGGAATAAAAATTAATCTCCAATAGTTTCAGGTTCTGCTGGTTTGATCACCAGAAATATAAACAAAAAAGAAACACGCAGAACTTGTTAGCAACTAAAGTTACTTCAGAACTTCATATAGCATCCTAATAGCTTTGAAGTATCTATGAAGTACTCGCAGCACTTCTTAAAGCATTTAGTTCCACATATACTTGATATACACTACTAATCAGCGTGAAAGTTCCACGGAACTGAATCTGAACTAATTATGAACTTTCGAGTTCGCGTGTCAAGTAATATTCGAACTTTTGGTTGCTTGGGACTGGTGAGCGTTTCTCCGTCTACTGCAACCCACCTGGTAAATATGATCGTCTCGATCAAGCGGAAAAACGAGAAAAATTAGCAATTGAACCGTTCCTGCAATGTTCGATACAAGCCGGTGAAGTGTTAAAAATCAAGTTACGAATCATACCATCGCATCACCTCGCCTTGCGTCTGGCTAGAGCTTTTACTTAGTAACAGTAGTTGAGCAAGTTACTTTGTACTTATATTGGCTGAATGTGCTTGTGAAAGTGTTTACAGCTTTGACAGAAACGCGGTTCTATAAACCATATTGAATCCAGTTGGTTGAAATACAAAACAGTCCGGTAGCATTGGAGTATTCTGCTTGCAAGGGGAGCGCATGTAAACTGTGAACCATGAAATAGCTTGCGAGAGTCTTCCTACCAGTCAGTGGCTGTTACCGGTGTCCGGGTAAACGATTTTCATTGAAAGTGAAATAATTGCTGAGCAAAATACACTATCAACCATTGACTTTCATAACGGTTGAGCCAGTAGGTCAGTAGTTGATATAATTTGCTTACAATGTGGAAGGTTCTGTGGATACAAACTACAAGCTTCATTAGACAGGAGAGCTAATTATTTTTTTCATTCTCAAATGGTAAATTGGAAACAGTTTTTATTACAGCGTTTAAATCTAAAAAAGCAAAAATGATGAATTAACGTTATAGTAAGTGATATGTACCTATATGAGTAAACTAGACGAACGTAACCATGGTAGAATGTAACGGTAAATTATTGAAATCGTACGGATCAATCTTGCAGGTACTTTGTTGTTGTCAACTTCGGTTGGGAAAATTTTATTGTGAAACAACATCAAGCCAACTAAAAAGTTATTCCATGGTGGCGGATCTCAAGGTATGACACTGGTCTAACAAGTCATTCGTCTTATGTTTAAATCTCGACTGGGAGAGGCTCTAAGAGTCAATAGGATCGTAGCACTAGCCCCGCAATTGTCCTGTACTCTAACAGCTGGCGTTCCGAAAGCGAAATGTAGTACCAAGGCTTTGCTTTAACGACAGATTTGATCTAATTACGTAATAATTAAAATTACTTTGAATGCATACACGCGTGAAGAGATGAAAATAGTTTAATATCAATAAAAAGTGGTGTTCAGTAGTTTGCTATGAATGACAGCTTTTATGGTATGCTAGAGTACAACAAACAATGACAAATGATTGCCTTCAAGAAATTTCAAAATTGCATAAGTATATCTTTAATTTTAATTTGTAATTGCATAATAAAAATTGTAAAGAAAACTTAGTATAGTATATTATGCACATTTCAAAGCTCTAAGACACAGGTAATTTTAATGCCTATTAACAAACATTGAGTTTTCTAGGAATGTAGGTGCTGTTATTGCTGCATCAAACCGGGGAGGTATGCATAAATTGCCCATAAACCTGAAGATTGAATGAGAAAAAGTTTATGTCGGTAGCTTTAAAAGGGAACAAAACACAAGCCAGGTTTACTCCAAACATAATATGGCATAATGTTTCCGGCGTTAGTGAAAGCTCTGTAGCATTAGCGACCACTTTTATTATATTTTTATTTTTACTGTATACATCAGACTATTAATTTTACTAACACTAGATTTCATGATTTCAACAATATAATCAATTAATCAATATAATTTTATTTAACTTGAATGTTTTACTTGATTAGATATAAAAAACAATTAATTGATCAGTGACCAAACCGCTGATCAAAGCACCTTTCTCGCTTCGCACCAAATAGGTAAGTTTTTTTTCCATTGCTAGTGAATTAACGTTACTGAAGATGCATTAGGAAATATTTTATAGGCAAATGTTGGTGATTGTTAATTATCGATCAATCGATGATACCTGAAATATCAGGTTTTCCCACTAGTTTTATTGGGATTTTTACTCGGACAGCGGCTCTTAAACCCCAAACAACAGGCAGCGGGAATTTAGTGGAATAACTTAGCGGAATTTCAGGGGGATTTCATGTTAACTCTCATCTAGAAATAATTTATTGCACCCCTTCTCTCCCGTACCAGTTATTTTGGGAAATGGTGTTATACAGAAAACCTGCTTGTAGAAATTGCTGCTATTATCTCATGTTATGCAATATTTCTTATTATTTTGGTACAATTTAGAAATATTTTCGAAGCCGCAAATGAAAGTTAACGCAACTAGTTGGTTAATGAATTTGATTTTTTGTTTGTTTGGTTATAATCACTTTAACAGTTTGGGGCATTCGTGAATTCTGCGGGGTAGGAATTTGAACCAGGGTCCTCGGCGTGAGAGGCGTGAATGCTAACCACTACACCGGGATTGACCACTTTTGACACTTTTGACATTAACTATGATTAGCTCTTATTAATAATACATTGTATGTAAGTAAACATTATATAACATTAAGTAATATTGTATACTAGCTGATTGCTCGATCTTACTCGGGGCCCCTTTGTCTTCCATTAACTTGAACATGTATTATTGTAACAAAAATCTCCCGCTTGTTAATGGCCACCCTATTCCCCTTTTCAGAAATCCAGCCACTTGTACAAATTGCTTTATGAAAATCCTTATAACGGAAAAGAAGCAAAAGTTTGTTTTCCACATTTGCTGTCTATTTAAACAATTATAGTCTCAATTTGATTGAAAATTCCCTAGAATGTACTATGTACTACAAGGGATGCATAAATATTTGAAAGCGTCACACAGTCAATTTACTATATCTTATACCTAATAATTTATAGCTTTTGATATTCGATTTTCAGAGTGATTTCTATACCTTTAGACTATATATGTAAATATCAAATTCGTCAATAAATGTCTGTTGCAAGTTTCGATAGAAACTAACTTTTACAGACAGTCTATTAGCGCCAATAGTACTCAAGATATCTGGTACAGCACAATCCGAGCAGGAGCGAAGAGCTAAATAATACAAAAACAATATCAAACTGTGTTATAATGGTATATTTCGTTATTGAATAGATATGGAGATACATTGATAACACATTTTGTTATTGAGTAGATATTTAAAACAGTGGTTGCAAGATGAGTATAATATCATATCTTTTGTTATCATATCTTATTTTGGACTTAAAATGACATTCGATATATTTCATACAATTTTTTTTAATGATTATAGAAATTTTAGATTATAAATATTTTATAAAAGGATTTTGTAATATCTCATATACTACTGCATTTGTTATTCAATACCTTAATAATACCAAAATATGTTATTCTAAACTCTGAATACAGTCATGTTCTTGCTTTGTTATTCAAATAACACAAGTAATTATTCTTTTAGCCTTAAAGGAGTAAAATTTTGATATAATTTTTTGTTATTTTACCAACTATGTCAGCCAAAACAAGACTAAATTTTGATATGAGTTATTCGATTTCCAATAACACATTTTGATATTATTTTTCTATTCGCTCCTGCTCGGGAAACGTCACAGGTAGGCAAAATTTGCTGATTGACAACATTCGGACCGAGAAGTCTATTATTCTGGCTGGGAATTTCATATAATCCATTTAAAATAAAACATTTAAATAAATAAATAACATATTAAAGTAACTCCGTCAAGTAAGCAGGAACTACTAATATTAATTACATTAAAAATTATCAAAAACCAGTAATATCCCTGCCTGATAGGGTAATGGAGGTATTTCGGGCCATACGTTACGCGGTCTTTATTTTGAACCCCTTCATTTGATTTTGCCGTGGTGGGCCCTTCTAGCCTTCTAGCCGGCATATGAGCAACCATAGTGTCTGCAGATCAGGTAACCAACCCCAATGGAAACTAGTAGCGTATGCTTTCAGGAATGCTGAGTGTTACTACAAGGATTAACCTAATCAGCCCTGAAAGCGTGTACCCATGTTTGGTGCGGCCTTTCATGGCTTAACGTTTTCTCAACCTAGTGAGCGTCTACAATCAAGTTTAGGAGCGGCTCACGATAGTGTCTAATCTGGAACGGGTGGCTGAATTAGGAAATATTTAGTTTCGGTACTTAGGCTGTAGGCTGGTAAACGGCTGAATAATTCGAATCGTCGCACAATGGGCAAAAACGAGTTCGTAATCCCAAGAATTAGAAGCCGCTGGTTTGCAATCTTACCAGATACCTATTTCTATGTAAAAGAATGCAGGAAAACGATTGGTGATGGTTTCATCCTGCACAGACTTCGTGAAGTGGCCCTATTTTCCCCAAAAATCATGATAAAAGTTAATTAAACCGTATAAAACCTTATTTGCTGCCCGTAAAATTTTCAAACGTTGTCAAAACATCAGGAGAAACAAATCCCATCCATTCCATACTGTTAGAAATGCAAGAAAAGTCCATTTTGCCCAATTCACCCCTAAATACATAGTAAAACCTAATTAGAGCGATTAAAACTAATTCAAACACGGAGGAATAAACTCCAATAGCACCAATTCATTCGAAGGACTTCAGGAGAGTTGAATGTCATTGATTTAGTACCGTGATGAATTCACAATCGGGTTGTTTTGCCTGATTCTCTCCTAGATCTACAAAAACATGTTCATTTGCTATTGCGTAAAGAATTCGTAATTTTTCAACGATGGTGTCTTAAGAAAAGTTTATCTATTATATGTTTGTCGACTGTTGGGATTTACTTCTTATATTTTTTTCTCGGCTTGATCAGTCTCAAAAATAGATGTCAAAAACGAGTTTGGTCTCTACATCCGACAGTTTCGATGATTTATTTCATCTTTTTCAGAGGAATAGAAGATTTATCGTTTTGTCGTTAACTGTGTTAGTGTTTAAGTTTACCAATAGAATACAGCGCATCTTTTTAAACTATTAGGTTGGGTGGTCTTATATTCATCTATCAAGGTGATATTAATTCTGCACAATAACTTTGCATTCAATTTATTTATTGCTTTCAACTGTTCTTCAAAGTTATTCAGTATGATAAAATACACATTTTTCTGAAGGCTTTTTTTGCCTTTGAGTTAAGGTACACCGGGGCAAGTGGGACCTAAAAATGCATAGTTTGGGTTTATTCCACTGTGTTTTCTATACCTATGATTATTTCAAAATTCTTTCAGCACAGAAACTCTTCAGTGGTATCACTTCGAAGGATTAATTACGAAAAAGGCCTATCAATTTACATGAAATGAATCTGGAGGAGAATTTTCAAAATTATGGCGATAGGTCCCACTTGCCCCATTTACCGGGGCAAGTGGGACCTATATTCAAATTTGATTAAAAAGCATAAAATAATAGTAAATTGTGTAAGTTATTATACAGCAATGTTCAAGCATTGCAAGAAGCAATCAAAAACAATATTTGTACGAAAGGTTCATTCAAAAATAGCGTAACAAAATCAGATCACAACGGGCGACTTTCTAATTTATATAAAACACAGATCGTGAGCAATTACGCTGTAAAGCATTATTGTAATGAAATGTAGTTGAATATTTCATTGTATCCAATTCTTGCGAGACGTAATTAAGGATTAATCATTGTTTGATAGCTCGAAAATACGATTATGATTCGGTAGAGCTACTCATAAGAGATAGTTACGATTTAATAACCACAACACTTTATTGTTTCAATTCCAGTTGCAGATTTGCTTAATTATATCAAATTTGACTTTCCAAATTCAATTAACATCGTTTAGGTGTAACCAAAATGTAACCAAACTGTTTGTTCCCTCACAAGCTGTGCATGTGGGCTTCTTTTTTGGGGGCCCTTGGTTTAGTCTTTTTCGGTTTTATTTCGGTAAAGCTTTAAACTGGTATAAATATTATGTAATTGAACTGAAAATGTTCGATAGTTCATCTAAAATATGTATTAAGACAAGTAGTTTTGTGCTGAAACACTTTATTTTTATTAGGTCTCACTTGCCCCGGGTGGTTTGAAGTGCCGACCTTATTTCGACCCATTTTTTTAATGCCGTTTGTCAAATTAAACAACTTGTTTTCGGGTGTAATTTGTTAATACACTCATTATGTTTACCTACTGTCAGAAAAACATGTACTTTTACGTAAAGCCTGTGGCCAAAATATCATTTATAAAAAGGTGCGTCAAACTTACAACGCAAATTGAAAATAACGCTCAAATTGAAAGTCCAATTTTGATGTTTGGAATGCCTGCTATAAATAATCTATAATTTTAATACATGCGTTTGAGTTGTATCTTTGATTTCTAGAAAGGTTCTGTTAGAGAAAATGAGGTTGAGGAGAGTTATGAGCTCCGTTCCCACTTACCCCGTATTCCCACTTGCCCCGGGGTACCTTATTTAAAATCGCTCTAATTAGGTTACCTATGTATATGGGGGTGAATTGGGCAAAATGGACTATTCTTGCATTTCACACAGTATGGAATGGATGGGATTCGATTCTTCTGATGTTTTGACAACATTTGGAATCTATTTGAATTCATATCACGGGCGGCACAGAAGTTTTTATATTGTTTAATTGCCTTTTTCCATGATTTTTGGAGATAACAGAGCAAAATGGCCATCGACTCGAATGCAGCAATTATCGAGGTATTACTCTCCTCAATTGTGCATACAAAATACTCTCCCGCATCCTGTTTCTCAGACTGAGGCCGTTGCAGGAAACCTTTGTTGGCGAATACCAGTGCGATTTTCAAGAGGGACGCTCCACGACGGACCAAATGTTCATCTTGCGACAGATCCCCGATAAATTCCGGGAATTCATTTGCGGATAGCGGCTGCCAACAGGGCCTTCTACGGATTACATAGCCAGCTGAGGTTCCGTAACCTACAACTCCGCACAAAACTCGCGCTCTATAGGACGCTAATTCTCCCGATGGTACTCTACGGCCACGAAGCGTGGACGTTGAAAGAGAGCGACCAACGAGCGCTTGGCGTTTTCAAGCGTAAGATCCTGCGATCAATTCTTGGCGGCATATTAGACGAAGGAGTGTGGCGCAGGCGCATGAATCATGAAATATACCAAGTGCACAAAGATGCGGATATTGTGAAGCGACTAAAATACGGCAGGCTACAATGGGCTGGCCATGTAGCAAGGATGCCGGATGAGAGACCTGCGAAAACAATATTTAGCAGAGAACCCGACAGAGGCCGACGACTTCACGGCATACCCCGTACCCGTTGGATAAGCGCTGTTGACGAGGATGCTAGAACAGCGTGTGTTAGGGGCGACTGAAGAGTGGCAGCCCAAGATCGAGTAATGTCATAACGGCTTCTGAATTCGGCATGGATTCGATAAGCGGATTGTCGTCGAAAAATTAAAGTAAGTAAGAGCGAAATGTAACCAGAATGAAAGCATCACTAATCGATTTCCTGCATTTTTTTACATAGGAATAGGTTCCAAGCAACAATGTGAGTTTTATTGTACTCTTAAGGTGGTCTTGAAGACCATTTTTGGTTTTTAATACCACCATAAGCGTGCAATAAAACTCAAATCGTTACCTGGCGTATCTTGTAAGATTTTAAACCAGCGGCTTCTAATTTTTGGGATTACGAGCTCATTTTTGCCCATTGTGCGTCGGTGCCTTGCGCATCTGTACGCATAAAATAGACTCTACAGTGGTTCATAGCCTCTTATTCAGCAGTTCCTATCCCTACCTCCTCGTGGTACCAGTCGGGATACGAGCAACCTTGGTGGAGATCGGGTTACCAACCCCGGTGGGAGCCAAGGTCGTATTTGGACAGGGAAGGAGGGCTTTTTCGAACTACGTTGATCCTCCGGCGACACAGGGGTTTGGTGCTGCAGGCCTTGCAAGACGCCACCACGAAAAACTACTAAGCAATGAACAAAGAACAAGGAAATTCGGGCTGGAACTATGGAAAGTGTAACTGGAAAGGACTATGGATTGGAAACTTGGGATGGAGAACTATCGATCACTCAACTTCAAAGAGAGCACTTGAGTGCTCTTCGACGTATTGAAAAGCCGCAGGTTCGAAGTCTCAGCGCTGCAGGAGGTGCGCTGGAAGAGCTCAACGGTACGTATGGTCAGAGATGAACATACCATCTATCAGAGCTGCGGCAACACACACGAGCTGCGTACAGCTTTCTAGGGCCGGTTCTTCAACAAAAGCATCATCAACGTGCACAGCCCTCAACTTAGAGGTACCGATGACGACAAGGGTAAATTCTACGCGCAGTTGGAGATTGAATACGACTGCTGCCCAAAATATGATATCAAGATCGGCATCGGGAATTTCAATGCTCAGATCAGCCAAAAGGAGGAAAATAAAGCGGTGAGTGGAGCTCTCAGCGCACATCAGCGGACCAATGAAATGAGCCTAAGACTTATAGACTTGGCCGCCTCCAAGAACTTGGCCATACATAGTACCTTCTTCCAGTATCAGACCAAATCACAGAACGACAACATTTTGATCGACTATCGGCACTTCTCAGACGTTATCAACGTCAGATCCTATCGAAGCGCTAATGTTGACTCAGCCCACTACCTCGGTTAAGTTGGTTAGGATGCACCCAAAACTCTCCGTTGTGAACAACATTCGGTACCGACGCCAGCCTCGGTTAAATCTCGCGCAGCTGAAGCAGCCAGACGTCGCCGCAAACTACGTGAACTCACTCTAAGCTGCGCTGTCGAAAGAGGAAGAGCTGGACGAACCTCTCAAGGACTGTTGGAACACCATCAAAACAGCCATCAGCAATGCAGCGGAGAGCTCCATCGGGCGTGTGGCACGGAACGATTGGTTTGACATCGAATGTAGGAGGATAATGAATGAGGAGAACGCTGCGCGGGCGGCTAAAATTCGCAGTGCCACCCGTCAGAACACGGAAAGACACAAACAGAAGCAAATGCAGCGAAGCCAAATCTTCCGGAAGAAAAAGCGCTACCTGAAAGAGCAAGAAGATGTAGAAATATCAGGTAACCGAAAAGTTCCACCAAAAACTGAACGAATACCGCAAAGGTTTTGTGCCGCGAGCCGAAATGTGTCGAGATAAGAATGGCAGTATTCTGACTGACGGCCGATCTTGAGGTGACCGATAGGTGGAAGTAGCACTTTGATGAACACCTGAATGGCACCCAGGCGGAAAACCGTGGCGGCGGGGAAGGCAATTTCGACGGTGCAACAAACGGGGAAAGGGGGGCCAGCCCCTACGATTGGCGAAGTTAAGGAGACCAACATGCTGCTAAGGAGCGATAAATTGGCTGGACAAGATTGCATAGGAGCCGAGCTTATTAACATGAATTCAGACAGGCTGGCCGTCAATTTGCACCAACTATTTGTTAGAATTTGGGATAACAGGTACCGGAGGAGTGGTACCGGAGGTACTGGACTGTGGGAACTATCGAGCGATCACCGTTCTCAATGCCGTCTACAAAGTGCTGTCCCAAATCATTTTCTGCCAACTAACACCAATTGCGAACAGATTTGTGGGAACTTATCAAGCCGGCTTCGTCGAAGGACGGTCTATAATGGATCAAATATTTACACTGCGGTAGATCCTTCAAAAAGGCCGGGAATACAAAGTTCCCTCGCCCCATTTGTTCGTTAGCTTCAATGCCGCGTATACCATCGACCGAAAAGCTATGGAAAATCATGAACGAGAACGAGAACGAGCTTCCCCAGGAAGCTTATCAAACTGATTCAATCTACGAGGGATAGTACACAGTACACAGTACACGATATTCAACAAATCTAGTCAATTCGTCTGCTTTGCCGATGACATGGATATTATCGGCAGAACATCTGTGGCGGTGGCTGAACAGTACACCAGACTAAAGCGCGAAGCAGAAAAGATTGGGTTAAAGGTAAATACGTCTAAAACAAAGTACATGCTGGCCAGCGGAACCGAGGCCGAACGACACCGCTTGGGCAGTAGTATATTGATCGACGGCGATGAGTTTGAGGTAGTCGATGAATTTGTCTACCTTGGCTCACTGGTAACGGCGGACAATGATACCAGCCGTGAGATTCGGAGGCGTATTATCAGCGGAAGTCGTGCTTACTATGGGCTCCACAAGCAATTGCGGTCGAGCAGACTAAGTCCCCGTACAAAGTGCACCCTGTACAAGACGCTTATTAGACCGGTTGTTCTCTACGGGCATGAAACATGGACAATGCTCGAGGAGGACCTGCGAGTGCTCGGAGTTTTCGAACGACGAGTGCTAAGAACGATCTTCGGCGGCGTACAGGAGAACGGAGTATGGAGGCGGAGGATGAACCATGAACTCGCACAGCTCTATGGCGAACCCAGTATCCAGAAGGTAGCTAAAGCTGGACGGATGCGATGGGCAGGGCATGTTGCAAGAATGCCGGACGACTACCCTGCAAAGATGGTGTTCGCCTCAAATCCGGTAGGAACAAGACGACCAGGAGCGCAACGAGCAAGATGGTTAGACCAGGTGGAGCGAGATCTGGCAGAGAGTACTCGGTGTCCGAGGAATTGGAGAGCGGTAGCCCTCAACCGAGTTACATGGAGAAATTTTGTTCAACAGGCTTTGTCTTAGGACGGCAAGCCACCTAAGTAAGTAAGTAAGGGATAGTACACAATGCTGTGTTCGGATTTAGAGTGGATTGTCAAACTCATTCGAATCACACAGAGAGCTTCGCCAAGGTGCTGGTCTCGCGAGGCACGATCTTCAACAAATCTAGTCAATTTATCTGCTTTGCCGATAACATGAATATTATCGGCAGAACATCTGTGGCGGTAGCTGAATAGTATACCAGATTAAACCGCGAAGCAGAAAAGATTGGGTCAAAGGTATTAAACGTCAAAAGAGAGGATCTGCGAGTGCTCGAAGTTTTCGAAAGATGAGTGCTAAGAGCGATGTTTGGCGGTGGACAGGAGAACAAAGTATAGTGCTGGAGGACGAACCATGAACTCGCACAGCTCTATGGTGAACCCAGTACCAAAAAGGTGGTTACTGCTGGACGAATACGATGGGCAGGGCATTGTGTAAGAATGCCGAACAGCTACCCCGCAATGATGGTGTTTGCCCCGGATCCGGTAAGATACCAGGAGCGCAGTGAGCAAGATGCCCAGCAAACATTTTGGTCTGTATAACTTAATTCTAAATGAGATAAACGTCAGCATATAAGTTCTATCAAATCATATATCATGCGCAGAAACGGCATATACATGCAAAAGTGGAGGCGATATACATGATTTAGTTCTTCAGAATAATTTAAATGCCGACAAAACAAAACAATTTATACGACTGAGCCGATTGACTGAATTACATTTCGACACAGTTACGATAATATTTCTACTCTACCCTTCTCATTTCCCCTTGTGGTAAATGGCAAGTGTCAAAAATTGCATACAGAGCAGGCTATTTATAGCCAAATATTCGCCCTGAAAGTTAATGAGACAAAAAAGTAAAAGCTTTGCTGAAAGCTTTTTTTCATAAGCTTCCAGATATTATCGAGCTGTACTCACCTGGTTTAGAACCAAGAACCACCCGTACCGCAGTATTTGTTCATTACCTTTAAGCTACTGGCACATAAATACCTCTATGATATTTTTGCACATCTTAAACCGAACCGAAGTATATGTAAGCAATGAGATCGCATCTGATGCATTGAACATGTAAGTACGGATTTGATTTATTTTCATCCGACATACGAGTTTGTGTCATTTGTGACTGAACTACAGTATCGTAAATAAGTTTGCATTTGATCGTTAATTTTAATGATAATGCTGACTTCATGGAATGATATGAAGTACCTTTGTTAGCATTCCATGGTACAGATTGTTCTAAATATACATTAGAATACGTTATATGCATATTCATATTTGATTACATGGAGATAATATTATTAAAGCTCAAGTACAAAAATGTCTGTTATTTCAGAAGCCCTTAAAAAGAAATTAAAAGTTATTTAAAAAAGAATGCTGAACATTTAGGTGCAATAGGACAGCTCAAAATTGCTTACAACAATAAGAATGTCTTCTTCCAATTCCACTTAACATTTGCATTTCTTCTGAAAAGCCATAAGATGCACTGATATTAAGACATTTAGAATAAGCGGAATGGATCATAATCTAGACTTGCCCAGTTCTGAAAAATACTCTCCTTGGTAAATTTTAAGATTTCCGTTCGTTCACTTACCTAATATCTAAAAAATATGAGTTTCTACTTTTAACATTTTTAATCTTTAAAACGTTACGTTACGTGGTTTTAATATGCTAAAAAACAATCAAACTCCTCAAAGAGTGCTTTTTCAAAAAGATCTTTTATTGTCTTGTCAGTATGACTTAATCATTATATGCTTGCTGCTTAATATTTAGGCGGGCTTATTTGAATTGTTAACATTTTTAAAATAGTTAAAAAGGTCATTGTAAAAGTTTTTCAAGCCAGATAATACTTTTTTAAATTTTCCGCCACAATAAAAATAAGTTCTATTTTAACAAAAGAAATAAATAGATATTTAAATTTAAAATAAAAGCGAAGAAACCGTTAATTTTTTTGGTTGATAAATCTGCATTAAGAACGTATCCTTCAAATCTCTCTATTTGTTTTGTAAAGAAATAACAAATTTGAACGTATTTTGATGCAAACTATGTTTTAATGCACCTAGAATCTCATGATTATCACTGCTTGTATATAAATCTAAAACGATGTCATATAAAACATTTTGCAAAACATAATCCGATGAAAACTGTAATTAAATACGATTACATCTTCATGATAGCCATTGTTGGTAACTAAATCTAAGAAATCGTCATACGCGATATTCGTTAAGCATAACCCGATTATCTTTCGACCTACTTACGATTTTTATTATTAATTCGTATATAAATCATCGTGTGCATTACATGCGATGAAATTTACACATTGTGCTTACAAGATGTGTACATTTATACGAGTCCGATGTGAAATCCATTTATATAAGATTAAATCTCGACATGAATATACGATATCTGGTTTGCTGGGTGGTTAGATCAGGTTCAGCGAGAGCTGGCGGAGAGTACTCGGTGTTCGAGGAATTGGAGAGAGGTAGTCCACAACCGAGTGAATTGGAGGAACCTTGTTCAACCGGCTTTATCCTAGGACGACAAGCCGCCTAAGTAAGTAAGTTAGTCTCGGCACTTAAACTAGGGTGGCGCCCCAGCACGGGACTCAGTAGCTTGACGTAGACAAAATTACTACGAAAGATCAAGAAAATTCGATTCGGAGTATTCGTTATGCACGTTGGGCGATGAAATAAGGACATAGAATGGACACTTTGTACCTTGCCTGCAGAATGTTAAATTGCTTGTGTGATGACATGGTGCTGCTCCAACAGCTAGAACCCCGAAAGATTGGCATCATGGCACTGTAGGAGAACTGACTAAATACTAGACGGTGTGGAGGATGACAGCAAGACCCAATTGTACCAGAGTGATGGAGCTCCAAGCGAGTGGGAAACGTACTCTGTAGTTCTGGGCAAAATGCAGGAACGCGCGATGGATTGATAAGCGATTAACGAGCGTATGTAGAGGGCAAAAGACTTTCCTTCAACTACACCGTCATAAATGTGCGCTATTCACATGGAGTTAGATCAGATGACGAAAAGAAAGCTTCCTACGTGCAGCTGAAGGCAACGTGTGGCAGTGGTTTGCCGCTGGATATAAAAATTTTCATTGGAGATTTAAGATCGGAGATATTGTGGTTGTAGAAACAATCATAATAGAACTTTCGTTTTTTCATACTTTATTTTAGACTCTTTTAGCCCGCGGTTGGTTCACCTCTTAAAACTTTAATTTAATTTTATAGCAGCAAGTCAAAATAGCTTTATAGCTTTATAGAATCTCTCTTAGTAATCTTTCGCCTCATGAAGGTATGTGCAAAGTTCGGTTTCATAAACAGTTTTATAACGAATAGATTTTTGTGGCAAAAATGGTTTCATGATTGCAGTGACAAAACTAAATAAAAGGTTTATTGCGCTCTCAATAATGCACCTTTTATGACTATTTCTCCTAACTACTGTAATAATCATGCTATGAAACATATTATATTTCGTAGTGTAATCAACTTAAGGGTAGACTTCTTTTCTCTTCTTGTCCTTACTTTTTCAATTCGTTTTCTTTGAGCGAAATCTTGTGCGAGATTCGACTGTGATAATCGTACAAAGCGGGGTAGTCTAAATAGGTGTTGATGTTGCAATACAAACCTAATTGTACTTATTGTAGTTGCTTGTCAAACCGTAATAAAAATATCAGTTTCATAGTGCTTTTGGAACGGTAATACTCTGACCAAGCAGATTTTTTGCAGCTATTAAGAAGAGTATATAGAGATTGTCACCGAAAACCTGTTTTTTATGCTAAGCTATATTGACATTCTGATATTTCTGTTAGCTTTGAAATAAAAATGCTAGTGCTTCAATGCAGAGCGATTGCCACTAAAATGCGATATTGATGTGTTTTCATGTTATAGAATGCAGTCAATATAATATTGCTGGAAACTAAGATGGGTTAATCGAAATGATTTGCGTTGTTTAAATAACAGCTGGCTGATTCAACTTGTTTAGCACATTTTCATACTTTATGGCTTTGAAGAACAGAACGAAAAAATGCATCAGTTTATGGTGACTGTTTTCAAATATCGAAAACTCCAATAGACTTTATTGCTGCTTTCAATTAGTGCACAGTGCACTATTTTTAAGGGGTAAAAAGTGACAATAATTCGATTAGTGAAGGCCTCAACACGCGTAAATGACAAGAAGTAGCCCGATTTGGCCCATTCACCCCTAATTTCTAATAGCTTAGAAAGAATCATGTCTGAAGTTTTTGGAGCGTCTTAGTAGAATACGAAACCTAAAAATAAAAAATAAGAAAACTTATCCAATTTAATTCTACTATGTGTATTTTATTCAATGACAGATACGTATTTTTATTTTTATTTTTTATTTTTAAGAACCATGTACAAACTCTCTCTAATTTGAGATTCTAGGGTAAGGAAATAAGAAGAATTTTAGGAAAACGTATATGAACGATTTTATTTAAATACTACATAATCTAGAAGTCTGATTTGCCCCATTATGCTCAAGGATTTTGTATTACAGTCCGTGGAGACGCTGGGTGTTTTGTTTTTATTCGCAGTGTATCGGTGGAGTCGGTTTTCTATAACTAGGAAAATAAATGAAAATTATAAAAGTACTTAGTTCGAAAAATGAAGGGAGCACATTGCATCCCCCTCCCCATTTAGGTCGACAGAAGTAAAGTTACAAATCGAATAAACTTTGCATACACGCTTATGTTATTTGTTAAATGAATTGAATAATTTGTTTTGAAAATTTATATCAACTGTTTTTAAAAGTCAGCATTTCTTCTCGTAGCTAAATCAAAGTGTTGCATTATGCAACTTACAGGTGATTGCCGAACAAGCCAGCGATTCTTATCTGATGCTTAATGTTTCAAATGAGGATTGCTTGCGTAGTGATGAAAGCGAAGCGAAGCAATAAACAGCATGCGACAGCATATTTTTACTATTCTTGCATGATTGAGCAATCATTTTCAACTCATAAGAGCTTACATCACAAACATATAACTTAACGTTATTTTTAAAATCATTACCAGTACCTAGTGATTAAAATATCAAAACTATTTTATAAATCTACAAATACGAATTGTTTTTAAACACAACCTCCAGGTACATGATAATCTTTTTGTACAAATTATGTTACTTAGTACACTCTACCAGAACACAGAAAAACACCAAAATATTTCATCAATACATACATGGTTGTGCGGATAATCCTTCATCAACCCGGAAGAATTTGTACGGGTACGGCTTTCCCATGCTGGCCGAATCCGTCATCACCTTATACATGAAATCCGCATGGAGTGGACAAAACACCGGCAAAGGCCCGAACATTATCTTGACCAACCGATGCTCGGAGCTGCAGATCCGGTTCAGATTTCGAAACGTTTGGTAGGTGTTCTTCTGCGAAAAGTCCAATCCATTTCCGAAGAACGGAACCAGCGGACCAACACTCGGAATTTTATCTGCAAACCCGTATTTCAACCGCCAGTACACTACCACGGCGGCCACGATTCCGGTGATTAGAGCGATCGTCTCCAACATCCCGACTGCGGGGTTCGGTATGATTTTGCTAAAAATCGTACCAACTCACTGACCATCGAATTATAACTAAACTGAACGAAGTATGCCAGCCGAGCTGGAAAAACGAATTCGTGTTTTACGAAAGTTCAATGCTTGCTGGCTCGCAAGTTCTTCAATCGACCGAAGAGTGGTAAACCATTACGCGTATAGACGAGAAGTGTGCAAAGTGGAGGAACCCCGCCGTAAAAGGACCCCAATGGCAACAGAATGGGTTGTTGTGCAGACATTGAACGTGTATTCTCGCCGGTTGTGAAAATTTATGCTTCTGTGTGGAGCCATTCAAGTTTGCATCGATTAGTATGTCTGCTTCTATGTACCAAGCTACCGGTTGCACTTTTTCATTTACCATTCTGAACGGTGTTATGGAAAGAGGGGGGGAAAACACAGCTGTTGAAAACTTCGACATTAATTACATTTTTAAAAAACACCTTCAACATTATGTACTTGTATGCTTCTACACATTTTAAATATATTAACGAAAAATGATTGATATGTGGTACCACATAGCACATGTATCTATCCATGAATACTAAGGTAAATAAGAACGCGATATTGAAGTGCGTAGCTAGAAATTTGCTTTTCAGCGGAAGGGTCAAGACTAGAAACCAAATGAACTGGAAAAGAAAGTAAACATGAACTAGCAATTGGTTGTTCACACTTCACTGATCCTATTGAACTGCTTGAAATAGCAACGAAAAATTTCAATATCGCGCTACTTTTAAACGAGTAACTACAAACGATTTTTAACTCAATTTCGTTTTCATTCCATTTGCTAAGGAAGTATGTATGTATATCTGACGATTAGCAAGCGATTATAAATATGAAAAAGATATTTACTCGCATATTTATACTTTTCGTGCTTGCTCCGAGGTACTCAGAGGTAGAACATGTCCGTTAGACTTTATTGAATGGCTTACCAGTATCAAGTGCTGAGGGCAACTTTCAAAAATCCAGCTGGATTGACCAGCATAAACTGTAAAATTCATGCTTGAAGGTAACATGTATAACAAGGCCCTAAAGCCTATAAAAAGGGTAACTTGCGTCACATTACTGAAGCTAATACCCATAAAGTCAAGTAAATATAAATTAAATTCTACGCTTTCAGGTCCCTACGCTTGGTTTTAGTTTATAATTATTATGTATATTTATGTCATCTGACACACGGTCTACATGAACAAAACTTAACAATTAACATTCATTAGTTGAAATTAATAAACATTATAAACACGATTCTTAGAACAGTTACTAGTAATACAAAAGTCAAACAAATGATGCACGTCATTAAATATATTACACATTGCTCGAATCGGCTCATTTTGACCGCAAGTCGTCCTATGGAATGCCAGGCGAAAAAAGTTATTGGACCGTAGAGATCTCGTTGCTGCGTTGCATTCATTTGCATCAAAATATTCGGTGCGTCTATTTGTCCATAAAGTAATTTTGATATAAATACAGCACGCATACAGTCTCTTCTTCTCCACAAGGTGTCCATACGTAATAGTCTACAACGACTTACGATGGGAGTTCAAGCGGGTTCGTCCACAGAAGGAACCGCAATGCTGATCTGATGAACCTTCTTTGCACAGCTTTAATGCTTGTGGACCACGCTGTGATATAAGGACTCCAAACCACTGCAACTGTTTCAAGGGTAGACCGCGCTAGTTAGTAGTAGAGAGAACTCAAACAGTAAGGGTCATGGAAATCCTTTCGAATCCGCATAATGAATTCTAGGTTTTTGTTCGCTTTTCCGACAATGTGGTTATAGTGGCACTGGAAAGTCAATCCGGTGTCCAAAAAAACTCCAAGGTTCTTCACCACTGTTTCTCGCTGGCAATTAGCTGGCAAGTAGTCCAAAGGTGATTTTTTCCTGGTAAACGTAATCACTATATACTTTGCTACACTGATAGTAAGTCTTTTGCTCGAACACCATCCAAAAAACAAATCAACTAACCGTTGAAGTCGCTTGCAGTCCTTTGGACGTACGACGAAGAATCAAATCGTCAGCATACATAATTCGACAACCGGGCGGTAGCGCCAACCGGACATCATTGAAGAAAAGCGCGAATAACAGTGGTCCTAAATGGCTACTTTTGGGCACGCTAGAGCTTATCAGAAACTCGTGAGATTTGAAGTTTCCCAGTTTTACCGATAGAAAGCGGTTGAAGAGAAACAATGCTAGCCAACGCACGAATGAAACAGAACCTCCTAGACGCTTCAACTTCAACTTCAACAAAAGCAGACGATGGTTAACGCGATTAAACGCAGCTTTAATATAGGTGTAAACAGTATCCACCTGAGCTCCGTTTTCGATATGCTGGATACAAAATGAAGTGAATTCGACCAAGTTTGTGTTGAAGGAGCGATCAGGATAGAATCCGTGCTGATCAGGTGAAATATAGCACGTAACGTTACGCTGTAATACCTCATTAATGAGTATTTTAAACACTTTAGATCCAACTTCGCCTGCAAATGACGGATCTCAGTAGAAGCATGCTCGATGAACCCGGAAATACTGAGAACCTGAGCAGAGGGTCCAAAGCCCCTAAAGGAGGATGGTTTTAATGGCTGTTATCCATGACTAAAAGTAAAAACGTGAATGGTTAAACCCCTAATCCAAGGTGTCATGCGACCCGTGCCGAGCGATTAGATAATCCGTTCGCAAGATGGTATCCAGAGCTCTCCGCCGATGGATACCAGTAGAAGCGCCAACGTAAGCGGAAAGGGAAACGGCATACCTGTCGCTCCAACTGCATCTACGCCGGGCGCAGCAATGATCGGCCCGTCGTTAATAAAAGCAGTGGCAGGAAAGAGAGACATGCTACCAAGAGTGGTAGCGTCATCTCATAAGCACGTTGCCATTATCGAGTTCGTGGCAGGTCACAGCAGTAAAAGTGGTAGAGAAAGAGACCGAGAAGGCGTTTGAATCGAAGTCTGCGCAAACGGATGCCTGCCCGTGAATGACTGACCACACCGTGGCCCTCGCGACTACGGAGCAGTCCAACGACAACAAGGCATCCACCAAACGCGCAAGGCAGTCCCCAGGGGAAGAAACCCCCACGGGCCCGAAGAAGCGCCTGGTTAGCGTCTGACAACCAGTGAGAGTTGGTCAAAAAGAAGAAGGCCAGGAAGAAAGAGGAGGATCGAGGTCCACCGAAAGTGGCCAGAAAAAAAAGGAACAAAGACGATGCCCTTATCCTCAAAACTGAGGGACCAAAATATTCGAAAGTTTTAAAGGCCATGAGAGGGGACGATCAGTTGAAGGGTCTTGGCGCGGATGTGCGGAGTATCCGCCACTCTCGCACAGGCGATATGATCTTTGAGCTCAAAAAGAATGCCACTGAAAAGGGTTCTGCTTACAAAGTGCTGGCAGAAAAGGTCCTTGGCGATAGTGTATAGATCCCCGCACTAACGCCCGAGATGACTTTCCAGCTAAAAACCTGGACGAGATCACTCAAGCGGGCGAACTAGCACGTGCTTTCAAGGAGAAATGTAACGTGATGGAGACTGCCGAGGCAGTTCGTCTGTGCAAGGGTCCATCGGGAACCCAGGTAGCCACTATAAGACTTCCACTGGTAGACGGAAATGCAGCACTGAAAGTGGCTAAGCTGAAGGTGGGATGGTCCGTATGTCCACTGAGCGTGTTCCAGCAGCCGGAAGCCTGCTTCCGGTGCTTTGAGAGAGGGCACAAGTCCTGGAGCTGTAAGATGCTGGAGCGGATCATCGAGGGCCTCTTTCCGCGCCACGAGCTAAGGCCCCGGCTAAGGTCAACAGGCGCCACGGCGGAGTCAATTTCCACCTGACACAGATTCTGTCAGGGCATGGCTGTTTTAGACAGTATCTGCACAAGTTTGGGCATGCGGAGTCCCCCGCGTGTCCCGAATGGATGTTGAGGAAACTGCAGAACATGCTTTTTTCATATGCGCTTGTTTCGCGGACGCGAGAAGCAACATGATGGCAGTGAGCGGACAGGAAGTGTCCGGATAACTTAGTCCAAAGGATTTGTTCCAGGTTGGGCGTCTGGGGTCAATGCGGCCCAGATTGTACTTGAGCTACAAAAACGGCTGGAGAACAGATCAACGGCGAATAAACTGCCTAGCTACCATAGTCCAGTAGTTATGTAAGAGGGTGCGTTAAGCACAACAGCCCCTCCCTGAAGTAATAACGATAAGGGGGGATGGAGGCTGGAGACTCGAGTAGGGTTTTAGTGGGTCTGGATCTTCTCGCCCCGCTAGGGGGTCGGGATACCTAACCCCACTCCCTGAGTTGCCTTCTCAGGTCTCTGATAGTACCGTATCTTCTAAGGTACTCAGTAGATTTCCCTACTCGTAAAAAAAGCACACAAAATATATAAAAACTATAAAAAATTTCCATAATTTAGAAATGATCTTTCTTAATGCCTGTGTTCAAAGCTAATAAGAAAAATGACATTCGTAATTATCGAGGTAGTGCAAATATATTTTGTATTCCAAAACTTTTTGAAGGAATTTTAATAAGAGTGTATTCTCTTAAGTAAAAAATAGAGTTACTTATACACAGCATGGTTTTTACAAAGGACGATCAACCACTACAAATTTACCTCGCTTAATGCAATGGATAACATCGAGACCCTGTATACTAGAGATGGTCGGGTAGCGGAAAATTTGCCCGAAACCCGCACCCGTACCCGTACCCGCCGGGTTCGGGTATTGAAAAAAAAATTTGCGGGTTCGGGTCGGGTACGGGTTCTTAATTTTTGTTTTTGAAACCGGGTACGGGTCGGATCGGGTATTTCTATTGACCTTTTTAACACTAAAGATGGTCGGGTACGGTCGGGTTCGGGTATCAAAAATAATAAACTTGCGGGTTCGGGTCGGGTACAGGTTTTTAATTTTTTTCTTGATCGGGTACGGGTCGGGTTCGGGTATTCAAATTTTCATACCCGACCATCTCTACTGTATACCGACCCTAGTAAGGCTTTTGATCGTGTCGATATACCAATGCTTCTCTTAAAATTGCAAAACTGGGAACCATAGAATTTTTTCTATGGTGAATTGAGACCCCTCTCCTCTTTAAAAGGGCTTTCATACAAATAATATACAAATTTCCTCACAACTCGAGAATTAATCAAGCAAAAGGAACCAAAATTTGGCATGTGGGGGTTTTTGGAGGCAGGAATTTTTTCTATGGTTAATTAAGACCTTTGCCTTCTTTAAGAAGGGGGGACCCCATACAAATGAAATATTAATTTCCTCATAGCTCGAGAATTAATCAAGCAAATGGAACCAGGGTTTTTGGAGGCAGGAATTTATTTTATGATGGTGTCGTATAGGGGTTGAATAAGCTACTATTCAATAAAAATGTTCGTAGGGCACCCTTGTGGTAGGAGAATAAGGACTCCCTTCCAAATAAAACATAAATTTTTGCGTATGTGCCATATTTGCTGCAAAGTAACAAGCAGTAAGCTGTGAAAGTAAACTAGTAAAACCTTCTCGGATCATGTCGATATACCAATGCTTCTCTTAAAATTGCAAAAATGGGTATACAGTCAGTCCACAATCATGGATCACACACAATTATGGGTCATTTTAGCTCTAGCTGCTAATTTCCGTTTGAATATCACCTAGTGATTGATCAAATTATTAGTGCCACTTGTGAGTAACAATTTTATCAATTAATTAGTATAATATTCCCGCATTAATTGGCAGATAAAAATAGAATGACCTATAATAGTGTGCGACCCATGATTGTGGGCTGACTGTACATCAGGAACTTCTAAAAGATGGATTGAATCATATCTTACGCCAACGCCAACAAATAATTAAATTTAAAGAAAGGAGAACATCTAAAACAATTCAACACACCTGGAGTCCCTCATGGGTACCATCTATGACCACTACTGTTCATTTTATTCGTTAACGACATTTCATGCTTCTCAAGAATATAAAAATCCTTATTTATGCCGATAATATGAAATTATACTTAGAGATGAACAATGAGGCAGACGTTAATATATTTTGTAATGAAATTCAAATCTGTTATAATTGGTGTAACGTAAGCTTACTTCTACTAAACGTGAGGAAATATAACCTAATCACTTTCATTAGAAAACGAAATACCACTAACACCACCATCTCTCTTGGAGACGCTAGTTAGTAAAGCAAGAAACATGGTCTCTATTATAAAGCGGCTTAAATATACTTTACATTCACTATGTTTGGTCAATTCTTGAGCATTGTAGCGTGGTATGGTCTCTGTTTTGCAATGCAAACACAATAGAATAGAATCAATACAAAAACAATTCTTATTGTATGCACTATGCAATTTAAATTGGACGGCTTTCCCTCTTCCGTTTTATGAGGACCGCTGCAAGCTTACAGATATCTAAACAATAAATGCGCGTCGTGAATTTGCATTGTTTTCATTTGTTACCGACATAGTTTCACAACGCATTCACTCCACCGAGCTCTTTTCAAAACTAAATTTTTACGTGCATCTAGAACTTTACGCGTTCGAACACTATTTGCCACTGATCGTTATCGAACCAATTATGCTAAATTCGGGCTCATAAATCAAATGGTGGTGTGGCGTTGTAATTTTATTGACTTCTCAATGAATAAAACGAAATTTAAACAATATTTTGAGGTAGCACACAAATTTAATTCATGATAATATAAAGCTTTCAAAAAACGGTTTGTAAATGTAACATTCGGGGATGGTTCGATCACTTTTACTTTATTTAGATTCATTCGACAGTACCGTTTCAGCCAAGCAAAATTTGACAAAGTTATACATGAGACATTTGTAGAACTAGTTGGGTCATTACAAATCTATACCTATAAAGAAGGATTTCTGTCTGTCTGTCTGTCTGTCCGTATGTTCCTTATAGAATCGAAAACTACTGAACCAATCGGCATGAAAATATGCATGTAGAGGTTTTTTGGGGCCAGGAAAGGTTTTAGTGATGGTTAGAAACCCCTCCCCCCACTAAGAGGGGGGGCTCCCATACAAATGAAACACAAATTTCAGCATAACTCGACAACTAATCAAGCAAATAGAACAAAATTTGGCATGTGGGTGTTTTCGGTGACAAGAATTTATTCTATGGTAAATTGAGACCCCTCCCCTCTTTATAAGGGGAATTATAACTCCTCTCCTCTTTAAAAGGGGGGGCTTCCATACAAATTTCCTCATAACTCTAGAACTAATCAAGCAAATGGAACCAAATTTGGCATGTAAAGGTTTTCGAGGGCAAGAATATTTTCTATAGTAAATTAGGACCCCTCCCCACTTTAAGAGGGGGGGCTCCTGTACCAAAGAAACACAATTTTCCTCATAACACGAGAAGTAATTAAGCAAATAGAACCAAATTTGGCATGTGGGTGTTTTTGGAGACAAAAATTTTTTCTATGATGAATTGGGACCCCTCCCCGTTTTAGGAGGGGGGGATCCTATACACATGAAATACAAATTTCCTCATAACTGAAGAACTAATCAAGCAAATGGAACAAAATGCGGCATGTGAAAGTTTTCGAGGGCAAGAATATTTTCTATGGTAAATAAGGACCCCTCCTCACTTTAAGAGGGGGGGCTCCTATACAAACGAAATACAAATTTCCTCATAACTCGAGAACTAATCAAGCAAATGGAACCAAATTTGACACGTGGGTGTTTTTGAAGACAAAATTTTTTTCTATGATGAACTGGGACCCCTTCTCAATTTAGGAGGGGGGGCTCCTATACAAATGAAATACAAATTTCCTCATAACTCGAGAGCTAATCAAGCAAATGAAACCAAATTTGGCATGTGAAAGTTTTCGAGGGCAAGAATATTTTCTATGGTGAATTAGGACCCCTCCCAACTTTATGAGGGGGGGGGGGCTCCTATACAATCGAAATACAAATTTCCTCATAACTCGAGAACTAATCAAGCAAATGGAACCAAATTTGGCACGTGGCTGTTTTTGGAGACAAAAATTTTTTCTATGATGAATTGGGACCCCTACCTACTGTAGGAGGGGGGGCTCTTATACAAATGAAATTCAAATTTCCTCATAACTCGAGAACTAATCAAGCAAATAGAACCAAATTTGGCATGTGGAGGTTTCTGGAGGCAAAAATATTTTCTATGGTTAATTAGGATCCCTCCCAACTTTAAGAGGGGGTGCTTCTACACAAATGAAATACAAATTTCCTCATAATTCGAGAACTAATCAAGCAAATGGAACCATATTTGGCATGTGGGTGTTTTTGGAGGCAACTATTTTTTCTATGATGAATTAGGACCCCTTACCTCTTTAAGAGGGGGGGCTCTCATACAAACGAAATACAAATTTCCTCATAACTCTAGAACTAATCAAGCAAATGGAACCAAATTTATCATGTGGGTGTTTTTGCAGGCAAGAATATTTTCTATGGTATATTTTCTATGGATTTCCCCACTTTAAGAGGGGGGCTCCTATACAAATGAAAAACAAATTTCCTCATAACTCGAGAACTAATCAATCAAATGGAACCAAATTTGGCATGTGGGAGTTTTAGATGGCAGAAATTTTATCTATGGTGAATTACGACCCCTTCCCCTTTTAAGAGGGGAGCTCCCATACAAATGAAATTCAAATTTCCTTATAACTTGAGAACTAATCAAGCAAATGGAACCAAATTTGGCATGTGGGAGATTTTGGAGTCTTGAATTTATTTTACGATAGTTAGAGACCTCTCACCCCTGTGGTAGGGGGATATGGACTCTCATACAAATAAAACAGAAATTTTTGCGAAACTCAAAAACTAATCGAACTCGAGAAATTCGAGACTCTTCCATAAAACATTAGTCAATACAAGACCACAAAAACTATCTATAGTAACACTAGAACATTCAGGAAGAGACGGTCGCGAGTGTTGCCGGTGACCCACCGTCGGAAGCGCCGCCCACTGGGGGGCTTGCAAAACTCGAGATTGTGACAAAGATCATCCGAGATTCATGATTTATGTACAACATAGGTTAATTTGTGGCAATACGAAGTTTGTCGGGTCAGCTAGTATTTTATAAAGTTGTCGTCCTTCCGGTGTTGGGCAACTGAAGCGGGGGCGGGGGGGGGGGGGGGGGGGGGGTTCACAGAGCACAGTATAGCCTAGGTTCTACATTCCGATTCCAAATCGGAATTTGGAATTTTGACTTTCTGTTTTTATACGACAGACTTCGTAGCCTGTAAGAATACGGGACAATCGTGCTACAAATCCTTTGACTCTTTCAGTCGATATTCGAACATGTGACGTCTAGCTTCCTGATCAGATGATTTTAGCAAAAATCTTACAGAATTGTTGCTCAAGTTGATATTTCTATCAAACTTTGTTATAAATGTTTCTACTAAGATTCTATCTCGTTCTGTTACTTATAAATCGCTTTGTCAAAATTTGGTTATACAGCATGACAGAATACTGATTTTTGTTACTCATATGGATACAAACTAGATAAAATTATATCATAATTTGATATATTTGTGATATGCCTTGAGCAAATTTTGTTACAATTTTAGTAAGTAAGTTTATAACAAAACGCAAAGGAGACTTTGCTATAAAATACTTATTATCTAGCATTCATTCTGTTACAAATTTGATATATTAATTTGATCGAGTTATTAAACCAGTGCCGCACCTCCAAGCTAACTGAAAGGCTCAGACGTTTTGCTTTTCTAACACTGCAAACAAGCGACAGCGACAGCGCAGTTATGAACTATCTTATTAATGCGTGTTCTTTTAATATAACAATAACATATTATTTTGAGGACTTAAGTTTTCTCCTAGAACTTTGTTAATAGCTGGATGCATGAGGCAAATTTCTATAGTGAAATACTCCGACTTTGGCACTGGTAAAAATATTCGTTTTCGATATCACAAAATAGCTCACCTACCATAAATACGGTACAGCAAGATAATATTATTATTATATTGTTTGTTTTTTTTCTCGCTTTACGCTATTTTACGCTACACATATACCATACCTTGTATTTTTCTGCCGATTTTCGAAAAAGCCATTGTTCAAATTTCCATTTCAGTTTTGTGTTAGAATCGTTCCGTACACTTATTTTCCGAGTTCTTCAGGCTGCAAAGGGTGTCCCACATCAAATTGCACCACGGAAGAAACGCTGTAGAAAATTACCTAAGGGACGATTCAAATATGACGTCCACCAAATTTCTGCTTTTATATACCCCCCTCCCTCCCCCCTCTGTCCGATTGTGTCACAAAACTCAACCTGCCCCCCCCCTTCGGACGTCACACAAACTCAAAACAAAAATTAAAAGCGTGTTGAAAGTAAAAAGTGGTTTATAAAAATAGCTTAACCTTTTAAGAGTTGCTGTATGATTAAAAAAAATATAGAAAATAACAATTAATAAAAAATAATAACTGCGAACAAGGGCTCTAACAGCATTCAATTGCAAATTGTTACAAATCAATGAAGAAATGAAGCTTTGGTTTCAATTGAAGTAGCACAGCTCCGCTTCGAAACAAGCTTCAATCTGCGTCGGCGAGGCAGGTCTCACTACATCGTGACGATAGCTTTTGAAGTACATTGTACTTTTCTATCCAATATTTAGTAAAAAGCTAAAAACTTTGATTGCAAATGAACTGAAATTGATGTGTAAATTCTAAATTGATCCTTCAATGTAACGCGTGGTCTATCTAGTTAACATTGACAAATTGTGCCTGACTTTCAAGCGCCGGCAGCTTTAACAATAAGTTCGAAAATCGGAATAAATCAATGAGTGATGAATGACTGAGAAACATATTTTTGCTGCCTAGCCTTTATGATAATGCAATTTTTTTCGACGGATGTCACATTTGCCTAGACCCCCTTCCCCCCCCCCCCCCTTTGTCACAAATTGTCACAAAATTGGCACCCCCCTCCCCCTCATAAGCAATGGACGTCATTATTGAATGATCCCTAATGGACCGATCCTTTTCAAACTTTCAGACAACAAAATATAACTCATTAGTAAGCTTTTGGCATATTTGTTTCATTCAACTTCAATACCACAACCGTATGCCCAGTAAACCATTTGGTTTGTATATCCCGATTACAACTGAGATATACGAAATCATATCTGAACGAAAAAGCTATATTTCACGCCATATAAGAACATTATGTACCAAAGTGGAGGCGATATACGTGCGAAAATTTTGACAACTATTTGTAATTCAATTTTGCGTAGTTTTTATAACACGTAACTAAATACTCCTGAATATATGATTAAGATATAATCAAATATTGTAATGGTCTATACTGCTTCATATTTCACAGTCATGATTTGCATATGAAGACACGCACGACTGCAAAACAACTTATTGTTTACTTCGGTTTGACATACTCTAATCATTATACAATTCTAATGCGAAATTGATATGAAAACGATATAATGTGAACTTTCTATTGCGATTTTGTGTTACCTGGGTACCCGCACCTTACGCTTAACTCCACTCAAAAAGTTTTGTTCAACCTAGCTGCAGCTTCATCTGTACGGAAATCTCCTTTTTCTTCATGTCTTTCTCAGACTTGACCTCCTTGGGATGCTTCCGTAGTGCCTACTTCATAATAGCCTAGTATTTTTCGATGGGCCTTAGTTCAGGTGCGTTGGAGGCGTTCATGTCCTTGGGTACGAAAGTGACTTAGTTGGCTTCGTACCACTCCAATACATCCTTTGACTATTGACACGAAGGTAGATCCGGCCAGAAGAGCGTAGGGCCCTCATGTTGCTTCTACAGAGAAGGCAGATGTTTCTGTAACCACTCCTTAAGGTAGATCTGCCCGTTTACAGTCCCGGTAGTCACGAACGGCGCACTCCGTTTGCCACATGATGTATTTCTGCTTCCTTACTTTCTCTGGAACATCAAACTTGTGCTAAGCGGTGAAGTACAGTAGCCCCGGAAGCTGCCGGAAGTCCGCTTTAACGTTATTCTCATCATTCATGTTTAGAGTGTTGAGGATTTTCCAGGTGCTTGCACAAAATAAATTCGCGTCGTTGCTTTTCGGGTGACGCCATTTTTTCCAATTTTCGAAAAACCGCAATAAAAATAGAGTGTAAACAATACACTCTAAACTACTTCTACTCAAATTTTCAAGAGAAAATACCCAATAGGTAATTTTCTACAGCGTTTCTTCCGTGGTGCAATTTGATGTAGTGTTCGACATCGGAATGAAAACTGAAGTCCGGGTTCCGGTCCGGTTAAAAATCGGCTCGAACTTTGTTATTCCGACTTTATTCCTGTCCGATTTGGCTCTGTTCAGGTTCCGGAACCGGAATAGAGCCAAATCGGACCGGAATAAAGTCGGAATAGCAAAGTTCGAGCCGATTTTTAATCCGGACCGGAACAGATCGAAACGGACTGGAACCCGAACTTTAATTTTCGTTCCGATGTCAAACACTAATTTGATGTGGGATACCCTTTAGAGCCCACAGAAAATTGATTTTATGAAAAAAAAAATTGAGTTATATTCCATGAATTATTTTTTTTGCCAACAGATTTTTCAGGTCATTTTCAGGGTGTGACAAAAACTTTAAAAATAATTTGCAATGGCCTTATTGTCTACAATTTTGCTGAATAAAGTTTTGCTGTATCTTTTGTAGTAACGATGCTAGTACAGTATGGTTCCGTTTATATCAGCTCCCGATTAAATCTACCGCCGATTATATCTACTCCCGATTATATAATCTTTTTTTCGATTAATCTGCCCCAGAAATATATTTTTGTTTGTTCTTTTTGCGCGTTGTTTGTGAACAAACCCTTAAAAAAAGTTTTTTGTCTCTAAATTATTCTGGTCAATTTTTACGTGTTCACAGTATTCTGGAAAGTTATTTATCTGACTAAAATCCACGTTTTAGTGAAACATTGTTATACGCTATTTTCTAAATTTTCCGAGATATTGAGTTTTTACGGTGAAAAATGGTGCTTCTCTATTTCTCAAGGGGGCAAATGATGGCAGATGAAATAATTCACACGTAAAAATATAACAAAAAACCTGTAAAAGTATCAGTTATCTACATCTGATTGTAACCTCAAAAATTATTGATTATTGATACAAATAGATTTTTAAGTGCGTTTACAAACAAATGATTATATTTCGATAACCATTAGAGATAGTTAGTTACTACGTTCTACAAAGTTATTTATTTTAGTATGTTATACAACTTCTGTAAAAACATCGTATTTTTGATACGCAATTAAAACCTTTTTATTTTGAATCACTCTAATCATGACCATCCTAATAATGCAAAAAGATTAGTAAACTTGACATACTTTGAGCAAAAAAAAATTTTTTCCGTTTATATCCGTTTCCAATTATGTCAGCCCAAAATTCACGGAGGGGCTGATATAATCGAAACAATACTGGAGTAATTCTCGGTGAAACGGGGCCACTACTGACACGAGGTCTTCAAATATTGAAACTATTGCGCATAATTAGTTGAAAATGATTGAAAATGGTTGAAATGAAAATAAGAATTGCTCTTTTAATACCTCGAAATAGTGGACCCCTCGTCCGCCAAGGGGACTAACAGTTTTAAAAAAAGTTGAATTCTGAGCAAACCTTGAGATCTCTATCATGTGATGTTTCATAAATTTGTCATGAAACAACTAGCAGATAGCCCGGTTCTGTAAAGAAAAAGAACAGAGCTTTCAAATGGAGTAAAGAATTTTTTGACGGCCATCTTGGATTTGGTCGCCATATTGGATTTTATCAATAAATCGCCGTTTTCGCCATGAGCCCCCCAACCGATTTTCGTTTAAGGCCATCTTGGATTTTATCAAAATATCGCCGTTTTCGGCATGATCCCCCCAACCGATTTAATTTTCAAGAAAGCTGAGAGAACCATCAGAAAGCTGAGAGAAAATTCTAGAAGAAACATTCTTCAAGTTAGGTGTGCAATGGCATTAACTAAATAAAACATTCAATTTTCTGTAGCAAGATATTCCATTATATGAGAGTTGTAAACCGAGAGATTAATTGTTTCGTTTATTTAATGCCACTACACCTGTAATTTAATGGATGTTCCTTATAGCATTTTTTCTCAGCTCTCCAATGGTGGTCTTAAAACGAAAATCGGTTGGGGGGCTCATGGCGAGAACGGCGATTTATTGATAAAATCCAATATGGCGACCAAATCCAAGATGACCGCCAAAAAAATTTTAACTCCTTTAAATAATTCAACTTTTTTAAAACTGTTAGGCCCTTTGGCGAACTAGGGGTCCACTATTTCGAGGTATTAAAAGTGTAATTCTTATTTTTTAATCATTTTCAACCAATTATGCGCAATAGTTTCAATATTTGAAGACCTCGTGTCAGTAGTGGCCCCGTTTCAGCGAGAATTACTCACTGTACCTTGTCAGTAACTAAGTGAATGTTCACTTAAAAACTTTTAACTTTAAAATAAGGCCATTGCAAATCATTTTAAAAGTTTTTGTCACCCCCCCGTCCTTGGAAATTGGGTTGAAGAATCGGGGGGCAAAAAAATAATTTGTTGGATATGAGCTAAATTTGTTTTATAAAATCAATTGTCAGTCAGTCAGTCTGAAAAACTTCAAAAATGAGTGTACGAGTTGAGTTAACGCTTCTAGCATGAAATAGAAATGGAAATTCAAACAGCGGAATTTCCGAAAATCGGCCAGAAAAATTATCATTCGTTTTTGTCTTTTTTTCTTAGATTTTTGCATGGAAATTAACAACGTATATATTAAAAGCAAGAATAGATTTGGTTTTCACATTTAAACTTAAAATAAAAATGCCTAAAATCCATTTTTTTTGCTCGATTAAAAATTTTTCTTTGTTTTCTTTTCACCCCCCCCCCCCCTTCAGTGGCCAACACCGGAGGGACAAAAACTTTTTAAAATATTTGTAATGGCCTAATTAAGTTCTTGAGTTTTGTTTGTTTTGTTTTGTTAAATTTAATTAAAATTCACTAATGCATAACCCTAACTTTATTTTGTGTGTTTACAGATACAGATTTGAGCGAGAAACAAAACCTTAGAACTCAGAAATCTTCAACTACTTCCATGATTGATTATGCTAACAAATTCACGCGAGGAAAGCTTTGACACTGCTCCTATCAGTTCGCTTTCGCTGATCGAAATTAGTACTGAAAACAAATTGTTCTTTCATTAGTCGTAATTGAAACGTTGAAAAAACTAAAAGATCACTGTTTTAAAGACGCACCAGTTCTTATTAAATCAGCCTCCTTCAAATTATAAAAGCACTCTTCTTTGAATTCCCTGTTTAGGGTTCAACAGATTTAATAGAAATAATTTTTAATCCTGTTATTGTTTTTTTCAAATGTTAAAATCTTGACACGATGAAACAATGAATTTCTGTAACATTTCTTTCTGAAAAAGATTTTTTGGGTATGAGTTGAATTTGTTCATTTTGTTTTAACATACATTGACTGCTTGTGTTTATGTTTATCGGCTTTTCTGATTCAGCCACAACAGTGTTTCTAAATGGGCAATTCCAAAGTGCTGTCAAAATCTCCCTTGTTTGCTAGTTGTTTGCTACTTGAGCGATTTGAATTTTCAAAAGCAAGACTGCGGAACTATTGCACTAATGCTTGAAACACAATTGCAGAAACAAACTCAATTTAAAAAAAAGCTATTTTAGTAATTGACCTCTATAATTGTTGTTCAACCAGCATTATACCTTTTCCAATTTCTTTAACAGAATATTAAACTTTAGCTTTGGAGTACTAACGATGACCCCTCTCGCAGCTGAATTTAATCTAACACAACCCCCACCACCACCACTACCACCACCACCAGCACGAAGCCACTGTCGAAACCAATGTAACAACAAAACCAAATGCACATACATTCCGCTATCAGCAGTCCTCGCATCACCCGCAGGAAGCCATACACGTACGGTTTCTCCATGCTGGCCGAATCGCATAGCACCTTCTGTATCAGATCCGGATGGGTTGGACAAATTATCGCGATCGGTCCAAACTTTAGCTTGAAAATTCGTTTATTCTCGCTGAAAGCACGCGTTAAGTTCAAGAAAATCTGGTAGGAATTTTTATTCGCAAAATCCAGTCCATTGTTGAAAAAGAATCGCATCGGCTCGACACCCGGTATTTTTTCGGCGAATTTATATCGTATCTTGAAGTACACATATAGCGACAATCCAAAAAATGCAATCAGTGGTATTGTTATCATTTTAGTACCGCGAGTGCATCCGTTCTACTCGCAGAAACTCGCTAAATTTTCACTGATCTATTAACGATCCTGAAAGCCACTAGTTTTTACTGCCGTCGCGCGCGAAATTCGTCCCAGTACTGAACGATCGCCGCTGCGATACCGCAGTGTGAAAACTCGTCTCTACGGGCTATAATCGACGGTCGCTAAGTGCGGAAAACCGACCATGGCGTGCGCTCAGAGTGCCGAAACATGTGCGAATCATGTGCGAGAGCCAACCGTCAACATGTGCGGCTGAAAGTTGCCGGTCGGTGCAGGAAAAAGGCAGAACATTTTCCAGAGGAGCGAACTGATCGCGCTAGGCGAGGTGCTATTTACATTGCTTAGCTGAGCCTTTTATGGAAGCGGGGCTTTCTGTTTGCAATAAAATAAAACCGGTAACATTGCCTATTTTAAGGCGATTTGTTGCTAGCACTTCTGAACAGGTTGATCGTACTATGTTACTGGCGTTTCCTGGTTGAATAATCATGATTAGAATGGATACAGTCAGATCAAAACAGACACTATCTATTCGATGATTTGCAATAAAACATTCAAGCACTATTCCAAAATTATATAGACACTTAGAGAATGTATAGGGAACGCAAAGCCGTACTATATTGTATAACTGCATCATGTATCTATAACAGTTACTCGAAAAACTGGTTTAAAATTATCAAGTTCTACGTAACGATTGGTATTCTACAAGTGATCACCAATCCAATTTTTTTTTTCAATGTTCAAGTGAATATAAAACTTATATACTTCTAGTAGCATAGAACCTGGGTACCCACAAACATTTTTGTTTAAGAGTAACTTATTCAACTAATGTATAGCTAGAAGCACTGGAACAAGCACTTGATAAGCTACTATACAACAAAAATGTTCTTTCGGTAGCTCGTGCTGTATTATGAACTGCTCTCCACTGTACTCGGTCCTGGGCTACACATCGTCAATTCGTTGAGCGTCCCGACACACGCTAGTCGGCTTCAACATGGTCGTTCGGCTCCTCTATTCCAGGTTTCCAGTGTGGTTCTTGAAGATAATGGATTTTACAGCACAATCGTCAGGCATCCTTCCGATGTGGCCGGCCCACCGTAGTCTCCCGACTTTCACCAGGTGTACGATGGGAATCTCTCCATGTAGTGTCTACAGCTGTGGCTTTTTAATCCAATGCCCTTCTGGCATACAAAAAACATGTCTACAGGTCGCGGTTCATACACCTGGTATCACTCTGCATTTTTTGTTTGTGCTCCGCTGAAAATAGTCCGCAACACCTTTTGTTCAAATACGACAAGTGCGCATATGACTTTCGTAAAGCTTGAACGCATCGTTGAATCTCCTTACTCGTATTATTTCGGCGGCGACCAGAGATTCCAAAGATACGAATTCATCACTTCCAGGCTCTGGAGCCTCTTCCTACCATATAAAGCTTACTTCATTTAGAATTGGAACAAACTTATGTTCATATTGTGGCGCTCTTGGTGGACGGATTTGGAAGTTCTTGGCGCCCACGTTTCGGAAATTTTGTATTACCTATGTACCTATGTATTTTTGACATTCCGCAAAACGACTGTATTTTGTAAACAAACAACATTGAAGCCGAAAGAAGGGGAAAAATTGTGCACAGTTATTTGGAAAATCCATTGTGGTCTGCATCTAGGATAGCTAAACAACTGAAATTGCCCAGAAATACCGTATGGCACGTTATCAAACGTTATAAGGAAACATTGACGATGATTCGGAAGCCTTAAGCTAATCATCGGAGTGGAACTGTCGACCGGAAACTGCGTGGTAAGATTTTGAAGACCATTAAGAGGAATCCCAATCTGTCTGTCGGATCGTGATTTGGCCAGAAAATTCGTTGCTGCCCATAGTCCCGGAAGGAATCAAGTCGTATCGAGCTAACAAACAGCCAAACCGAACCATAAAACAGAATAGTGTGGCCAAAACCCGTGCTCGAAAGCTATACGACCGGTTGCTAACCAAGTTCGACGGGTGTCTTCTGATGGACGATGAAACCTACGTCAAGGCCTACTTCGGGCAACTGCCCGGTCAAAAATTTTACTTGGCAACGGTTCGGGGGAATGTTCCAAGTAAATTTAAATTTGTTTTTGCCGACCAATTTGCACGAAAACTTATGATATGGCAAAGCATTTGCAGCTGTGGCAGAAAAACGGCAGTTTTCGTTACAAACAAGACAATGACTTTGGAACTGTACCAAAAGGAGTGTTTCCAAAAACGAATTTTGCCGTTTATTCGATTCCACCACCATGCCATGATGTTTTGGCCAGATTTGGCAAGCTGTCATTACAGCAAAGTCGTTTAAGAATGTTATGCACAGAAAGGGATCCAGTTTGTTCCGAAAGACCTTAACCCACCCAATTGCCTCCGGTTCCGCCCTATTGAGAAATACTAGGCAATCATGAAGAGGAGACTCAAGGCAAAGGGAAAAGTTGTCAAAGACATCAATCAGATGAAGACCTGGTGGAATAAAATAGCCAAAACAATGGACGAATAAAGTGTGCGCCGCCTAATGAGCCATGTTACAGGAAAAGTTCGAGAGTTCCTTCGAAACCGTGACGAATAATTTTATCCATGTTTTTGTTTAAGCATGAAGAAAATGCTAGATTTGTGTAAGAAAAGATCTTGAATTCAATAATAAATAACTGAAATACACGCATTTTTTTGTTCCAATACTATCTGAAACAAGCTTTATTTTGTTTATGAAGCATTGATTTCTAACCCAACCGTTGACGGTAACGAACTAGAAGTGGTAGTGAGTGCATTTTGGATCGCTGGTGACCGCGGACAACAACTCTAATAAGGAGATCCAGCGCCGCATTCAAGTGAGAAATCGGGCTTACTTTGCCTTTCTCAAAACTCTACGATCAAGAAGCATATGGCGCCGCAGTTATACAAAATCTGCCGATGTACAAAACCCTTATTAGACCAGTAGTTGTATATGAACTTGAAGCCGTGGCGCTACTCACAGAGGACGCGTACGCGTCGGGCCCGTGTTGGAGCGGAATGTATTGCGGACGATATATGTCGGAGCACAAACTGAAAGCGGAGAGTGGCGAAGACGTATGTATCACGAGCTACATACACTGCTTGAAGACATTCCCATCGCACATCTGGCGAAAGTCGGTAGGCTACGGTGGGCGGAACACGTCGTAAGGATGCCGAACGGAATGGCGAAGAAAACAGTTCTCTTCAACAGTCCCACCGGCACCATGAACAGGGAGGCTCAACGTGGAAGCTAGCTCGATCAGCTCGAAAGTGATTTGCGACTTCTGAGACGACTGGTAAATTGGCGATGAGTAGCCCATGATCAAGTTGATTGGTGCGACTGCTTGAATCAGCACGAACCACCCCGGCTCAAACCTAATGACGATGAGGTAGTTAGAGTTATTCAACTATTTTTCGTAGCAATTGCCCTCTTGAAACTTTTTTTTTATTGTTCTACGGCCTTCGGCCCAAGGCAGTACAGACTAATTGTTTCTTAAAACTAATTTATATTTTCAATTAAAGTTTTAAATCTTTTTAAAGCGTAAATATTATTAAAATCCGTAGCGGTCCGTCGAATGAAGCCGAGTGTAGCATACGCTTTTGACGTTATTATGCTAATATGCTCGATCAACTTTAGCTTCCAGTTAAGCGAGACTCCCAGATCTTTGACGGAACTACAACGTTTAATTTCGCGTGCGTTCATTAGATATTTGAAATGTTGAGGGTTACGAAGACGGGAGAAAGTTATGACGGTATATTTTGATGCATTTTCCTCCATCCCGTTTATGAGGCACCAGTGCACAGTAGTCCAAAAGAGCGAAAAGCGGAACTTTTTTCCTAGTGTCTCTTGTTTTCATTTTATCATTTATGGTCTTCAGCACTTCTGTTCGTATGAATATCCCCCTTAATCTAAAACTGTCAAAAGTTAGTCATCGCTTACTATAATGAAAATAAAAAAATAACTTTTTTGTGTTAGGAAATATAAACATAGTTTCTTCGGCAAAGTTGTAAATATTGTAAAAACAAGCAACTTTGCTGAAGAAATAAAATTTCTATCTTTATCGAGTGCTGAACTATAGGGCATATTCTTTAAAACTTCTTTAAAAATTAGTTTTTCATACTTAGCTTTTGTTAGTTGCATTTTACAAGAATAAAATGGTCTAGGCAATTATCGAAGCTCTCAAAATACACGTTTTTGCAGAAGGTCGCAAACGCCTTGGACCTTTACTTGCTGAGTTATCGCATATTCAAGCTTTAAATTTCCATTTTATTAATAATATGTTTTTGCCCTGATGAAGAGGAAATAAATCCTTGAAACGTTGGTCTAGACAGCAAATAAACTAGTATACTAGTAACCCGATGACCAAAACGCCATCACTAAAACCAAAATTTAAAAATAAGTTTTACATATTTAGCGTATGTTGGTTGCATTTTACAGGAGTATATGGTTCTAGGCGATTATTGAAAGACCCAAAACACATGTTTTTGCAAAAGATTGCAAAACTCTAGGACCTTTCCTTACAAAGTTATCGCTTATTTAAGCTTAATTTTTCCTTAACTTCACGAGCCAAAAGCGGTCCTAGAGATTTACAATCTTCTGCAAAAACGTGTATTTTGAGTCCTTCAATAATCGCCTAGAACCATATATTCCTGTAAAATGCAACCAACATAAGCTGAGTATGAAAAACTAACTTTTAAAGAATTTCCATGGAAAATGCTCTATAGCTCTAATCTCGATAGGAAAAGAAATGTCATTTCTTTAGCAAAGTTGTTTGCCTTTATATTTTCCATAACTATGCCGAAGAAACCATGTGTCTATCTACTAACATAAAAAATGAACGTGTATCGAACCTTTAGCGAACGCGAAACACATAAAACGTATGCTTTCCGTACTCTCATGTGGGTGGTTGGGGAAAAGCGGAGCTCATACAAGTTTATAGTACACGACTTAAGCTTTAAGATAAAGCGCTGATTTCAAAAATCCGTTTGCCCCATTTTACCCCATGGGCTCGTGAAACTATGGAGATTTAAAGCTTGAATATGCGATAACTCAGCAAGTAAAGGTTCAAGAAATTTGCAGTCTTCTGCAAAAACGTGTATTTTGAGAGCTTCGATATTTGCCTGGAACATTTTATTCTTGTAAAATGCAACTAACAAAAGCTAAGTATGAAAAACCAATTTTTAAAGAAGTTTTAAAGAATATGCCCTATAGTTCAGCACTCGATAAAGAAAGAAATAATATTTCTTCAGCAAAATTGCTTGTTTTTACAATATTTACAACTTTACTGAAGAAACTAATTTTGTATTTCCTAACACAAAAAAGTTATTTTTTTATTTTCATTATAGTGAGCAATGACTAACTTTTGACAGTTTTATATTAAGGAAGATATTCAAACGAACAAAAGTGCTAAAGACCGTAAATGATAAAATGAAAGCAAAAGACACAGGAAAAATGTTCCGCTTTTCGCCCTTTTGGACCACTGTGCAGTGCAATTCGCAGGCTATCCAGGCTATTCACATCACGTTGTAAAGCGTCGGGATCGAGACCAGCATTTCCTAGCATTTTTATCAACAGATAGAAAGTTTAGTCACTGACGAACTGACATGACACGTAGAAGAAAATCCTTTTAAAAACGTCGTCTTACATATTTTGTTTACACACTGACCCCCTCTGGTATGCATTTTGCACTTTATGGTGTTTGCATTTGTACGGTTATGCTTTCAACACTAACACTCAAAGCAACACTTTAGCGCTGCGGCATGGCCATGCTGTGAAATATACTTTTTGCAGTAGTTTTTGCAAGGACGATGAATTTGACGCAAGTGTTTCGTCGGTTTATCTGTGGATTAGAGTTAATATATTACAGAGGAATTGCAGAAATGGTAAATGAAAATAGATTTCTTCGTCCGATATTTTTCGGTGTTAAAAACTGTTTCATCCATTTCGTCCACATCAGCCCAATTCCTTCCCCCCTTCCCCCTACAGGGCGGATGTCCAGTGTCAAACATTTAAAAAACTTAACGTATTATCATACATTTCTTTAACCAATCCATACACACCTATGGAGTTTTAAAAGTTTCTTTTACTGATATAACTGGCATTTTGAATTCTTCGTTTAAAGCTAGAATGTCAATGTCCCATTTATCTTCCCAATCTTTCTCATCCACGAGTGAATTAAACTCAACATTCCACGGACATTTGCCTAGAAACTATTTTCGTTTTCACTTGTCCTAAATTACAAATAATAGATTCTTAAGCAAATAGGACACCGTACCTTTTGTACTTACAGTGAGTATAAATTACCTTTTTTCCTACCGGTTTTGGGTAAGTTGTTACCCAACTTTCCCGAAACCGGTCGGCAAAAAGGTAATTTATGCTTACTGTAAGAACCACTAAAGTATCCTATTTCTTTGAGATTCTATTATTTCTTACGTTAGCACAAATCAGTAATTGAAGTACAAATCATAGGTGATTGTCACACAATCTATACCTATAAAGAAGGATTTCTGTCTGTCTGTCTGTCTGTCTGTCCTGTGTTCCTTATAGAATCAAAAACTACTGAACCAATCGGCGTGAAAATTTGCATGTAGAGATTTTTGGGGCCAGGAAAGGTTTTAGTGATGGTTAGAGACCCCTCCCCCCACTAAGAGGGGGGGCTCCCATACAAATGAAACACAAATTTCTGCATAACTCGAGAACTAATCAAGCAAATAGAACCAAATTTGGCATGTGGGTGTTTTCGGTGACAAGAATTTATTCTAGGGTAATTTGAGACCCCTCCCCTCTTTATAAGGGGAATTATAACTCCTCTCCCCTTTAAGAGGGGGGGTTTCCATACAAATTTCCTCATAACTCGAGAACTAATCAAGCAAATGGAACCAAATTTGGCATGTGAAGGTTTTCGAGGGCAAGAAAATTTTCTATGTTGAATTAGGACCCCTCCTCACTTTAAGAGGGGGGGCTCCTGTACAAATGAAATACCAATTTCCTCATAACTCGAGAACTAATCAAGCAAATGGAACCAAATTTGGCATGTGTGTGTTTTTGAAGACAAAATTTTTTTCTATGATGAATTGGGACCCCTCCCCACTTTAAGAGGGGGGGGGGCTCCTATACAAACGAAATACAAATTTCCTTATAACTCGAGAGCTAATCCAGCAAATGGAACCAAATTTGGCATGTAGGTGTTTTTGGAGGCAAGAATGTTTTCTATGATGAATAAGAACCTCTCCCCACTTTAGGAGGGGGGGCTCCTATACAAATGAAATACAAATTTCCTCATAACTCGAGAACTAATCAAGCAAATAGAACCAAATTTGGCATGTGGGTGTTTTCGGTGACAAGAATTTATTCTATAGTAAATTGAGACCCCTCCCTCTTTATAAGGGGAATTGTAACTCCTCTCCCCTTTAAGAGGGGGGGCTTCCATACAAATTTCCTCATAACTCGAGAACTAATCAAGCAAATGGAACCAACTTTGGCATGTGAAGGTTTTCGAGGGCAAGAAAATTTTCTACGGTGAATTAGGACCCCTCCCCACTCTAAGAGGGGGGGCTCCTGTACAAATGAAATACAAATTTCCTCCTAACTCGAGAACTAATCAAGCAAATAGAACAACATTTGGCATGTGGGTGTTTTTTTTTGGTGACAAGAATTTATTCTATGGTGAATTGAGACCCCTCCCCTCTTTATAAGAGGAATTATAACTCCTCTCCCCTTTAAGAGGGGGGACTTCCATACAAATTTCCTCATAACTCGAGAACTAATCAAGCAAATGCAACCAAATTTGGCATGTGAAGGTTTTCGAGAGCAAGAAAATTTTCTATGGTGAATTAGGACCCCTCCCCACTTTAAGAGGATGGGCTCCTGTACAAATGAAATACAAATTTCCTCATAACTCGAGAACTAATCAAGCGAATTGAACCAAATTTGGCATGTGTGTGTTTTTGGAGACAATTTTTTTTTCAATGATGAATTGGGACCCCTCCCCACTTTAGGAGGGGGGGTCCTATACAAACGAAATACAAATTTCCTCATAACTCGAGAACTAATCCAGCAAATGGAACCAAATTTGGCGTGTAGGTGTTTTTGGAGGCAAGAATTTTTTCTGTGATGAATTAGGACCTCTTCCCACATTAGGAGGGGGGGCTCCAATACAAATAAAATACAAATTTCCCCATAACTCGAGAACTAATCAAGCAAATAGAACCAAATTCGGCATGTGGAGGTTTTTGGAGGCAAAAATATTTTCTACGGTGAATTAGGATCCTTCCACACTTCAAGAGGGGGGGCTTCTACACAAATGAAATACAAATTTCCTCATAATTCGAGAACTAATCAAGCAAATGGAACCATATTTGGCATGTGGGTGTTTTTGGAGGCAACCATTTTTCCCATGATGAATTAGGACTTCTTACCTTTTTAGGAGGGGGGGGCTCCCATTCAAACGAAATACAAATTTGCTCATAACTTTAGAACTAATCAAGCAAATGGAACCAAATTTGGCATGTGAGAGTTTTAGATGGCAGAATTTTTTTTCTGTGGTGTATTACGACCCCTTTCCCTTTTAAGAGGGTGGGCTCCCATACAAATGAAATACAAATTTCCTTATAATTTGAGTACTAATCAAGCAAATGGAACCAAATTTAGCATGTAGGAGATTTTTGAGTCTTGAATTTATTTTATGATAGTTAGAGACCTCTCACCCCTGTGGTAGGGGGATATGGACTCTCATACAAATAAAACAGAAATTTTTGCGAAACTCAAAAACTAATCCAACTCGAGAAATTCGAGACTCTTCCATAAAACATTAATCAATAACAAGACCACAAAAACTATCTATAGTAACACTAGATCATTCAGGACGAGCCGGTCGCGAGTGTTGCCGGTGACCCGCCGTCGGAAGCGCCGCCCACTGGGGGGCTTGCAAAACTCGAGAAGTGACAAAGATCATCCGAGATTCATGATTTATGTACAACACAGGTTAATTTGTGGCAATACGAAGTTTGTCGGGTCAGCTAGTACATTATAAACATGTCTATGAAGGTAATTTGATTTACATTTACATTTTGTAAGCGACATCAATGTTCACAATTAGCGCTGTGGTTGCTTTAGCAACGGATAGTTATAAACTGCTTTTATGGCTAATTGAGGCGATTTTTTCATTGCTCTAAATTAATGTTGTACAACACATTGCATCCAATAAAGACTTTCACTTGATTGCTATGACGAATCATATGAACCTATGTTTGGCTAATTGTTTTCAATTAGCCAATTCTATGAGACAAGTTTGATTTATGGTTAAAAGTTAGCTACAAATAGAGCTAAAACTGAAACGGGCATTATATTGTTTTAGCAGCAGCTGCAATATTGAACTAATATTGTTTACACAGTTAATGCCGAGATCAAATACCTAGGTATTATGCTTTCTATAAAACTTGCTTTGTTTAAAATGAAAGTGTTAAAATATTACTTATGAAAAACGCTTCCAATATTTCATGGCTTCATTGTCTCGTCCAGAAGCTTGAGTTATGCACAGGCTTGGCATGCTCTGTTCGTATCGATATTGCTCTTTTGATTACTGAACCTCAACCAAGCAAAATTTGAAAAAGTGGTGTATGGGGTATTTGTAGTAGTAGTAATTATCTACAATATTGCTGAAGAAAGTAAAATTTTATCTTTTGTATTTACGGCGCTATTGGGCTGCAATGCCGTTAGTAGGCAAAAGAGTGCTCTTTTTGCTACCAACGGGGTAGCAGGCTTATAGCGTCATAAATACAAAAGATATAGAGATGCTTCGTTCAACAATATTACAGACAAAAATTAATTATATAAAAATGCAAAGAATGGTTGGCAAAGCTTTTTTACTAATGACAAGTAGCCAGTAATATATTAATGATTTTCGTAACATTAGGATATTTCTCAAGAACAGAAGTAATGAGCTTCCTTTAGAAAGTCAATTTCAATAGTCATCCGAGTATCTATTATGAAATGACACGCCGCTGAAGGAGAATGTTTTATTGTGCAAAACAATTGAGCAAAACATAGTGTTAAAAAATTAACCTTTTGCATTCATTCACGCTTCTATTTGATCAAATTGAACTCGAACAGCCGGTTGCTGGTGAACATTTTAAGACACTGCGCGGTTCAATTAAAGGCTACGCACCAACTTTGAAAAATGTTGTGTATTTTCCAGTTTCAAGTTCATAACACGAATGCTATTGAAAGGAACTGAAAGGAAGGGCCTTATTAGAAAATGTTCGGTCATTGTTTACAAGCGGGTCAAGAAACTTGGTTTTTGTTCTCGTTTTATTTTTTTCCTCTAATTACCCATTTTCTAATAATGCATGTCAATATCGTACATGTTTTCCTTTGTTTAGAGTAGCTTATTGCCGCTTTGTTAGCTGAGGTGAAAAGGTTCATTGTAAACGCTTGTTTCCAACTTCTACATATGTACACATACGCATGGAAGCAGCAGCAAGCTAGCATGAACAATTTTTCAATACCATCGACATTGCAACACTTATCATACAAGCCCTTCTTGCTATAATGATGATCTAAATGGAAAATTAAAGCTATTACCACTAACCAGCCACTACGCAGACAAATTAATCGATGCAAATTTTAATCAAACTTTCTAAAACCAAACCATTTATGCTCAATGCTCCACACGCTCGAATCCTTTTGAGATATTGGCGAAACTTGTATGGAACGGTACTTGGTGGACACACCCGTGTACCGGTTTGTTTTATTCTTCGAGATTCGAGACAATTTAATGTGACCATATTGTGTAACTCGTGAGCATGATTGAACTATAATTTGATGTGAAACGTGCATTGGCTTTCGTGTATGCTTGATATTGAAGTGCTTCGGAAACGGGTTTGGAGTTTCACATAACGCCTTCGGATCCTAGAACGGATATGTGCAGTTTCGATTAGTACCGGCTAATTGATATCATGTACGATCAGTTGTCGGTCGGTGCCTTCTACCCGCCGCATAATGACGGATTCAACCTGCTTGAGAAAATAGTATTATGTAATAATTCGTCCGGCCACTGTTAATCTGAGAATTATGGTTTCGCAATGTTGAACTAGTGTAGATTAATGGAAAAAGAGTTACATGCTGCATGATAAATGATTTGTGTTATTTTTATTATACTTTTTATTATACAGTGGGGTTTCGAATTTGGCATGGTTCGATTTTGGCATGCCTCGATTTTGGCAACAAAAAGATTCGTTTTTGGCAACACAAGATATTCCACCTACAAAAATGTGCTTAAATATCAATCAGTTTCCGCATACATGCTTTAAACGACGAAAAAATGACGCCTTGAGTATGATCATGTAAAAAAGTTATGTGGTTTTGAACAATAATATTTTTATTGCCGTAGGACCACGTCTTATCGCAGGATGTCAATAATTTATTTGCACCGGACGAATAGCTCTTGGCGAACTTTTTAGACATAAAATGGTTGCAATCGTTGATTAATGGTATTTAGTCAATTTCTAAAGCAATTACATTCAATTTTTTTATCTAATAATCTAGAGATTTGGATCGATGGGTCCCATAATTTCATGTGATTTTGCATATAAGCAAAGTTTATAGATTTGAAAACGAAATTTATAATATTCGAAACCTCCGACAGAGCTACATACATCGACGTTGAGTGGATAGTGCTGCTATTTAGGACGTTCGGAGACCATATTCCGTAGAAAGGGAGTTGCGTGCAGTAGACCCTATTGCAGGCTCTTCCTTCAAGTACCACATCTACTGCAGTAGCGGAAGTAAGACAGCACGTGGAGTCGGTGTCGTAGTGTAGGAAAACAAAAGCAACTCACGGAGCGAAAAAGCTCCGGTTTGTTTCAAACAAAATGATTGTTGTTTTAAGCCTCAATAAAATATTTTTATAACAACCTGAAAATATTGTTGTTTCCAAACGAGATTCTGTTTGAATCAAGTAAATAACAGTTTTGAATTAAAAGTAAAGTATTTTCAAATTTGAAGTTGACATTGATGTAACAATAAATATTTTCATTTCAATCATATATTTCAGTTTGAAACAAAACGAAATTTTTGTTTGTGCGTAAAACAACCATAAATATGGTTGAAACTACTTTTTTATTCTCCGTGTAGTTATTCGATGGAAGCCCATAGATGATCGTATCCCAAGTAACAATTCCAGGTTTTATTACGTTCGTATAGTGGTTTTCATGACCAATTTCATAAAACCGTAATAAAACTATGAGCTCCACCAGAACTTTCAGATGACCGCTATAAAACTGCTTTCTGACCAAGTGGCCCACTCCTCAGAATTTTCTTAACCGCTATAAGAATCAGGTTTTAAACTGAAGTAGTCGTATCACGCTCTTCTGAAAGCAGCAATAAAACCGGTTAAGCTTTCGCTGCTTGACAGCCATCGCCATGATTTAGAAAAGCTTTTCGCTTTTCGCGTTTCGCTTTTCTGGCAAAAACTAAATAAGTTGTCAACTTGAAAATATATTCGTGATCAGAAAAGTTTAAATTTTACTGACAGATCATTCTGAACGATTTGGTTTACAGCGACCAGAATAAAATATCCCATAGAATATTTATTAAATTTTAAGCAATTTCTTTGGTTTGCATGTGCGCATTTAATTTCATCGTGCATATTGATATGATAGGTCGATATAATCAACGCGCCACTGAAATGTTGCGATTTTCGAAAACTATTTTTTTTAGCAAATTGAAAATATTCACTTAGTCAATCTCAATTTCTAGCAAAATCATTTTAGCTGCTTCCTCTGACAGGAAAACCGATAGATAATAACTTTCTTTCTGCAAAACACTTTGCTTTGACGAACTGTTGTTTGCGAGATAAATCAAAATACTACAATATGGCAATATGGCTTCGCATAAAAAAATGATTTTAGTGTTGAACTTTGGTATTTTTCATAATAGCAGCAAAAAAACTGTTTGGTTAGGGTGTTACCGGTTGAATAGCTGTATAAAACTAACAGATTTATTTCGGTTTGACAAGTAACCGCGATAAGATCAATTTTGATTGATGCGCCATTTTGTATTGCCACGCCACGCTTATAGTAAGTTTATAAGAGACGTGATGTAGCCAAGAAGTTTTAACGTGGTAATATAAGCAACCACAATAAATTTGCTTTATTAGCAGTTTTATTATGGTTTTCTAACTAGCTATAAGTGTGTTTGGACTCGTATTCTCTTGATATTGCGCAATACCACAATAAACCCAGAGCTAATGATTAACACCGCAATAAAACCTTTATAAAATTCAAGTAAAACCAAGTGGCTTTAGAATTGTTACTTGGGATGCGTCTCAGCGCAGACAACGTAATAACTGCAGGTATTTATCAATCGGTGTCTGCGATATTCATTCGTGCCTGGTGACCTGACATCTGAGATATCCAATGAGGAATTCCATCGTCGATGTCATCAACCTGACTGAAATGACCACTAGAAGGAGAGATGTCAGACGACGAAAGACGACGTGTAACACTTACACCTAAAACAATCTGATTAAGTTTTATGGACCGAAAACAAAATTGGTTACAACATGCAGCAATCTCCCGTACTTTTATAAAAGACTAGCTGAGTGCCCGATCTTATTCGGAGAGCCTTTGTTTCACAGCCACTTGAACATCGGTTATTGTAACCGAAATGCTTATAATGCAAAAATACAACGCTTGTTCCTCTTTTGAACGCTCCTCCCCATTGTCAGCTCCCCCTCTTTAGTCCGGCCACCTGCACATCTGGGGTGACATTGCGATTCTCGTTGCGAGTGATTTTGGTTCGTTTCGCCCATTCGTTTAACGTGGTTGAAACGAACCAAAATCACTCGAAACGAGAATCGCAATGTGACCCCTGTTTTCTTTACGGAAATCCTTATAAAACCCTATAAAGAAAGAAAAACAAAGCCATTTTTCCTATTTGCACCTTCCGCTTTTACCTGTGGCCATCCCACCCATAGGAAATGAACAGTTTTTTTATGGTATATGGTTCTAGGCGATTATTGAAAGAGCAACTTACAAAAGCTAAGTATGACAAACCAATTTTCAAAGAAGTTTTAAAGAATATGCCCTATAGTTCAGCACTCGATAAAGATAGAAATTTTATTTCTTCAGCAAAGTTGCTTATTTTTACAATATTTACAACTTTGCCGAAAAAACTATGTCCATATTTCCTAACACAACAAAGTTATTTTTTTATTTTCATTATAGTGAGCAATGACGAACTTTTGACAGTTTTAGATTAAGGGGGATATTCATACGAACAACCGTGCTGAAGACCGTAAATGATAAAATGCAAACAAAAGACACTAGGAAAAAAGTTCCGCTTTTCGCCCTTTTGGACCACTGCACTATGGCGCAAAGCTGGCCAAAAGTCAAAAATCCAATTTCAAGCTTTTTCCATTATTATATTTTTATCATTTTCTGGAATACTTTGGGAGGTTAACATGAAAATTCTAGCCAGTTTTAAGTTAAAATGAATTTTTGACAAATAACTGAGGTTGAACATGTTGAAGAATGATATTTTGTTCTTCCATACAAAATGTATGGGAAACTCAACACCAATATTCAGCGATCAAGGATGGGATGGTGGGAAACGTCAGAAAACGATCACGTTAATTGCATCTTATACGAAATTTTCTCTACTTTTCGGAAATCTAGGTGGCTTTTTGCGCTTTGCTGCGCTAAGGTAGTAATATCGATTTTTTGGCGGGTATATTCGAAGTGATTTCTTCTTCTTACATGACGGAATGATTTTCTCTTCCATAGGAGAATTACACGAAAGTCCTAATTATAAATGCTCCGGGTTTGTTCAAATTTTGTGTAGTTGTTTCTTTTCGGAAAATGTTAGACCCCTGACTTTTTATTTGGCGCTTAGGGTGACTTTTTCTGAGTTAGGGTGATGCCAAAAATCAGCATTTGTGACCAATTTTCTTCCACTAAAAATTCGTAACTGTTGAATTACTGAACCGATTTGAATTTATTTTTATATAGCGAAGACACCTTACGATGACGCTTCGAAGAGCTAATTCTATAGTTTGGACGAGCTTAGTGAATATCGCAATATACTAAAGTTTTTTTGTAATAATTTTTTTTATGGTTTGTGAACCACCCTAATGCATTATGATACATGTTTTTGTGCTTTCAACGGCAAATACAAAATTTGCCATCTCAAAAACAAAAACTGCTATAAAACAAGTAAAAAAACGAAACTATTTGTTTTAATTTTGTGAACCACCCTAATGAGCGATCAGGTTTTTCGATTTCTGATCCCAAATTTGAAATCAGTGACCCAAAATTAGTTAAAGATGTTATATTCAGCCGATTTGAAGTAACTTTTGAATTTTGGCCAAGCTTTGTATGGAGGAGCGTCACTGTGCACTGTGAACTGTGAAAATAATCGTGCGATCACCGTTGTCAATGCCAACTACAAACCGCCATTTTTATACAATTTATTTGTTGTATTTGGCGTTCCATACAGAGGCGTTGGGTTGTTGATCGTTCGGTGCGATCATTTTTCGACGACTCTGGCCAATAGTGAACAGATTTGTAGAAATTTATTAAGCCGGCTTTGTTGAAGGATTATCAGCTATTTAGCTAAATATTTACGCTGTGGCTGTCCTTCAAAAAGTCGGTGAATACAGAGTTAACACGCACAATTTTTCCACTGATTTTAAAGCTGCGTATGATACCATTGACCATAACAGCTATGGAAAAGCACGAGAACGGCTTTTCCATAAAGTCCGTCCCAGTCAACTATCTTTATATTTCTTATATTGATTATTTATTAAATTATCGATAAACTGCAAACACAATCACAATATCAGAAATCAGTCAAAATGTGGTTTAATTAATAAAGTACATCGCCTTACAAATGTGTTATCTTACCAAATAGAAGCACGGCGTAGAAGTTTACAAATAAAAAATATGGCTGCGTATCTCACCATTTATAGTTGGCTTAATAGTCAATACTTAAAAACCTTGCTTTGCAATTTATTGAAACGAAAAAAAAATAGTAAAGTAACAGTATGCACTGTGATGTAAAACAAGAATATTAGTTAAGTTTCTGTAGTTGCATAGATAGGTAAAATCACTTGAACGTAACTAACAGAAATCGTTTATTATGTAACTTTATATTTGTGTTTATATGTTTGTAAATGTTGCAACTGCGCTTTATTTTTTAGCAGTTTTATTAATTTGAAGAACTGTTCTTTATTTGGTAACTGAGTAAAAAGCGATTTAAAATGAGAGTATTAAACAGAACATTTCACTAATCATATCAAACAAAAACTACATACATTGTCCCAGTAGCAAACCACGTTCCACCCGCAGGAAGTTGTACACGTATGGTTTTTCCATACTAGCCGATTCCATTATCACCTTCTGGAACAGATCCGGATGGTTTATGCACAGAATCACAATCGGTCCAAAGTTTAGCTTGAAAATTCGCTTATCATCGAAAAATGGACGCGACAAACTCTCCCATATCTCAACAGCATTTTTTTGAAAAAAGTCCAAGCCATTTCCGAAGAAGGGCAATACTGGTTCCACCGCTGGAATTTTATCGGCAAACCGGAAACGTATTTTAAAGTAAAGGTAGTAGGACAACGAAAACAATGCTATAAGAGTGATTGTGATCATCGTGATGTCACGGGTACCACTGCGCTTCACCGGTATTCTTCACTTGTATCGTGTCGATTCTAAATCGCCGACGCTCGAACCGCCGCCGTCACGTTCGAAACTAGCCCCAGCACTGACTGTTTTCTGCAGTGGTACAATGGAGTAAAAACAGTCATCACTGGACAGTGGCCTGATCGGGAAAATCGAGCATGGTGTGTACACGCAGAACCTTAACATGCACCGGGCCAAGCCGCCAATGTGGCTGGCTAGCTGGGAAAATGCAGAACATGTTTTACCAAAGCCGACCGATCGCCGACCGGTGTCAGTTGGCAGGGTAGATAACCAGTGGGTTTTATTTAATTCGCATGTGCTTACTGGCACATAAGGTTTAGTAAGCACGGAATGCTCCGCGTGTTTTTTTTTTCAAGAGTCTCCTTACAATTCAAACGGCTTTCAAAAATGTAATTAACAACACAGAACTGACAAATAGAGGGGCAGAATACAAACGAAGTATATAGCAGTTGATAAATGAAATATAGACTTGGTACGTATTATATCGCATTGATTGATTGTAACTTGTTGGATCAACACGTCAAATCGCACTCCAGGATTTTTTTTTTGAAAAATAAGAGAGTAATCGCATTTAGACACTGTTGTAGTATACAAATAAATTTTGACAAATAATTCAATCATTTCAGGCGAAACAGTTTACTTAATGCTTGGCAGTAGTGAATAAGTCAAGTCAGTGTTTGATAACTCGAAGCAAATATTTCAGAAGGAGATAGAGAACCACATTTGATATAAAAAAACCCTCTAGGCATATGGTCAAATCTGAATCGTTGCAGAGATATTAAACATATTTAGTTTTCGGTTCTGTTTGCTTTAAATTAGCTGTAGTACAAAAAGTATGCCGGCTAGCTCAATTCTATTCTATCGTAAGCTGAAAACCTTTTGTACTGAAAGTTGTCCTTAAACTTCCTACTTCATGAAGTTTAGTTACTTTTCAGAAGCAAAATGTTTTGAAATACATGTTTATCAAAACGTTATCATAAAAAGTTTCCTGAAAAACGGGGTAAAGTTGATTGTTTTTTTCTATCAATTTAAAGCTCTAATTGTTCTACTATTAATTTTTTGGCATGAAACGCCTATCTCTTTTAGTTTCATTGCAATTCAATTTTAAACGAATCGTTTTGGGAGTTGAATTAGGGTCTGGAAACTGCACGAACTCAAACATCACGCATAGCACACTAGATCACCGCGTGTGACAGACATGGTCTGGCGCGAAAGGAAAACAACGATGAAACAATCTTCTTGCGTCTCTTTAACACGTTTCTGATAACGATTGCAGCATCAAAACGTATTCTCCAGAGGAACTCCCGGACATTCACCTTTGCTGTGGCGTCGCTGATTGTTAAGCAATGATAGCCCAGTAAGGAGTACGGTTGTAGATTCAGAAACTTTTACGCACCGTCCGAGAACCTTAGTGGTTTGAGGTTTGTAGGACTGTGCAGGCAGGTGTCCGTTGCACGCGGTGATCTAGTGTGCTATGCGTGATGTATAAATACTTGCAGTTTTCAGATGCTAATTCAACACTCAACACGATATTTTAAAAATTAAATTGCAACGAATCTAAAACAGATAGCTCCAAAAATTGAGCTGTAAAATGATATCAGAGCTTCAAATCGGTAGACAAAAGCAACTAACCTTATCACGCGTTTTAAAAAAAATTGATGAAAACGCCTCAAGAAACACTTTTTTCAAGCTTTTTGCTTCTGAGCAGTTACTAAATTTCATGAAGTAGAAGATTGAAGGGCAATTTTCAGTACAAAATTTTCTCAGCTTTCTAATGAAAGTACTAACAAGATTGAACTAGCAAGCATATTTTTTGTAGCAGAGCTAATTTTAAGCAAACAGAACCAAAAACTAAAAATCTATCTTCTATTTAGGTAGGGTAATGCCGTCATCGTCGGGCCACTGTTATGGTCGGGCCACCACGATTTTTTCAGTTTTAGTAACTCGTGATACATATATACAAGCAATGTAAAACTTCTTACTGTGACAGCTAACTTTTCACAATATTATGAGTTTCAATCGTGTATTCAAAACACGCGTACTGAATTCACTGATTGAATCAATACAAAAAAAGTTTTGCAGGTGCAGTTAACTTTACTTCAAGAAATGATTCATGAAATGCAATTATCGGGCTAAATATTGAAAATTTATTAAGTGTGTTGTGCTCTATTCGAAGGATATTGAAAAATCCCGTCCAGTTAGGACGTACGGGGGTAAGGGGGTAAATGCCACAAAAGCGCTTATTGTAAAGGTCGGGCCACTTGTGTAGTCATGGTTGGGCCACCATAATTTTAAGCACAGAAGCGCAATTTTCGCTAGAGAACGTCAGTCGCGGGAAATGTGATGAAATAAAGCAAAATTAGTACCAATAAAAACCTAGATTGTTGTTGATTTTTCATTGCAGTAGTACACTTCGGGAAACGCGGTTGTAGTAATATTGATTTTACAAGATCACCAAAAATTTCGCAAAGATGCTATTAAAAATAGGATATTTATACTTATAAGGGCCGTTGCTCACGAAATTCATTCTTTTAATGTCTCTACATAGAATTTCAATACGTATTTCTTAGATTAAGAGCGGTGGCCCAACCTGTACAACGTGGCCCGAGTATGACAACATTTTTTGTCTTCACGTAAATGTCTATAACTTTATTATTTTTTAAGCAATCAGTTCAAGATTTTCCAGAAATATAGTTTATTCTTAGACCTTTTCAACGATATATTTAGATTTTAAAAATTCTTTTTGAAACGGAAGTTACGGGCGAATATCAAAAAGGCGGCCCAACCACGACGACATTCCCCTATATAAGAGGCTTATGTCTGTACCGAAAACCAGAATGTCATAAGAGGCTTAGCGGTAACTAAAAACATCCCCCTGATAGGACGACATGCTTTCGTAGCAATGGGTTGTATTCTCAGTCACCTCGGTCACTGGTTGACTGCTGAACTGCTCGATTGCTCAACTGGTTGATTAGACTGCTCGACTGGACTGGTCGATTAGACTGCTTGACTGGACAGCTTGATTCAACTACTCGACTAGACTGCTTGACTTAACTGTTCGATTCGACGCTCGACTCAACTGCTCGATTCCACTGCTCGACTGGACTACTCGGCTCAACTGCTCGACTCAACTGCTCGACTAAACTACTGGACTCAACTGCTTGACTCAACTACTCGATTGACTATTTGAATCGGCTGCTCAACTCAACTGCTCAACCCGATTGCTCAACTCAACTGCTCGACCGGACAACTCGACCCAACTGCTTGATTACTGTTCGACTGGACTACTCGATTCAACTGGTCTGCTTTACTGCTCGATTCAACTGTTTGACTGAGCCGCTTAAACGACTGCTCGACTAGACTGCTTGACTAAACTGTTCGATTCGAGTATTCGTCTCAACTGTTCGATTAAACTGCTCGACTAGATTACTCGACTCAACTGTTCGACTCAACGCTCGACTGGACTACTCGACTCAACTGCTCGATTGAACTGTTCGACTGGACTACTCGACTCACCTGCTCGACTCAACCGCTCTACTTGACAGCTTGATTAAAATACTCGGCTCAGCTGCTCGATTTAACTGCTCTATTTAACTGCTCGATTCAACTGCTCGACTGGACTGCCTTACTGAACTTGACTTTCATTTGATTCGACAGCTCAACTTAACTGCTCGATTCAACTGCTCGACTGGATTACTCGACTCAACTGATCGACTGAACTGCTCGACTGAACCGCTCGACTCAGTTGTTCGACTTAACTGTTCGACTGTTTAATAGCCTAACAACCATAGCAGTTATCTAAGAGGGTGCGTTAAGCACAATAGCCCCTCCCTGAAGTAATACCGATAATGTGGTGCTCATTAGGGGGGTCGGGATACCAAACCCCACTCCCTGAGTTGTCTTCTCAGGTGTCTGATAGTACCGTATCTTCTAAGGTGCTCAGCAGATTTCCCTACTCGTAAAAAAAAATAAAAATACATCTCTCTTGAAAATGCAGTGAGATGAATTAACAAAATATATTTCGCTTTTCCATAGTTTGATCAAACCCCGTCAAGTGTTTAGCGGGGCAAAAATACGATTCGCGGACGGGGCAAAAGTGCGATTCATGGACGAGGAAAATATGCATAGGTAATTATATACAGTTTAAGCACTGTATTACAGATACTAGAGATGGAAAATCTGTCGAAAACTGTGTTCTCCACAGACGCTGGTTGAAAGAAAACAGTATTCACTGGTGAAACAAAAAACACGTTTGGTGTAGTTTCGATCTGACGGAGGCTGCAGTACGCCAGCGGAAAACAGGAAACGTGCAAAGTGAGAAGATTTTTTGCCAAAACATATCGCAGATTGAAGATATTATGGTTTCGTTAGCTACTGCTGTGCTAATTTCATGGATTCAAACCTCGCACTTTTGCCCCACGGTACCCTGCTAGTGGGGCAAAAGTGCGATTCGGCACTTGACTAGAAAAATGAATAATTTATTTTGCATAACATAGGGCGCATACTTTCGTAGCAATGGGTTCTATCCTCAGTCACCTCATTGGTCGACTGCTGGACTGCTTGATTGCTCAACTGGTCTAGTCTAGTTGACCGATTTGATTGCCCAACTGAACTGCTCGACTGGACTACTCGACTCAACTGCTCAATTCGACTGATTTAACGGCTGCTCGATTCAACTGTTCAACTCAACTGCTCGACTTAACTACACAACCCGACTACTCGACTTACTACTCGACCCGACTGCTCGACTAGACTATTCAATTTAACTGCTCGGTTGGACAACTCGACTCAACTGCTCGATTCAACTGTTCGACTGGACTGCTCGATTCGACTGTTCGACTCAACTGCTCGATTTAACTGCTCGAATAAACTATTCGAATTACCTGCTCGACTAGACAGCTCGACTCAATTGTTTGATTGAACTGCTTGACTAAACCATTTGATTCAACGGCCCGGATAGACTGCTCGAATTGACTGCGCTATTCCACTGTTCGACTCGACTGCTCGACTAAACTGCTTAACTCGAATGCTCGACTCGCCTGCTCGACTCGATTGCTCGCCGTGATATCAATGTGTCGCTCATTTAAATCGGTTCGCAGCAGAAAACGGACGAGTCAGAGCCACTCACACAAAAGTGCCGGTTTGTCCAACTATACAATCAGTACAGGGGAGATAATACTTTATTCAATTGAATAAAATCCAATGCGGGCATAAGAACTGTTAGTTTCAGTTTCTGACTATTTTATGTACAACATCTTAGAGTAGGCCATAACTGCGAAACACCTGGACGGTTCTTCACCAAACTTGGCATACATGTTCCTTGGCATAAGGGAATCAAAACTGAAGGGTTGACAAAAGAGGAGGGGTCATAACAGGAGGGAGGGCATAACAGTGGGAGGTTCATAACAGGGGGAGGCCATAACTGTCTGGACAATTCTCCATCAAACTTGGCACAAATGTTCCTTGACATTAGGGAATCAGTACTGGGAAATTGACAAAAGGGGGGGAATGCCTAACAAGGGAGCAGAGATCTAAAAAAGTAAAAGGGGTTGCGTTTCTCTTGCATTTGAACCGATTGCAGTTGTGCAACTGATTTTAAGAAAAGAGGGGAGTTGCACCGAGCAGGAATATACGGTAAATAAACCTTTATTTCGTTTCCATTATAGCGATTTTCAATGAGCAAACCGATGCATAATTAGCCACGTGACAAAAGAGGGACCTGACTGGGAAGGAACCAACATGTAGGGGGACGAGGAACGTGAGTATGAATGTATGTTTCGCCGTAGCTCCGGTACTTCTGGACTGTTCTTCATCAAACGTCGTTTGTCAAACACATGTTTTTTGGTATAAAAGAATCAGCACCGGGGGTGCGGGGGAGACGGTCTCTTACCAGGGGAGAGAAAGGTTCGAATGGGTAAAGGAGTGTGTTTCTCTTGCATTTGGAACGATAGCAGTTGTAAAAGTTTTATTTATGAAAGGGGGAATAGGGTGGCCATTGAAAAGATAAAGAGATTCGAAAACGTAAAAAAGGCTTTGTGTCGATTTATAGAGATTAGACAGATTACAGATAGACGAGAAGAAGATAGATTTACAAGTGCTTGGGGGACAACGTGAGAGGAACTGGCAAATTCAAATATTCAAATGAAAAAAATAAGGGTTTTGTTTCTTGCATTATGAGACTTTTCGTTGCAAAAACAGATTTACAAGTGACTGAGTGACAAAGGGGCCCCGAGTAAGATCGGGCAATCAGCTAGTAGTTTATAATTTTTAAGTAAAATACTGTCATAGACTCTTTCAAGGATATAGATTCTCTAAATATATACCTACATAGGTTCCTTATTTTACTGCAATTAAAAATCCCACAATTTGAATAATTGTGCGAATATCACTCAGCAAAATATTTTTCGCGCCGTTTAAGAATAATTCCCGGCTCATTAGATAACTTTAACAATGCATCAAACTTAAATCGTAAGTCGTTGAGACTAAAGTTACTTTCAAATTGAAAATTTTTCAGTAAATGTACCATCATTATCTTTATGCTAATCATGGCGTAACGATTACCTAAAATGTTAGAATTCATTAGTTGCCATACAACAGATGAAAATGTTTTTCTGTCCAAACTCACCAATGCAGTTACGATTTCCGCCACTGAACGGTAGATACGCGAATGGGTGGCGTCCTTCACTCCTTTCCGGTGCAAAGTTTTCCGGATTAAATTCTTCCGCTTTAGGACCCCAGACATCCTTTCGTCGGTGCAGGTTATAAATGCTGATTGCTAGAAGTGTACCACTTGGCACTACCATTCCGTCCAGCTCTATGTCGCCCATTGTTTTGCGCCCAATGTTCGGTCCAACCGGAAAAAGTCGAAGACTTTCTTTGATGAACATTTCCATGTACCGTAATTGTCGCAAATTTTCGGTCGTGAAGTGCAATTCAGCTCCAGCGGGAAAGACTTCTCTAATTTCTTGGTATACTTTCTCTTGAAGATGTGGATACATAGCGAGCAGCTGCGCAATAATTCCCATTTCAATGCCGGAGGTGTCACTGCCCTGAAAGATCATTGAAGGAGAAACAACTAGAAAAATATACAGGATATATCACAGTGCAAAAGCATACTGCAGCGATCATTGTGTAGACATTTTGGATGACCTCAATGTCGCTGAGAACCTTTTCGTCATGCAGGTTCAACATCTGGTCAATAAAAATTTGCGGCTTTCGATAATCATCACGGTTTGAACTCACAACGATTTCTGACTGTTTCGCTCTGCGCTTCAAGGTATCTTGAAATATCTACGATGTAATTTTAATAACTTAAATTAGTTTAATATTTATTTATACTAATTGGCATTAAACTTTGCCTCATCTGCATATTTATACGCTTCTTCCCTCATTGATTCCTCTTCTTTATAGTCCGTCTTCAAACGATAGATAAATTCCGCGTGTAGAAAAATGTTCAGAAATCTCCTTGATACGTATTCCAGAATACTACAAAAAACGTTCTTAAACTGAAATAGTCACGCAATTTCAAAACTTACGTGGTTATCAAGTGGGCAAGCTTAAAGGTGTTTGGATCTTTATTGATGTCAGACCCAATGGTGGTGGCACATACCATTTCCAACGTACAAAGTTTCATGTAATGTGTCACTTGCACTGGATCGCCTTCCGGATTTTGCAAAAGGTTTTTTACTAAATTCTGAGCACACTTATCGAAAATTGGCACAAATTCGTTTAGGATTTTTTGGTTGAACGATGGATTGAGTGCTTTACGCTGTCCCTTCCAAATATTATCTGTAGTTGGAATTCATAAACATTTAAAACATAACAACCAATACGTTACTTACAGTGTGCTGCAAATAATCCAAACTTCATCTTGAACAGATCGTAAAGATATGGTTTTTCCAAGCATTGTGGATGAGTGAGCAATCTTTGCACCATTTCCGGTTCGCTGGTGCATATCAACGGAACGAAACCGATCCATAACTTGAAGAGTTTAGCTGGATTGCGCATAGCGGCTGCAACATTGTCAAATCGTTGTTCATCAGTTTTCCCCAAAAACAAGAGTGCATTTCCGATAATGGGATAAAATGGCTGCACCGTTGGTAAACTTTTTGCAAACAACATATGATGACATAGTTTTATATAGTATACTACACTAACTATAAATACGACTGATAGGAGTATTGCCGCGATCATTCTCGATATGCAACCTGAATAACTTTTGACACTAGTGCGAGCCGAGAAAGACTCCGAGAATACACCGTCTACGGGGTCTACAATCAAACTGTTCACCGAATGAGACCAGGCTATAATTTTTATTGTCTCTTCTTACCACATGACGGAAGTTTGCCTAACGAGCCCTAATAACTAGGTATTACGGACACGCCAGAAGGTGCCATCTAATTGAACTATTGAGCCAGAAATCTTTGTTAACGATCGATTGTTGTGATTTGGATAAGTCTATGATGTAATTTAATTCCTATTCAGTTGAATGTACGGTTCGTGGGATTGAGCATTTGAATGTGTACTTAAAGTCCCGGTCAAGTTGGTAGAACTGCTAATAATATATTAACTCCATATGGCTGAGCTGGTAGTCCTCAATGCGTCAAGCTGTAGCTCCTGCCAGGGTATAGTCGAAAATCGTTTTCACTTTTTTTAATCGGGCGTCCATACTAAGTATTGCGACTTATTCATAGAAGTCTTTTATGTAAATAAGTTTGGGAAAGCACCGCAACTACTATTACAAGCGTTCAAACTACCACATTGTAGAGCGGAATTCAAATTTTACTTTCAGTCAAGCCTTCAATGCCATGTATCACGTTAGTAAAACTTTCACAATCCGTTCGATCAAATCTTATAACGTGGAGTATAACAATAAGAGGTTAGTAAAATAAATTTGATTTATAAAAGGAATTAATTTTGATAGAAATTGATCTTTAAAAAACAGAACTCTAACTATGAGTAGTAGGTATTCAAAAAAATTCCACCGAGTGTAATGTAAAACATACATAGAAAGGTTGCTCAAAGTGTCTCCTGCATGATCGTATAGGTTTTAGCTGCAACTGCATTCAACTCTGCAAGATATTTCAATATTTATCGATCACCGCCGAACGCTATAAACCGTCCGATTTTCATTAATTTTGATATATAATTATTGTTTCTGTTACGAGACACCACTTATTTATTAAGGGCTTATCAGTTAGAATTTTCGAAAAATCGATTTTCTGTTTATTTCATGGTTGTAGATTACATATATTTAAGTATGCATACAGGAAATTTCATGCCAATCCGTCAAATATCAACGAAGTTATACGAATATTTGTAACGATGTGTCAGAGCGATTGAAGTAGGAACGCGAATCTTTGAACGCGTGTTTCTCAAAACCGCTATTTCAAAGTCGGTTAGCAAGATTTCTTGAAAACGACTGAACCGAATCATTTCAAATTTTGACACAAGTGTTCTAAGGATATATTCTAGAGATTAATAGAAGGGTTTTCCTCACCGATTAATATTTCTCATCTTACAGACAAATTAAGAACAAAATTTTACCATAAATCGATTTTTTTATATTTAAGATGTCGCCATTTCGTCAAAAATGATTACTTCACTAATTCCTTCGATCAATCTATAGATAATATATTTTATCACCGATTCCTTTTCAGTTTTTCGATTTCCGATTATTCAGCCCATAGATATCATGCTCACCGCAAAATGCTTTATTTTAGCAGGGCTCCAGGAGAATAACTATAGTGGCTATTTCAATAACTTTTTTTTAGAACAACATATATTAAAATATAGCCAAAAGCTACCGTACGATGTATACAAATTTTCAGTTCAGTTGAAAAGTTTTCTCTAAAAAATCGACCTTTATAAGCCTACCAACTGCATATAACCCCTTAAATTTTGTGCCAAGTTTGTCTGTCCAGCCTGTCTGTTCAGTCTGTCTGTCCAGTGTATCTGTCCAGTCTGTCTGTCCAGTCTGTCTGTCCAGTCTATCTGTCCAGTCTGTCTGTCCAGTCTGTCTGTCCAGTCTATCTGTCTAGTCTGTCTGTCCAGTCTGTCTGTGCAGTCTGCCTGTCCAGTTTGTCTGTCCAGTCTGTCTGTCCAGTCTATCTGTCTAGTCTGTCTGTCCAGTCTGTCTGTGCAGTCTGCCTGTCCAGTCTGTCTGTCCAGTCTGTCTGTCCAGTCTATCTGTCTAGTCTGTCTGTCCAGTCTGTCTGCCCAGTGTTTCTGTCCAGTGTGTCTGTCCAGTCTGTCTGTCCAGTCTGTCTGTCCAGTCTGTCTGTCCAGCCTGTCTGTCCAGTCTGTCTGTGCAGTCTGTCTGTGCAGTCTGTCTGTCCAGTATGTCTGTCCAGTCTGTCTGTCCAGTCTGTCTGTCCAGTCTGTCTGCTCAATCTGTCTGTCCAGTTTGTCTGTCCAGTCTGTCTGTGCAGTCTGTCTGTCCAGTCTGTCTGTCCAGTCTGTCTGTCTAGTCTGTCTGTCCAGTCTGTCTGTGCAGTCTGTCTGTGCAGTCTGTCTGTGCAGTCTGTCTGTCCAGTCTGTCTGTCCAGTCCGTCTGTCCAGTCCGTCTGTCCAGTCTGTCTGTCCAGTCTGTCTGTCCAGTCTGTCTGTCCAGTCTGTCTGTCCAGTCTGTCTGTCCAGTCTGTCTGTCCAGTCTGTCTGTCCAGTCTGTCTGTCCAGTCTGTCTGTCCAGTCTGTCTGTCCAGTCTGTCTGTCCAGTCTGTCTGCTCAGTCTGTCTGTCCAGTCTGTCTGTCCAGTCTATCTGCTCAGTCTGTCTGTCCAGTTTGTCTGTCCAGTCTGTCTGTGCAGTGTGTCTGTCCAGTCTGTCTGTCCAGTCTATCTGTCCAGTCTGTCTGTGCAGTCTGTCTGTCCAGTCTGTCTGTCCAGTCTGTCTGTCCAGTCTGTCTGTCCAGTCTGTCTGTCCAGTCTGTCTGTCCAGTCTGTCTGTCCAGTCTGTCTGTCCAGTCTATCTGTCCAGTCTGTCTGTCCAGTCTGTCTGTGCAGTCTGTCTGTCCAGTCTGTCTGTCCAGCCTGTCTGTCCAGTCTGTCCAGTCTATGTGTCCAGTCTGTCGGTCCAGTCTGTCTGTCCAGTCTGTCTGTCCGGTCTATCTGTCCAGTCTGTCTGTCCAGCCTGTCTGTCCAGTCTGTCTGTCCAGTCTGTCTGTCCAGTCTGTCCGTCTGTCTGTCTGTCTATCTGTCTGTTGAGACCCCTCCTTCCTCTGGAAAGGGGCGGCTCCCATACAAATGAAACACAAATTTCTGTATAACTCGAGAACGAATTATGCAAATGGTACCAAATTTGGCCTTTAGGGGTTTTAGAGGCAGGATTTTTTTATGGCGGTTTGAGACCCCTTCCCCTCTAAGAGGGGGGCTTCCATACAAATAAAACTAAAATTTTTGCACAACTCAAAAACTAATCGAACTCGAGAAATTTTAGTCTCTTTCATAAAACATTTATCGATAAGAACACCACCAAAAATTACTTATAGTAACACTAGATCATTCATGGCGAGAAGGCCGTAGGCCGTGAGTGTTGCCGGCTACACAGACATCGAAATGTCACATAATCACGACGAATATTTAAATACTATCAGCTATATTTTATCTAGCGTAGTAATGGTGGGAGTTGTTTTCAAATTTACTGTGAGAAAAAAATTAAGTTTTGTATATCAAACTAGACATAGTTCCGTAACTGCCAAAATTAATCGTCTAAGGTTGAACTCCTTAGAACAGCGGTTTCCAAATGGGGGTTCGCGAACCCCCAGGGGTACGCCAAAACTTTAGTTCGCTTCAGAATAGTAGAGGGAAATCCGTCAGGGGGTACGCGAACCGAAAAAAGGTTGGGAACCGCTGCCTTAGAAGCAAAATTCGAGATCGTGACAAAGCTCGTCCGAAATTTACGGCTTGTGTACAGCACAGGTTAATTTGTGGCAGTATAAAGTTTACCGGTCAGCTCTTTGCCATTTATTGTATTATTGCAAATTAAACAGTGTATAATTATGTTTAAAGCAAATGCCAAGTGCTATGCAATACATAATGTTACTAAATTTTTAATAAATATTTTGAAACCAATCCTTGTTTGTCTTCGTAAAGAACTGTGGCCTCGTTCTGTGATTATCCCAATCTGGCAATACGCATCGTAGCCCGACCGCCTCCTGCAATGCTGCTGTCAGTGATTTTACTCTGCTTCAAGAGAAGACAACGCATCATCCGTGTCAACTCTGTGGCGCCATCACTGCATGAAACAGAAACAGCTATCAAAAGTCTGAAATCCAACAGAGCACCAGAGATTGAATGCGATTCAGCCGAGATGTTCAAAGCTGATCCATCTTTTTCAACCCAGATGATGCATCAGCTATTCAGTGATACATGGCAAACCCCTAGTTTTTCGGTAAAGTGGCTGCAGGGTATGGTGGTCAAAGCCCCTAAAAAAGGAGACCTGCAGCAGTCCCCCGAATAACACGGTGGGTGGTGGTGTACGCCCTTGGCGATTTCTTAGTTGTTCATTAACCAATGAAGTTGATTTTTGGTACATTGTTAGTATGTGGTACAACCTAGTCAACTACCAAAAATCAACTTTATTGTTTAATGGACCGCTGAGATATCGCGATGGGCGTACAGCACCATTCATTGCGTTATTCGGGGGATTCCTGTATCTGAATGCGGAAATTGGCGTGGCATCACATTGCTCTGTATTACTCTTACTCTGTAAGGTTTGCCTTAACTGGATCCTGAAGAAGATAGACGCTACTCTCCGGCGGCACCAGATCAACAAATTCTAAGGCTCTCTTCTGCGTTTAACCGACTCAACCATGAAAACATCTGGGATGCAGTTAGGCGTAGCGGAGATCCAGATAAGCTAGAACGTCTCATCAAGACTCAGCACGAGGCGTTCTCGTGCAAGGAGTTGCATAATGACAAAGTCTTGTCCATCCGTATAAGAGGTACTGATGGTATGAGACAGGGCTGAATTTTTAGCACCGCTGCTGTTTCTCATCGTTATGGAAGAGATATCAGCTGGAACAACTCACTGTAAAACAAATCGAGGATTACCCTGGAACAGGCATTCAATTTATCGTTTCAAATGCGCGATATTCAATGAATTTTGCCTACTTCGACTTATAACCTAGCAAAAGAGAAACAAGAATGTTTTATACATATGTATTGTCGCTCGTGAGCGCAGGTTATCCATATTTTCCTTTATCCCTAGAAACACGCGATCATGATTTGTTTATTTTTAATTTTTCGTAACACGAGTTTATCCTCTCTTTGTTGCGAGAGGATAAAGAAGTATCAGCCGTTTTTCAGAGACGAAAATACACAGGTTACTATTGAATTTACCAAGCAACCAGCTAACAAGAGAGAGACATATAAAACAACCGAATTTATGTATTTGGGTATCACCATGGGTTTCATTATATACCTAGTAATGCATTAGAGTTTCGCGCCAATTCCACCTGCGATTTATATTTTTCATGGTTCACTGAGTGAGAGGATAAATGATTTTCAGCGAAAAATGCAATGAGATATTATCAACTCTCATTCTGCAGCGGAAAAATGTTTTTCGTTCGCTTTGTACAAACAGATAAGCACAGAATCTAGTTGTCATATGAGAATAATGGGTGAGCGAAAAACGTTTATCCTACATGTGAGTGAAAATTTTAATCACTGCCCTGGAATCTTCGAACGATGAACCAGTTAAATGACCTCGACCTAGCCGACAACATAGTCTTGCTCGCACAATGCTGAAATGCTATGTAGAACAAGTTAAATAACCTCTACAAAAGCTTCCAACCAACAGGCCTCACAGTCAATGTAGCAAATATTAAGTCTATAGTAGTGAACACTGGCAAATCTACCAACTTCACAGTAGCGGGACTAGAGGTTGAGCGGGTGGATGCCTTTCAATATCTTGATAGTCAGGCAACTCCCGATATAGCCACACAGATCCGGAAAGCCAATGGTTCCTTTGAAGGTCTGCGAAACATTTGGCGCTCCAACCAGATCACTCTGCGAAAACCCGAATTTTCCCTGTATACCCTGTGTTCAAGAAAGGTGATAAGCATAGTGTGGAGCACTACCGTGGTATCACTTCATTGTGTGCTTGCTCCAAGATATTTGAAGCCACTGTCTATGACCATCTACTGTTTCATGTGAAATCCTGCATCTCTACTTCACAATATGGATTTTATCCTGGCCGATCAGTCTCAACCAACTTACTGGAGTTTACCTCGTATTGTCTGCATACAATGGAAAAGGGTAATAAGATCGATGCCATTTACACTGATCTGAGAGCAGCATTCTTTCGCGTCAATCATGACTCGACACTCGACAAATTAGGAGTGTCAACTCATATCTACGCAATCGTAAAATCGCTGTTAAATTGGGTCCCAGCCAATCGAGATGGTTCCAGAATAGTTCTGGAGTTCCACAAGGTAACATTTTAGGACCTTTGCTATTCTAGCTGCTCGTGAACGACGTCACTCGACTGTTGCCTCCTGGAACGAGGCTGTGCTACGCTGATGATATAAAAATTTATTTGCCGATTGAAACCATCACAGATTGTTTGCAGCTTCAGAAATTGATCGATTTGTTTGTGAAATGGTGCAACTCCAATCGTATGCTTATCAGCATTCAGAAATTACGAGGTTCACTCGTAAAAAACAGCCTTTGGTGTTCGATTACTGCATCAACGGAACGTCACTACAGCGGAGTAACAACGTCTCGGATCTAGGCGTTGTACTAGATAGCTAGATGTCGTTCAGACAACATTATACCTTTATTATTAACAAAGCGTATCGCCTGCTTGGAACTATATTCCGAATCGGTAGAGATTTCTCTGATCCAGGTACTCTACGGACTCTCTACTGCTCCTTAGTTCATTCCGTTCTTGAGACTAGCTGTGCTGTTTGGGATCCTAATTATAATTACGGGATACTTCGAACGGATACAAAAACAGTTCATACGTAAGATCTGCGGCAGGCTACCCTGGAGAAACCCTGATGCTCTTCCGTCTCATGAGGAACTTTGTCTGCTAGTTGGGATTACACCTCTTGAGCAGCGACAAAAGGATATCATCGCCAAGACTGCTCATAAGATCCTTTTGGGTGCTCTTGACTGCACTGCTGTTCTGTCGCAACTTCAGCTATACTGTCCCTTTCGGCCTCAAAGGAACCAACAGTTCTTACGCGTTGATTCAACCGCACTATAACTATGGACTTCATGAACCAGTTTGTCGTATGGCTTTTGAGTACAATCGCCGCGAAAATAGCATGGACTTTTAGATACTTTTTTGGGCAGTTTTAAAATGTGCTTTTGTGTAGTTAAGATATTTTACTGATTTTGTTTTATGTATTTTTATTGTATATCGATGTAAAAGACACTGAGTTTTTGTGTCACTTTGAGTAAGAGTATGTAACTTACTCAAGGTGGGTTTTCTCAGTACAATCAAATTTCATTAAGACGTAAAGTCGGATGAATTACTCAAATAAATAAATAAATAAATAAATAAATAAATAAATATGGCAACTGCTTATGTAGACATTAAAGCACAAACAAATCGTCCCTTAAGCAGTTTATACTATTGGGTTGTTTTTCTAAACAAATTAAAAAATCCATAAGTTGAACCGGCTTATAAATCGAGCCAATTAATACTGGTAACTTGCCGGTGCTGCCGGTGATTCACGTTCTCGGACTATGTGAGAAATGCTAAAAGACAATCTCTAGAACTGTCTGCGGCGACTCATGCATCTGTTGTAGAAAAATCGAAACAAAGTAACGCGAGGTCTGCTAGGTGGCATATTTCTGTGATGCAGGTTCTCGTAAAATTATGAAATGGGCTAATTTCTTAGATTAAATAAAACTAGTTTTGAATGGCAATGCATTTAACATTTAGCATGCTAAGCAATCTTTAAAAAACATTGTATTTTCACTGAATCATTGATTTCACTTTCTGAAAAATCTAGAAACTACATTCAAACTAGACTAAATATGGATGTTCAAACGATCAATTTTGTTACGAAATATTCTGTACTATCCTACTCACAAATTCGTTAGATTAAATAAATAGGTTATTTTGGATGTTCAATCGTGTTAATATAAGAGATGAAGTATGAATTCTGCATTTTATAATACGTTTTGAAGTTATTTCATAATAATTCTCGTTCATTATTCAAGTTGATGTTGGGTTGTATATCAATAGTCAAGGGCCTATTCAATGATTTATATAATCTTAGTCACATTACTGGCAGTGCCACACGACGTTCCACAAGTAAACCTGGTTCTTCAGAAAATTTTAGCAAAGCGTCGAACTTTAATCGCAAGTCCTTAAGACACAAATCACTTTTAAATCGAAAATTTATCAGCAAGTGCACGACCATTATTTTCATGCTAATCATAGCGTATCGATAGCCTATAATAAAAAACAAAAAAGAAACTCAGCATTCCAAAACTATGCTCTACATTTCAAACCCACCGATACAGTTCCGGTTACCGCCACTAAAAGGAAGATATGCAAATGGATGCCGTCGCTCGATGCGTTCTTCAGAGAAATTTTCCGGATTAAAATCTTCCGCGTCAGGTCCCCAAAGATCCTTGCGTCGATGCAAATTATAAATACTCATTTGAAGCGTGGTACCAGTGGGAATCATGATACCATCCAGTTCGATATCGCCTGTCGTTTGTCGCAAAATAATCGGCACTGCTGGAAAATGTCTAAGGCTTTCTTTGATAAACATTTCTGTGTATTGCAGCTGTGCCAATCTTTTTGGAGTAAAATCCAGATTGCTATCGGACGGAAATGCTTCTTTAATTTCACGGTACACTTTTTCCTGAAGATGTGGGTAAATACCAAACAACTGTGCAATGAATCCCATTGTAGTTCCGGTAGTGTCACTACCCTGCATGAAAATTAAAAATAAACATTATCTAATACAAGCAGAAAGCGATGTTGAACATACCGCAGTCATCATTATGATTACATTATGATGCAGCTCAATGTCACTAAGAATCTTCTGACCGTGAAGATCTAATAATTGATCTATAAACATTTTTGGTTTCCGATAATCGTCCTGGTCACCATCCTCAGATATCTTTGAACGTTCCGCCCTTTTAATCAAGGCGTTTTGAAATACCTGTGAAAAGTTTTAGTTAAATATTTTGTTTTTAACAGTGGCATTTTGTCAGCTACCTTATCAATAAATTTTAAAATTTCTTCTCGCATGGCTTCTTCCATCTTAAAATCCTTCGTCAGTCGGTAGATAGATTCAAAGTATGAAACAAGACTCAAAAAACGTTTCGATATGAACTCTATAACACTACATCTCAGAGTTTTTCTCTAATTTGATATGAAATTGAATGCGAAACCTACCCATTCATCAAGTAAGCAAATTTTTCTGCATCGGGGTCTTCATTGATGTCAGAACCAATTGTAGTGGCACAAACCATAGCCAGAGCACACCGAGTCGTTAAATTTGTTATCAGGATTTGTTCACCTGCCAGACACCGCGAAATATCTTTAACTAATCTCTGTGCGCAGCGGTCAAAAATCGGAATGAATCCATTTAAAATCTTTAGATTGAATGACGGGTTGAGTGCCTTACGCTGAGTTTTCCACAAATTAGCTATGATTGAATTTGAACATACGCGTAAAACAATTTCATTTCACAGAAAACTAAAAGTAAACTTACATTGTGCTATAAGAACGCTAAACTCTAATTTGAAGAAATCGTAAAAATGTGGCTTCTGTATGCATTGCGGATGTGTGAGTATTTTCTGAATTATACCCGGATCATTGGTGCTAATTAGCGGGAAAAACCCTAACCAGATCATAAACAGTTTGGCAGGATGACTCAACAAACTATTCACGTTATCGAACAGCTCCTCATCGGTTTTCCACAGTACCGACAATGCGTTTCCCACGAGTGGATAGTATGGCTGCGCCATCGGTAAATCCTTGGCGAAAGACATCCTTTGGCGAAAATTCGTATACGATATTATAGACACAACTAGTAGCACTAGCACAAGTATTTCAGCGATCATCGTTGAAGATTAAAACGACGATTTCACGACGATATCTCCTTGAAGTTCCAGGTATGACTGACCGATAGAGGAGAATGGAAACTAACTTTTATCATTTCATTTTATGTTAGGATAATAATATTATTAGAGATACGTCAAACTTAATAACATCAATTTCCTAGAATCGTTTCGTTCAAGTAATCAATGCGATAAAAACATTGAAGTAATGACACTATGTTATAGCAATATGCAACAAATTGTCAAGTTGCGCACACAATAAGTGTTTGATGGTAGACAGACACATTCATCTTAATGAAGTAGCTGTTTAATACTATATACCAGCAGTTAACTGAAATTGTTTTAGATTATTTATCGTGCAATTGACCATTAGTTGATTAATTGAAAATTAGACTAGAGTTGTACAATTTTGTAATGTGGAACAATATCTTTTGTTTAATTTTGAAATATTGTTATTTAGATCCTTTGATTAAACAACAAACTTAAATATTAAGAGTATTTTCCTATTAAATTTAAAACGAAATCTAGCTCATTCACATCGATCCTGTTAGTAACATTAGAATTTACAAAGTTAATGTTTTTGATGAACATTTTTAAAACATTATTTTTTGTCCCTCTTGATATGCGGTGATAGCATTGGTCGAATAAGATCATCGATGAAGAGCCGTGATGTAGGGATGGGAACTATCATTAAAAATCGTTATTGATAACTATCAGTAGTTTCAGTACGTTACTGATAACTATCAGTAAATATCAGTAATTTTACCCATCACGGCATTGTAGTAAAAAAATAGGCAATTGTAATAACTACATTATTCATTGTAATTTTACATTGTAATTTATCAGGTGAACTTCAAGGGGGCTCGCGCAACTGCCGACCAGATTTTTCCCATCCGACAGATCTTGCACAAATGTTGAGGATACATCATGTCCTCGGATCACACCTTAATTGATTTCAAAGCAACATACGATACAGTCCATCGCGACCAGCTATGGTACATAATGCACGAAACCCGTTTGCCGGATAAACTGACCCGACTAATCAGAGCTATATTGGAACGAGTGATGTGCTTCGCACGTCTCCGGGACACACTCGAGTCCCTTCGAGACTCGTCGAGGGTTGGGACAAGGTGACAGCTTATCCAGTATGCTGTTCAACGTCACTCTTGAGGCGGTGTTCCGATCAGCGAGTATCCAAACGCGTGGCATGATTTTCATCAAGGGTAGAAGTATATGAATCACGACATACTTTCACTGTTTGAGAATCCCAGAGACCCCCATCTATATCTGACGAAAGTCGGTAGGCTACGGTGGGCCGGGCACGTCGATAGGATGCCGAACGATAGAGCAACGACAACAGTTCTTTTCAACAACCCCACCGGCACCGGAAACACGAAGAATCAACATGCAAGATGGCTTGACCAAGTCGAAAGTGATTTATGACTTTTGAGACGACTGGGAAACTTGCGACGAATGGCCCAAGATCGAATTAAATAGAGACGACTGCTTGAAACAGCACGAGCCACCCCGGCTCTAGGCTGCTGACGACAACGACGATATATTGTGTCACTCTCGTCTATCGTACGCAACTACCTACCATTTATTTAATCCAACTGATTTTTCTAACTGGACGACGTAACTGTATCAGTAAGCATAAATAACTGCGAAACCTTACTGATACATAGTGATATTATTGCTTACTGATAACTATCAGAAATTAATGATAGTTTTCCCATCCCTACCGTGATGACTATCCTACGAGCGGCGTTGTCAACCTCCGCTGCATGTATGCCCAAGCTACCGCTACTCGCGGACAGTCGCAGAATTTATGTTCCAAACTCTCTAAATTTAAATCGTTTGTTTGAGAAACCCCACAAATGCCATTTGACATGAGTCATTTTTTATGGGTTTTTGACAGTTTTGAATCCTCGGGGATTCGTACATCTTCTCTCAATTTCTGGACAAATGTTGGTTCCAGAAGCCCCTTTTAGTTGGAGTTGAAAATATCTCGAGAAAATCAAGTTTATATTATTTTCCCACAATTGTGTCATATGCACATGTAGGGTTTCTTAAACAAACGATTCATTCAGGGTAAATTAAGTGGATTAGTGCTTGAATTAGTGTAAATTAGTGGACCCTTTAGTGGTTGAGTTGTTTTCTTCTATGAATTATGTTGAACTAGTAACGCTAAACTCTATATGTTACGCATTTTCCAAAACTAATTGGAATATCCGTTTTCCTTTTATGGACTCTTGTGGATCACTCCTGTTGAATTTTGTGTAAAGAATAGTTCGTAAGGCTATAAAAACACTTTTGTAATCAAACGACGTGATACTAAGAGGTGCTGTGCAGCAAGAATTTTATTCCTCCGGTGTTCAAGTTTTTTCTTAGTTTCCATGCAATTTTAAAATTTCGTATTAAATAAATGTTTCAGATTAACATTACTAAATCAAACCATGTATTTAGTTGGATGGATTAGACTATAATAAGAAGATAAGAGTATATGTTAACATAACAGAAAGAAGTATGTATCTAGAATTATCAGCGATTTATAGTGACTTACACCCATGCTGCCAAAGGGCGGCGCCATCTTTTTCTTTGGACCACTGCGACCAGTTCTTTGATCTATTGATTTAAAGCGCCGTTTGGCGGGAGGGCGGCGCCATCTAAAGAGTTTTAAAATAAACATAGGTGTAAATTTTACAGTCGATTTAACCCTAACTATGCAATTTTTAAATCCCACTTGTCTTGATAATTTTAAAACGAACATTATATCACTAAACAAACTGCTAACCCCGAACGAACAACGACATGGAACGGATTTCTTCAATCCGCAAAAATTGTTCAATACCATGTTCTTTATGCACAAAAAATCGACAGTTAAAGGCGACTACAAAAGAAGCGACTACTAACTGGATGTGTAAAAAGGCATGTATAACAGGCATGTGGACAGAGTGAACAAAGGGTTTGTGAAGAACGAATAACAGAATCCAGTTATTTTACGAGCCATAACAATTATTTATCATTTATTTAACAGCCTTTTTGACATTTCTGCATACATCGCACATTTTATTTCTCTGCATTCCTTCAGTTTTGCTGTGTGAACGTAGGAAAAGGAAATGTGCGTGTAGTAGAAGTATGTTATGCTATATAAAAAAAGACGAGAAAAGAAACACACATACACACAAGATCTGGTCACATCAGTTTTAGAGAGTAGAGAAATCATTGGAAAACAGAACGCTCAAGCGTACAACTCGTCAACAGCCCGGGTGTCGTTAGTTAAACTGCGTCGGCTTGTGCCTCTGGGTCTGCTTCTTCTACGTTGTCCTTACGGATTCCTGAACTAGAATTTTTCTAGTTTTAGAAAAGATCTCATTTGTTCCATCCTACCGATTGCGCCATTGTCGTAACGGAAATCAAGATTTCTTCCAGAATTAGAATGCACGCACTCGCTTCAAGCGTACCCAACTAGTGATGTCCGTTAATCGTTCGATTATTTCAACTAATCGAATAACACATGGAATATTCGCATAATTTTTAATCGAATACTGCCAGCTACAAAAGACGATCATTAAGACTGTCGCAGTGGTCTTTTAACCCAATGCCCTTCTGGCATACAAAAAAAAACTGTCAGCACGAGTAGTTGAATTAATCGAATAGTTCAATGAGTACAAATAATCCCCGAATAATGCTCTGTAATCGTATTGCGACATTTGCCCCTATTTAGACTACCCCGAATCTCGCACACGATTTCGCTCAAGGAAAATGAAGTGAAAAAGAAGAGCAAGAAGGAAAAAGGAGTCAAACTCATAAGTTGATTAAACTAAAAACCATTCTGGTGTCAGATTTACAATACAAAATGCGGTTTGTTTAATTAAATGATTATCACAGTAGTCTAAATAGTCATAAAAGGGACAATACATAATCGTTCGATTAATCGAATTAATCATAAAAATATTCGAATATTTTTAATCGAACACCATTGATACGAATAGTTGAATTAATCGATTAGTGCAGACAACGCTCACCGATTAATCGGTAATCAAATAATTAAAAATTTCGGACATCACTATACCCAACAGACTGAATTTCGAGTTTCAATATTGGCTTCAACAATCTTCGGCGAGTCTCTCTTTCTCGCTAAAGCGATCGGTCGCTCAAAAGGTAGCGATGAACCGATTTTCTTCCGATCAGTAGCATATTTGCTGGTATTGTTGCTTTCTCTAATACACCTGAGCGTTCTGTTTTCTAATGCATTTCTCTACTCTCTAAAACTAATGTGACCAGACCTTGTGTGTGTATGTGTGTATCTTTTGTTGTCTTTTTTATATAGCATAACATTCATCTACTACAGTGCGATGTATGCAGAAATGTCAAAAAGACCGTTAAAATAATACGATCACGGTTTATGCCTTCCGCCAGTAGTCTGTGTATATGGGTATGGAATGGGGAAACCAAATTAGGAGCGTCCAGTATAGCTCTAGCTATCCCAAACCCCTACCTAGCGCCTCCACGTGGCCATACCCGGTAATGCTCTATTGAGTAGCCAAGCTAGGAGGTGCGATACTAGATGGTTCCCAGCTGCCTGATCTCAAAACCTCGGTTTTGGGCAGACGGCGGAGCCACACGACCTTGCTAATAGGTAAGCATAATATATGTTATTTTAATTATTTTTTTCGTTTTAGCTTATGAAGCACCTGCTATATAGTGAAAACTTTGGCCGATGCGAGTGTTAATACTGCACATGGATACCAGAAGAAAAAATTAAATTAATTATTAGAAATACTTATGGAAACTCAAAGGACGCAACTCTATTCCATTCGAAAGACTGCTAATGCGATCGTTCTATTTTTTTCCATATATACCACATTTCATAAATAAACTAGAATCGGGAAGAGGGAGGGACCATCAGAGCACTTGTTTGAAGCGGTGTACTTAGGGAGAGTGAAACACTCAACTTTCTAGGGTTAATCTTGGCCCGATTAATAACACGTCGTGGATGATGAGTGGGCTCTTCTCCCCACCTGCTGGAGTCATTCTGCATTAAGACGGTTTATTCAACGATTGATTCATGTGACTTAGCCCTTGGAAGGAGATTCTCTAAATCCGTGATACGTGTAAGTGATGTTCCTTATCGACCAATTGATAGACTCATTGCTTGAACGGAACTCATTGAACGGGTGTTCTGCTAAGGCAGGTGGTAGTACCATATATTCATATTCATTCTACTCTATTGGCGGAGTCTGTGTATATTGCTGGTTACAAGAAAAATCCTCAAATCGCAGTTATCTTGAGCAAACGACCAAAAGATAAGCGACTGATTACAGTCAACTTGGCCAGCCAGCAACAATATCCTTGATAGCGTGGTGTGTAAAATAAGTAACGATTTTTACCTACGTAACGATACAATTGCTACCAATATAAGTGATCATTCGCAAATTTTAATTTTACTGGCAAAAAACATTTACAGAGATTTTAAACGCATCTTTGCGAAATTTGGGCGATCTTGTAAAATCAATATCACTACAATCGCCTTTTCCGAACTATGCTACTAAAATAAAAAAAAACAACAACAATCAGTTTTTATTGTACTAATTTTGCTTTATTTACACATTTTACGTGACTGACATTTTCTAGCGAATATTGCGCTTGTGTGCTTAAAATTAAGGTGGCCCAACCGTAACTACACTACTGCCCCGTCTTTTACAATAAGCGTTTTTGAAGCATTTCGTCATACCCTACCCAAACACGTTATGCAGGGATGATTCCTCCTCAAAATAAAAAAAAGAGAAAAGAAAAATTCACACTTTACTCAGTCGCGATTTATTCTGCTCCGTTTTGTTTTAACTTTTCTCTTTTTTTACTAACCGCAATTGCTCAGCAATTGCTAATTAGGCTGAAAAAATAGAAGTAATCGCTTACGCGTATCCGCTCTTGATACTGATTTTGAAAACACACAATTATGAGCACGTTTACTTATTCTGGAAACGAAACAGCTGTGAATACGGTATCACAGAACAATTCTACTTCAGTTATCACGGAGAAACACAAGAATTCCCTTCTGATATGAACATATAAATCAATTTTTATTCACTAGCAATTTGCACCGTTTTGTTTTTAATTTCAGCATATGGTGCTCTATTTACATTACTACCAATATGCGAGGCAGTTGCGCGTGAAACTCTTCTATCGTGTTGACATAGCTAGTTTTTGAGTGATAACCCAAGGAACAATTTTTGCTTATTAAACGTTTTACCGACAGCTTTTATTCAGCACATGCTATATAGCTGCTTTTCAACTATGTCTAAACACCTCTGTTCAATGCTTATACAGTTGGTTTTGGAGAATTTAAACAGCACAGTGCTGAATATGGGCGTGGAAGATGCGTTTGCATGACTGTTATGCAACGTATAGTAAAATGTTTATTCAGTACGTATAGATATGTTTATTAAACTTTTGCTGATGGCACTGAAGCTACGTTTATTCCACAGCAGTTCAACCTTTACCAAGCAAAAAGAAAAAAAATATGCAGGAAGTATTTTTATTTTATTTGGTGGGGTTTCGTTATTTTCATGGCCATGTTGCATATATTATAATTTAATAAGAGACTTAGTAGGAAATCAATGGTTGACTCAAAATTCATCAAGCCTGCCATATACTTTTTTCATTCACCCGGATTCGAACTTACATCCTGTCGGTCGGAAGCCGTCAACGAACACATCTGAGATAATCTGACATATGACAGGCGCCGAGTTTTTAGCCGATGTGGATTTACCAGATTAAGTTTGTCAAGCGTGGAACAAAAATGGGCTAAAATACATTTAAGCGCTGAAGAGTAGTTTCTTAAATCATGTTTGGCATCTGCTATACTAGATTACTTTAGAAGTATTTATTCCGCACATGTTAAACATTTAATAAACTATTTGTACTAAAATAAAGCATTTCGCTTGTACCACCAGCAACATAACACAGTCACAACGCCGAGGACTTTTTTATTTTGAATATTGACGACGGTGAGCGGTGCTACTGAATAAAATTCACTGGAAACTAGAAATCCAGAATGTTCGGCTAGCGATTGTTCATTTAGTTAGCAGTGATGTGATTAGCAGCAGCAGTGATTAGTTAACAGCAGGAGTGATTTGTGCTAGTACTTTGCTGAGCTTATTGCTGCTTTAAGTCGCTCGCTGTCTGTGCAAATCTATTTGTCATCGGCTCTGATTTAGTTTTTTCATCCAAAAAACAAAAAGTAGCAGCGGATGGCACGAGAAGCAGTGGTGTTTTCGCGCACCGGTAGCGGGAGCTAGTCACACGATTACGGCGCTACCAGCAGTGGTGGTGGTATCGCCACTATGCCACCCGATCATAACAATTCTGGCGACTTCAGCCCGACGAAATTCATCTCACTGAGCAAATTCATTGTGAGTGACTCGCAAAGTGTCAAGCAGCCAGCTGTCTTTGGATATAAGTTTGTTAAATTTATCGGTAGGACGAGGGATAACGACACGCCGAGGGCAAAAATACACACCGTACAGGCAACAACACCTAAAAGGAATTCCACTACCAGCAAAGATTTGCGGCGACTAAAAGTGGTTATGCAAATGTTTTCTATTCTGATTGTATCTAAAAATAAAATAAAAATAAAGTGTACCTAATATAAATTTAAAGCATAAATTATAAAGTGTAAAGTATAAAGTATAAAGTGTCATTCAAGTTATTGGTGTTATTGGCTGCCATCAAGCACCTTTTATTCCACACCCGCTCTTGGTGGTGCTACCGATACGTTTGTACGACGATTATTCGACACATACTCCATAATTCCTCTTAGCAATGCAGCTAATGCGTTTGGGAAACTTTAATTCCACTCTTATTCTACACTCGCTCTCAGCAATGCTGCTGATACGTTTGCGCAACGCTCATTCCACACTTATTCCACTTTTATGCCACACTTTCTCGCAGCAATGCTGCGCAACATTTATTCCACAGTTATTCTACACTCGCTCTCAGCAATGCTGCTGATACGTTTGCGCAACGCTTATTCCACACTTATTCCACTTTTATTCCACACTTTCTCGCAGCAATGCTGCGCAACATTTATTCCACAGTTATTCTACATTTGCTTTCAGTAATGCTGCAAATTCGTTTGTATAACACTGTCTCCCACTGTTATTCCATTTTTATTCTGCACTTGCTCTCAGCAATGCTGCGCAACATTTATTCCACTGTTATTCCACACTTGCTCTCAGCAATGCTACAAATTCGTTTGTACAACATTTATTCCACTGTTATTCCACTTCTATTCTGCATTTGCTCTCAGCAATACTGCTGATACGTTTGCGCAACGCTCATTCCACACTTATTCCACTATTATTCCACACTTGATCTCCGTAATGCTGCTGATACGTTTGCGCAATGCTTATTCCACTCTTATTCCACTTTTACTCCACAATTGCTCTTGACTGACACGTTTGCACAACGTCTATTCGACATGCATTTTCATGGTAGCTTTTAAGCAACCATTATTCCACACCTGCTCTTAGCCGTACTGCCGATACGTTTGCATAACGTTTATTCGACTCTTATTCTGCACTTATATAACAACGTATAGATGTTGATTAGAAGCTAGAAAAAATATAGGATATGACGTTTAAACAACAGACAATTCAGCAAATTCGCTTATTCAGCACCGAATGCTACCATACAACTCTTATTCCACACCTGCTTGTTTAGGTGCTGCCGTTTTGTTCCTTGGGAATCGGTTGCTTTTGGTGGTAGTGTATATGAACGATTTAATGTACACTAGCGCCAGAAGTAAGCTGTTGTCACTGCAAAACTAGTTATCTTCAGTGAGCCGGTATGTAGGCAATACCGACATGTTATCCGTTATCCGTTATGTCGTTATCCATCTGTCTATCTTTTGAGCTGTTTGTCGGGTGTTTTTCGGGTTCTCTTTTGAGAAGTTATTTGATGGATTGCTTTATAACCGCAGAGAACAGACTACCAGGTAATTGACGAGAAGTGTGTTAAAGGTTTTTATGTAATCAACGAGTAATCCTACGATGGAGCACCCCTCGAGTTGTAAGTGGCTAACTAAAACTTGATGTCGCTGCCATCGCTACTAAGTAACTACTAAGTAAAGTAAAAGCTACTAAGTAAAGGTGCATGCATAGTTTTTCATGCGTTTGGCAAACTGTTTCTGGAGGGCTCCACCGGCAGATTTCACACATAAAAAATCGATTAGAGCGAAAAGGTGAGGGGGAGCGGGGTTAATGGTAGCTACGCTTAACAAGTTGTCGTTGTGACTCCTACCTTGTGTCCAACGCTGGAAGGGGCATGGGTCGAACCAACCTATAATCTGAGATTATAACCGGATTCGAACCCACAACACCCACCAGAGTATGTGGCTCGCTGTTACCCATGTACCTTTGAACCACAAAAGCGCCGGACAAAAGGAGACTGCACAACCCCCTTATTAAGGTAGCGAAGTATCTCATTGGGTTTTTAGACACAAATTGTGCATCTTCCTGCGGCTACTATAGAAACCACCGACCGTGAAGTTTTAATCTGACTTGTTTTTACTGGCAGGAAGACGACACTATGCAGGCCCTAGCGACTTACAAGGTACTGCGCATGACGCTGTTCATCTGTCAGCGTGTTAGCCGCGATTTTTTGGGGTCAGCGCGGGTTTTCGGGGAAGGTTCCGTTCCTATCGCTTCCCTTTCCTTCCGTCCCTTCATCAATTGTAGAACCACCTTTACAAAAAATATTAATAGAGTAGGTTGCTGCTTCGTCGTAATTGCCTATTCCCGTCCTATCCAATACAAATTATTAAAAATATCAGCGATTTTTTGACACACAATGCAAAATTAGTTATTCCCTAATATTTTAGTTTGTTGCCTCTCATACGCGATGAATCAAAGTGAGCTGAGATCTATTTAAATGCTTTTTTTCATTGAAGAATTCCTAGTAGTCAAATTTTCAACATTTTTTCGTGTGACGAAGAAAAAAATGTCGACTAATCGTTTCAATTTCCGTCATTCATAAAATGAAAATAACTCACGCAACGCATTGTTGTTATTCTGCAGCCGGGAAAACTTTCATAACCTACAAAAATTGTGCAGAATAACATTTGTCATGCTGTCCTACACAAATACATGCGCGCTAGCTTCGTAAACATTATTGTGATTTTTAGTTCGCACGATGAAAAATTTTGATGGACGGATTTTAAAATGGTATGACGAATTTGAGATATAAAGTCAGTTACGTAATTTCAATCAAATGCTTTATTATTCGCTTTTTAGTGAATTCAAAGGGCACGGATCGGAAGGTAAGTGTGTTCGAGTCAAATCAGCAGCAGAGTTTTTGGAGTGTTCATTAAATCCAGAAATGATGAAAATTAGAGTGGTTTTCCTTATTACGACGGGAATTATAAATAAACCTTATATATGCTTGACCGCATTTCAAGGTCAAGACTTAGAAACACGAGGTTAGTCTGTTCTCTATGTTATAACTGTTGTGGTTTGTACCATGCAGGTTTTTTCTGCCTGCCGGATATTTAAACAACATAGGCACCACTATAGAAAATGGGCCCAAGTTAGCCGCAGCAATTTAATCATTGACAGTCTATACAGAAGGATTTCGAATTTGGCAACGTGGCGTGTCGCCTATGTTGCCAAAATCGAAACCGTGCCAAAATCGAGACCCTTTTTGATATGACAAAATTGAATGTAAATGCATTAGAAATTGACTAAATGATATTAATCAACGATTGCAACCTTTTTCGCAAAATCCGCCAAGAGCATGCATGCAGTGTAAGTAAGTTTTTGGCGACCTACGGTAAGACATAGTCCTACGGCAATAAAAATATTATTGTTCGAAACATTCTATAACCGCAAACTTTTTTCATGAACACACTTAGGGCAATATTTTTTCGTCATTTAAAGTAATGCGGAAACTGACTGATATTTAAGCATACTTTTGGAAGTAAAATAATTTGTGTTGCCAAAACGGATACTTTTGTTGCCAAAACCGAACCAAATTCGAAATCCCACTGTACTCAAATTCAGTAGCGTTTCTTTAAGACCAAAATGCACGCCAATATTCAATAAATGTTAAAGGGTGTCCCACATCAAATTGCACCACGAAAGAAACGCTGTAGAAAATTACCCATTGGGTATTTTCTCTTGAAAATTTGGATAGAAGTAGTTTAGAGTATATTGTCTACACTGCATTTTTATCGCTGTCAGTTTTTCGAAAATTGAGAAAAAAGGCGTCGCCCGAAAAGGAACATCGCGAATTGATTTTGCGCAAGCACCTGGAAAATCCTCAACTATCTTATCGGAACATCGGAAAAGAACGTGGAATCGTGCACGCAACTGTGAGTAGTCTAGTCAAACGTTACTATGAAACTCTGAGAATTGAACGGAAGGAGAAATGCGGTCAGAATGGATGTTCTATTAGTGATCAGGATCATAAGAGTGTCGTGGAAACGTTTAAGCCAAAAAGATGAATCTGTCCAAATCTTTCGTTCAGAGAGCCAAGGAACGGGAGCGACTGCATACGTACAAAGTGCAGAAGGCTCCAAATCGTGACGAACGGCAATACACGATGGGAAAGTCACGCGCCCGGAAATTGTACATCCAGATGCTGATGAAGCCTCATTGTCTCATCATGGATGATGAGACTTACGTCAAGGCGGACTTCCGGCAGCTTCCGGGGCTACCGCTCTTCACCGATTAGCACTAGTTTGATGTTCTGGAGGAAATAAAGAAGCAGAAACTTTCAAAGCTTGCCAAGAAATACATGATTTGGCAACCGATCTGCCCATGTGGTAAACGGAGTGCGCCTTTCGCGACTACGGGACTGAAAGCGGGCAGACCTACCTCAAGTGTCTAAAGAAGCGTCTGCTTCCTCTCTTGATGCAACACGAGGGCCCTACGATCTTCTGGTCAGATCTAGCTTTGTGCCACTATTCAAAGAATACCCTGGAGTTGTACGAAGCCAACGAAGTTACTTTCGTACCCAAAGACGTGAACTCCCCCAACGCACCGGAACTAAGGCCTATCGAAAAATACTGCGCTATTATAAAGCAGGCACTACGGAAGTATTCCAAGGAGGTCAAACCTGAGAATGATATGAAGAAAAGGTGGGTTTCCCTACAGGAGAAGATGCAGCCAGATATTGTACAGAATTGCAAACGCGAATTTCGTTTTATGGCCCTTCAATTTATAACACTCTACCTGATGGAATCAAACCGATCATCAACAGTGGCCACTTCAAATTCACAGTAATGCAATTATTCAAATTAAACATAATTAATTATATAATTTAAGCGCATCAACCTTACCCAAATAGATTAGAATTAATACTAAGATAACCGGAGTTTTTAATTTTTGTTTTTTTTTTTGTTGAACCAGAAGCCTAGTTGTTTTCTATAAGTTTGAGCCCATTAAAAGGAAATTAAATTCAAATTGGAGGATTTATATTTTATTTTTAATGTTTTAAAGTAACAGAAAATTAAATTCCAGTGGAATTTAATTTTCTGTGCAAGGTTACTTTAAAAATAAAAAAAATAGAAATACTGCAATTTGAATATCACCCAGCAAAGTATTTTTCACGTCGTTTCAGAGTAATTACCGGCTCATTAGATAGCGTTAATAGTGCATCAAACTTAAATCGTAAGTCGTTGAGACTAAAGTTGCTCTCGAATTGAAAATTTTTCAGCAAATGTACCATCATTATCTTCATACTAATCATAGCGTAACGATAACCTAAAAATGTTATAAGCTATTAGTTTCCAGATAACGAATGAAAAAAAATGTCTATCCTAACTCACCAATGCAATTTCGATTTCCGCCACTGAACGGCAAATACGCAAAAGGGTGGCGTCCCTCACTCCTTTCCGGTGCAAAATTTTCCGGATCGAATTCTTCCGCTTTAGCGCCCCAGACATCCTTTCGTCGGTGCAAATTATAAATACTGATGGCTAGAAGTGTACCACTTGGCACTATCATTCCGTCCAGCTCGATATCGCCCATTGTTTTGCGCGCAATGATTGGCCCAACCGGAAAAAGTCGAAGGCTTTCTTTGATGAACATTTCCATGTACCGTAATTGTTGCAAATTTTCTGGCGTAAAATGCGATCCACCTTCATCGGGAAAGATTTCTCTAATTTCTTGGTATACTTTCTCTTGAAGATGTGGATACATAGCGAGCAGCTGCGCAATGATTCCCATTTCAATGCCGGAGGTGTCACTGCCCTGTTTGATTGTTGGAGGAAAACATCTAGTAAAATACACGGGATATACCATAGTATTAAGCATACCGTAGCGATTATTAGGTAAACATTTTGGATGACCTCAATGTCGCTAAAAACTTTTTCGTCATGCAGATTTAACACCTGATCAATAAAAATTTGCGGTTTTCGGTGATCGTCACGGTCTGAACTAGTAACGAGTTCTGATTGCTTCGCTCTGCGGTTCAAGGAATCTTGAAATATCTACGAAAAATATATATATTTATATTTACTCATACTAATTGGCCTTGAAATTTACCTCATCTACATATTTATACGCTACTTCCCTTATTAATTCCTCGTCTTTATGGTCCCTTTTCAAACGATAGATAAATTCCGCGTGTAGAAAGAAGTTCAGAAATCTCTTAGATACGTATTCCGTGATGCTACAAAAAAAAATTTTTAAACTGAAATAGTCTCGTAATGTCAAAACTTACGTGGTTATCAAGTGGGCAAGCCTAAATAATTTTGGATCTTTATTGATATCAGACCCAATGGTTGTGGCACATATCATTTCCAATGTACAAAGCTTCATGTAATGTGTCACTTGCACTGGATCGCCTTCCGGATTTTGCAAAAGAGTTTTCACTAGATTCTGAGCACATTTATCAAAAATTGGTACAAATTCATTAATGATCTTTTGATTAAACGATGGATTTAGTGCTTTACGTTGTCCTTTCCAAATGTTATCTATAGATGCAATGAATAATGGTTGGAAACATAACAACCAATCTCTTTGCAATTTGCGATTCGTTACTTACAGTGTGCGCCACATAATCCATATTCCATCTTGAACAGATCGTAAAAATATGCTTTTTCCAAGCACTGTGGATGAGTGAGCAATCTTTGCACCATTTCCGGTTCGCTGGTGCATATCAACGGAACGAAACCGATCCATAACTTGAAGAGTTTAGCTGGATTACGCATAGCGGCTGTTATATTGTCAAATCGTTGTTCATCAGTTTTCCCCAAAAACAAGAGTGCATTTCCGATAATGGGATAAAATGGCTGCACCGTTGGGAAATTTTTCGCAAACAACATATGATGATATAGTTTAATATAGTACCCTAAACCAACTATTAATACTACTGCTAGGAGTATTGCCGCGATCATTGTCGATATGCAACCTGAATAACTTTTGTCACTATAGTGCAAGCCAAGAAAGACCCCGAGAATACACCTGCGAAGTGTACAATCAAACTGTTCACCGAATGACACCGGGTTATTATTTTGATTGTTCCCCCTAACCACATAACGGAAGCTTTCCTGACGAGCCTGTTTGCCCACAATTAATTACGATCACCCCAACTAGAGAACACTGAAACAAGAGAGTGCACAAAGCAACTCAATAACTCGTGGGAACCTGTCATCATTAAACCAGATCTGCTCCTCAATGATTGTTGTGCGTGACTCTGTTCGATGTTGTTCGAGAAATTTCTAAAAATCTTTTTTCGAGTTCAACATTTAGGCAACTTTATGAACTGTATGCAACAACTACAATTGCCGGCTGCTGTCATGATTTCGTGATGTTACGATAAGGTATGTCACCGCTTGACGGTATTTATTTTTTGTTGCTCGTTTTCGTTCAATTTGATTATAGATACTTGACAAGTTCTCAAGCAACCCATTCGGAAACTTGAGTCTCATCTGTTTTGAATTGAGTGTTTTGGCCATTCTCTCTAGAGACCACTTTTGTTGGTCATTTTCTTAAACGATGTAACATTCTCGCTTGATTATAGATGCAAACTAATTTACGGTGATGATTTGAAAATCATTTGCTTCATTTGCAAATATTGTTAAACGTGTTAGTCAATTGGTGTCAGCTGAACAAACTCGATATCAGTTTCGCAAAATACAACGTTATGACCTTTCATCGATCTACAGTTTGGATTATCTTTGATTTTCATATTGACAGTACTCTCCTCAACCAAGTGCACCATGTAACGGATCTTGGTATTCTAATTGACAACTTGGCTTCATCTCCAAAACTGTCAAGGGCTTAACGGATCCGCATTGCCTGAAGGCTTTATATTGTTCCCTCGTTAGACCGATCCTTGAAAACGCTTTCGTAATATGGACATTGGACACTGAACGACGTAAGGGGCCATCCATATACCGCGTGGAAGGGGTGGAGGGTATCAAAATGTCCACGCTTGTCCAGCGCATTTGTCCTACCCCGTAACAAAGTGACAGTTATTAGCAGTTTCCCATAACACCCGCCAGTGTCAAAAATGTCGCGACGATCGTTTTTACGTGCCGTTCAAAATTGACGCACCTTCGATTTCCAAAGGAAATGTTAATTTTTGTTACGTTAAATGTGAACGCAAAAAGCTGTCTGGACAACGATTTGAAAAGTGCGTATTGATTATTTCAGCATTGTTTCATGTTTTCGATAAAACTGTTTGAATTCTTGGTGGGTTGTTTGATTGATTTGTTTACAAGATAAAAAGCGGTATTTAGGCCATTGCAAATCAATTTAAAAATTTTGTCACCCCCCTTGAAAATTGGCTTGAAAAATCGGGGGGCAAAAAATAATTTGTAGGATATGAGTTAAATTTTTTTTTATAAAATCAATTGTCTGTGGGCTCTACAGCCTCAAAAACTTGAAAAATGAGTGTACGAGTTGAGTTAACACTTCTAGCATGAAATAGAAATGGAAATTCAAACAGCGGAATTTCCGAAAATCGGCCAAAAAAATTTTCTTTTGTTTTTGTCTTTTTTTCGTAGATTTTTGCATGGAAATTAACAACGTATATATTAAAAGCAAGAATAGATTTGGTTTTCACGTTTAAACTAAAAATAAAAATGCCTAAAATCCATATTTTTTTTGCTTGATTAAAAAATTCACCTTGTTTTTTTTTCGCCCCCCCTTCAGTGGTCCAACACCGGAAGGACAAAAACTTTTTAAAATATTTGTAATGGCCTTATTACAAGATTGTCACTCTTGTGTACGAGTTGTCTGCTGTAAAGTATTTAAATATTGCGTGTTTCATTGAAAGTTATCCGCTGCGCAATTCAAAATTAAATGCTCTTTCATGATTGCTGGATCGATTTTGTCGTTAACAGAACAAGTTAAGCAAAATTCAAGAGTAAATCCAAGCAATAGAGATCGTTGCAGTTGTACAAAATACACTCTGTTACATTACAGAACCAAATAGAGCATGTTATTATGACAGAAGAACCAGTTATGCTGCTATTGTCATTACCACGGAAACGTTTTGATACTTGACATAATGTTGTCAGTTCGTAAAATACTCTATTGATATAATAAACCAATTCAGATCTTATATGCACAAGGGATTTTTTGGCAAAACAAATGATAATAAACTCTTTCTTCGATATTTACGCCGCTTTCAAACATCTGTCGTGAACCATGAACCAGCAGTTTTAGGTACGTTTGATTAGTATGGGAGCTGTCACATTGTTACCGGGTTGCATTTGTCGCTTTTGCGTAAGAAACATTTGTCATTTTTTCTGGCACACTACCCTAACACAGACATCAAATTGGTCTAGGTCGCGTTCGTATGAAATTTTGTTGAAACGAGGAGATTTTGTCATTTGTTTTGGTATACTTTCCAAGTGCACATATATCAAATTGGTCTAGATTCAATCGTTGCAAAGAATCTCCGATCTGTTAGAACAGGGAGATTTTGTCACTTTTTTGGAAACACGTTAAAACTATGTTAGTGTCTTTTCCAACCTATCACGAAGCGACGATTTTTAGTTGGTCAATGCTTCATTATTTTCAATTTTTCAATAGTGCGTACTTTGAAATCAATAGGTTTCTTTATTGTGGTAGAAAATTTTCCGATCGATCGACGGAAAATATTGAAAATCGATCGGGAAACCGCTAAGCTATTAACGCTCTAAACCTATCATTCTCCAGTTTTCGATTTTTTGGAATAAAAAAATATTTCCAGTTTCTATTTACTCATTTCAATATACCTACTTCTCGTCGTGGTTTTAGTCACTGTTTGTTTCGGTTAGCTTAGCTTTTTCAGCAGCTTCTAGAGCCGGCGGTGCTGGCAGCTGTGGATCAACTAGCTACGCCATCTGTAGCTACTGTGCCCGTATTATGTGACCAGGATACGGGATCGCTCTACGATGCGATGCTAGATGAATTTTTCAGGCTGGAATATTTTACGATGCTGGATGATTTTTTAGCTGCTTTCCGGGAATACTCAACCGGGAACGGCCACTAGCCTCACCGGAGGACTCCGGTCCGTCCGATGCTTCAGTATGTGGATGTTGGGCGATCCACGTGTCGACCGGCAGGATAGCGTGCGCCGGGAGAATTTCGTCCGAATTGTGTCGATGCGTCATTCGCTGTCCTTTTCTCTTCTCGTTCGTTGTGCTGTGGATGAAATTGTAGCCGTACGGCTATTGTACAAGGGTCATTCTCATTAGCGCGTGCTCGGGTCAATGGTATTTGAGCACATGTTACCTGCTAACTTTTGGCACACTCCAAATTTCGCACACTTCAATTCTATGCACTTTTACTAAAACCTATTTTACGAAATTTTATAAAGTAAATTAGCACAATTCTAAGACAACCACATCACTATACATACTCGACAGAGCCGGCGGTCGGCAAACCCGTGAAATTGAACGGAGCCTCGCGCTTGGTGAGGACTGGAGAAAAATGTTAAAAATTCTACTGGACAATGCCTGGCTGTATACAACACAATTGACTGTTCTGAAATATTTGCATGATTTCCATTGTTTCCTTTTCTCTTTTATATAAATGTAGAGTGTATAGTATTAGGAAAAAATCGATGAATATAGGCCTCGCTACTTTGGAATGTGTACTTACTTTACTTATGTGTCCATGTCCGCCGGTCCGGCAGAACAAAGAGATGAAATCAGTTCTGGAGAGATTTGGAATGTGTCGTTACATAATATTCCACGACTCGGCACATCGAGCTCTTTTAAACCAATAAAATCTTCAGATCCAGATAGTATTCTACCTATTTTCTTACAGAAAATGGACAGCGTTATTACCGAGCATATCAACATTTTTCGAGCCAGTTTTACTTTGAGACATATCCCGGAGAGTTGGCGGAAAGTAGGCAGATACCAAAAGGCATATGTAAGGCAGATAAAAAAAAAGACATTGCAAAAGCCAATAAGTCTGACATCAATGCTTCTCAAGTGGATAGAGCAAATCGCAGATAACTATATCCACAATGAGTTTTTAAAGAACGCTCCGTTGCATGGAAATCAATATGCATACCAACACGGTAAGTCTATATGAAAGCTGTACTGCACTATGTTGCGCTGTGGCGTCAATCGAGAAATCGTTCAGATATCAAAAGATGGCACTTTGTGTTTTCCTTGATATTGAAAGCGCTTTCGATAACACATCCTGCATTTCGATTTTTATGGCTCTCTTTCAAAAATCCTCAAACTCCTCGGAATAATTCTGCATAAAAACCTAAGCTTGGCTGTCCAGCTAAATTATGCTGTTAAGAAAGCAGTTGAACAGTGAGCTGCGCACAATCACGGGATTCTCAAGTAGACATATTTCCGCTCTTCACCATTTAAAGAATATGGGATGATACACACCAGTGCCGCTTTTGTAACTCTGAAGTTGAAAGTTCAGCGCATCTCCTCTGCAATTTGAAGCTCTTGCTTTATCTAGGTATAACTTCTTCGTAAGTTTCCTTCTTCCTCCATACCGAGTATATAACCAAAATCTTAAAAGGTCGTTAAATTTACTAGCCATTCAGTGCAGAATTGAGGCACGGAATTACAAGTATCTAGCTCAACCTCATCAATGAGTATGAACAGTTCGTCAACTCAGACAGCAATCGAAGCCTGCCCCAAAAGACGATCATGAAGACTATCACAGTGACCTTTTAACTCAATGCACTTTTGGCATAAAGGGCCTCGCATGCTGTAACGCCGGCTCTGGTATTAACATTAGCGTAATTGGCCTGACTATGCATGAAATGCCGATTGCGACAGTAGCTAACAGCTAACTTATTGCACAGCCACAGGAAATTCTAATTCCGGTCTTCAACGTGGAAAGTAGATTGGTTTTCGGCAAACGTAAGCTACTTAACAACTAGACAACGCACACGGGGGAACCGTTTCTAGTGTAGGCTTTAGTACACTAATTCAACTCGAACAAACTATACGACCGTTTGCGATAAGTGATACTGACTATCTATATTATTCTACTGATGAGCGTATGCCTTATATCGATCTACATCTATTGTAATGATTTTATATAATGTCATAATGAGTTTTAGATCCCATTTGGGGTAACTAGCCTATACTGGTGATTCAATGTGCGATAGTTGTAAATTTTAGTTTTTAATTAGCATTAATGTAGATATAAGTACACTCAAGTCGCATTTTACGCGAAGGATACGTCCCGCGTAAATCAAAACCGCGTAAAAAACCGCGTAAATTCCGAAATTCGCGTAAAAAACCGCCAAAATTCCGAAATTCGCGTAAAAAAAACCGCGTAAAATCCGAAATTCACGTAAAAATAGTCACGTAAAAAAACCGCGTAAAAAGCGACTTCAGTGTAGTATGTATGTAGATATTAAACACATTTTAATTAGATAATAAACAACAATTAAGGCTTGTTCGCGACAAAATCTGGACACCTCAGTTTTGCAATAAAACAAATTTGCTAGAAGTTTTAGTTAATTATAGAGTGGTTTAACCGATGGGTCATTCACCAATAAATTTGCTAGAAATTTAATCCATGAAACAATTTTATATCATTTATGTGTGTATCGTTAATATTGCGACATTTGCCCCTTGTAGCATTACACCTAGTTAAGTAAAATTTAGATTGAGCAGCCCCTCGTTTCGACGGTCTGCTCCGAATTATGCTAGTTGAGTGGAAGTGAGAAAGAGTACCAACTTGTGGTACGTTTAGTAGATGTGAGTACTTTGAGTTGCCACTGAGTTGTTTGCCCACTGGAACTCGGGATAGGTTGGAAAGTTATGTGGGAGTGGGTGGTGGCGACGAGTACGCACCTCCCCAAGATGAGTTAACCCTTGTTCGGCAATTTGCCCAAAGAAAGAAGGAGGACTCGGGTTCGTTCCTGGCTTCAAGAGAAACGGTTCGGTTGGATCCGAAACTTCGGATGCAAGAAACCAATACCTTAAATTGCTTCGCGGTATCTCCGTCGTTAACAAATAACTTCGGAAAAACGGACTTTCGTAAATGATTACGTAGTTCCGGTTAAGGTGTATTTTACGATGCCTCGCTGATCTGAGGGACAGCAAACTGTTACTCTGCCACTTTGTTCTAGACCGTGGTCTTCCACGGTCGGCAGTGTTTAAAGTTTTCTTGCTTCGCGCCGCGTAGTGATCCAAAGGTATCACATGTAAGGGTAAAACAGTTTAATTAGCGATTCTCAATATAGTTTTTCTTTTAGATAGATTAGCTCGTTAATTCGTCTGGTGGCAGCAGTTTAGTGCAGAGTTTTTCAAGTCGGAATATCGGGTAATCCGAATTCCTGTAAAAGGTATAGTTCAGCGTTAAATAGGAAGAGTGCAAGTGCGTGAGGTTAATTCCGACATTACGATGTTGGCCGTATCTTTTGTGCAGGTAGAAAGTGCTACAGACGCCATCGATCCGAGCTCCATCGACCGTTCCCGTTCAGCTGTAAGCCACGCCGTTATACCACGTCTAGTGTCAGAGTTTCCTGGTCATCCGTCAACCACGACCAGAAGAACGCCGTTCGCCAAAAACCACGCGCGTTACCTGGAAGCCGCGCTCGGGTCAGCACGTTCCCGCCTTCGCGGGACACCGAGCATTCCACGCGGATCGCAGCATTCACAGGAGGTATCACGTAAAACCATGGTAGTGAGTACGATTTAATTCTTTTTGTCATGCGCATGTACAAGATTTCCCCCTCCGCATATATTCGCCCGGCGTCGCTAAGAGCACTGACCGTCTCGGAAAATCCCTGCTAACTCATAAAGTGAGAGACGAGAGTTCGAGACCACCACCCCCAGTGACAAACGTACTTTTTATGCCAAAATCCTAGGTCAGCGATGCTGTCGCTGAGTAACCGTTGCCTCACGCACTCAATCCCACGCAAAAACGAGCTGTAACTCGAGATAGGCCCTAAACAAACGCTTAGCGTAGTGAGCGGATAGCCGCGAGAGAAAAAGCACCGGTACCAAAGTGAACCATATTTTCGCTAGGGTTGTCAGTAGGTAGGCCTGGGTTCGAGACCCGTCGAAACGATATGTTACGAATTGTTTTTTGCGCAATGAATAAAACCTGTAAATGAAACGGAAGTATTAAAAAGTCTATTAGGAAGCTATTTTCGAGTTTTTACTAAGTTAAATGATTTTGCCCTTCGGTTACCGTTTTCAGATTATATTTTTTTTGGTTGTTGTTGCGAGCTGGGCTGACTTGGAGTCTTCAGCCTACAGTGTCGCGTTTTCTGAAGCGTTCGATGAGTAAGTGGACAGGGAACAGGCCCTGTGATGATAATTGGCAAGTAAGTTTACTTAGCCCCCCTGATAGTTTTTTTTTTGAGTAACGGTCGGCTGACGCCGCCGAGTTTTTTTTTAGAGTCTTTGGTGGATTGCTGAGGTAGTTTCCGGTACAGTTGAACCGTCTTCGAACCGAAAGTCAGAAACAAACTGAACCCGCCCGTAGGAGTGCTCATTTAGCTGGGCAAACCCAACAAGGTGGATGGTCTCTTTCGGGAGTGGCGCTTAAGCCATCCGCTCACTTTTGCATGACGTTCCGGTTCCAACTGCCCCGGGTTGCACCTTATTTAGACTACCCCGATTTACACGATTATCACAGTCCAATCTCGCACACGATTTCGCTCAAGAAAAATGAAGTGAAAAAGAAGGCCAAGAAGGAAAAAGAAGTAAAACTCATAAGTTGATTAAATTAAAAGCCACTCTAGTGTCAGATGAACAGTGCAAAATGTGGAATGTTTCATTAAATTATTATCACAATAGTCTAAACAGTCTTATTTGGTTTGCATGAAAAATTGGTGAACTTTGGAGTTTACCCTTGCCATGAGGGTCAGTGCAATCTTGTTGGCAACCAATTTAGCTGCGTTTGTCCAAGATTTTCGAAATTCATCTATTGTTGTTACTTGTTGTTTGTTCTGAAACAGCTCTCTCTTCACCAAAGCCCAATACCGCTCGATGGGGCGTAACTCTAGACAGTTAGGTGGATTCGCCTCCTTCAGTACAATATGGACTCCATTAGCTTCATACCATTCCAAAACAACTTTTACGTAGTGACAGGATGCCAAATCAGGCCAAATCAGCGAGGGTACATCATGGCTGTGTTGTGTAGGAACGGTAACAATCGTTTCTGCAGGCATTCTTCACGGTATGTTTTGTTGTTAACCGTTCCCGTAGTGATGTAACTTTTGCTTGCTCGACCACAGCTGCATATGGCCATACTAAATATTTTTTGGGGAACTTGGCTTTCTTCTTTGTCCTAAAATGCTCTGCAACGCCATTCCGTTTCATGGCAGTGTAAAAAAACATACCAGGAAGCTGTTTGAAGTCTTCTAGGACATACGTTTCATCGTCCATTATAACGCATGGAAACTTCGTTAACTATTCGCGATAAAGCTTACGAGCGCGTGTTTTGGCTGTCGTATTTTGTTTATCATTACGGTTTGGCACAGTCCTCACCTTGAAAGACTTCATGCCTTGTCGTTGCTTCGAAGTGTGCACGAATGTAGGCGACATTTTTATTTTACGAGCAATGGTACGTACAGAAAGATCTGGTCTCCTCCGTAATATTTGTTTTACCTTCGCATCCTTGTGGTGATTCCCCAGATCCGTTTTGTTCCACTTCCCTTCTTCCTAGCTGTTTTCAAGCGAGTATCGAACGATTTTAAAACACTGTGAACAGTGCTTGGAGGAAATCCAAGCTTTTTGGCAAGTTTTCTTAACGAGAGTTCCGGATTTTCATTGCAACCGCACACAATTGCTTTTCGCACCTGCTCTTCTTTCGACGCCATTTTACGATGAGCGCTTGTAATATAAACAAGTGTTATATTTTCAGCAAGAACAGACAGGGTTTATTTCTAATTCCCGTCGTAGTAAGGAAAGTCACTTTAATTTTCATCATTTTTAGGTGGATTTAATGAATATTCCAAAAGTTCTGCTGCTGATTTCACTCAAACACACTTACCTTCCGATCCGTGCCCTTTGAATTCACTCAAAAGCGATTATTAAAGCATTTTATTCAAATTACGCAACTGACTTTATATCTTAAATTCGTCGTACCGATTTAAAATCCGTCCATCAAAATTTTTCATCGTCCGAACTAAAAATCACAATAATGTTCACGAAGCTAGCGCACATGTATTTGTGTAGGACGGCATGACAAACGTTATTCTGCAAAATTTCTGCAGGTCATGCAAGTTTTTCCGACTGCAGAATAACGACAATGCGTTGCGTGAGTTATTTTCATTTTATGAATGACGGAAATTGAAACGATTAGTCGACTTTTTCTTCTTCGTCACACGAAAAAACGTAGGAAATTTGGTTGCTAGGAATTCTTTAATGGAAAATGGCATTTAAATAAATCTCATCTCACTTTGATTGATCGCGTATGATAGTCAACAAACTAGAATATTAGGGAATAACTAATTTTGCATTCATAAAAATCGCTAATATTTTTAATAATTTGTATTGGATAGGACGGGAATAGGCAATTACGACGAAGCAGCAACATACCCTACGTCTACCACTCTGCAAAATATTTCACTGATTGCTAATGTATTTCCGAAGCTGTGTGTGTTTAGGGGTGTCCAAATTTTGTCGCGAACAAGCCTTATTTCATTTAAATTCGGAGTCTTGCCCGAACATGGCCTCTAAAGAATAAACTGAGTCTATGTCTGATTACATCCGAGCTCATGCCTATGGTTCTAATAAGCTGTAATGCATTGAAAGCGTTCAGAAATCGGGAGTTGGTTTGCGCTGTGAATAATTTCTAGACCTAAAACGTGGGTCAAAGATCGTGCGTCGCGCGTGGCTGCACTATCAATAAAAATTTATCGATTGGTCAGAGGTTGGCTGTTTGTTCGTTCTGAGAGAATGGTCATGAAAAACATGATATCTTATGCCTCGAGTGAACCGTATCGAATTTGTCAAACGATATTTACGATGATTTTCGTCCATTGTTGTGCGATTTGGTGCTTTTGGGAAAACCACGATTTGGGAAAATGTGGTGAAAACAAGATGCTTGTCGAGAAATCATTAGTCGAAAAGGCGAAGGTAAAGGCACTATCTCAACAGTCTGCCATCGAGTGTAAAACTCTTGTTGAGGTAGCCACAGAAGAGGAATTGAGAGTTGAACTGAAGGCACAATGGTTGGAGATGTGCCAGTAGCAATCCGAATGAGAAAATCACACGGCGGTACACAGACCGCATCGATGCGACTTTCGGTGAAAATTTGATGTTGAACTATCTAACGAAGGTTGTCAGTACTTTTCGCAAAGACGGGCGAAATCCATCATTGACATAACCTTTTGCAGTCCGCCATTGGTATTAACCACCAATGGAACTGGAGTGTTTGCGGGGGCTACACCCATAGCGACCATTCCCATAGCGGCGATTCGGTATAGCGTTGGCCAACCAAACTCAACGGCAACAACTAGGATACGAACTTGGGGTCGAAAAGGAAGACAAAAGTCTTCAATAAGGGTCTCTTCGTGGAAGCACTACGAATGGTTAGTGGTTTTGCGGTGCTAAACACGGACAAATTGACAGAATTATTATCGAGGACATGTGACATGACCATGCCTAGAAATCTGGAGCAAAGAAACAATCGGCGTCCTGCTTACTGGTGGAACAAGACGATTGGCATGTTCCGTGAAAGCTGTCTTAGGGCCAGGACGCTCATCCAGAGAGCAAGAACAGACAAAGACGCAAGAAGCACGAAAAGAAACTTTCCGAATTGCACTGAACTATACTGAAGCGGGAAATAAAACGGAGCAAATCGGCTTGTTTTAAGGAACTCTATAAGAGTATTAATACCAACCCTTGGGGCGACGCTTATCGAGCGGTGATAAAAGGTTCGACCACGCTTTCTAAAATGTGCCCGGACAAGCTAAGAGTTATTGCTGAGGGACTTTTTCCGGAGCATCCACCAAAGCTGAACAGTTTTTGGAAAATATTGAATTTTCACTAAATCACCGATTTCACTTTCAGAAAAATCTTGAATCTATATTCAAACTAGACTAAATATCGATGTTTAAATGATCAATTTTGTTAGCAAATAATTTTAATGTAAACATATCTATAAATACTCTGTATTATCCTCCTAAACTAACAAATTCGTTCCGAAAAAAAAGGAATAAAGAAATTGTTTTGGATGTTCAAGTGTATTTATGTAATAGATTAAGTATGAATTCTGCATTTAATCATACATTTTGAAGCTAATAGCCAATATTTCCTAAAGATGCTCGTTCTTTATTCAAAATTTCACCATCTTCATTCTTTGTGCTGAATGGCAATAGGTTCTTGAATCAGTGATGTATACCATCGTAGTTACAATACCGGCAGTGTTACACGACGTTCCAAAAGTAAGCCCGGTTCTTTAGAAAATTTCAGCATAGCATTGAACTTCAATCGCAAGTCCTTAAGACACAAGTCACTTTTAAATCTAAAGTTTATCAGCAAGTGCACGACCATTATTTTCATGCTAATCATAGCGTATCGATTGCCTAGAATAAATAAATCAAAATAGTTACTCAGCATTCCAAAACTATGCTTTACATTTCAAACCTACCGATACAGTTCCGGTTACCGCCACCAAATGGAATATATGCAAATGGACGCCGACCCTTGATGCATTTTTCAGAGAAATTTTCCGGATTAAAATCTTCCGCATCAGGTCCCCAAAGATCCTTTCGTCGATGCAAATTATAAATACTCATTTGAAGTAAGGTACCAGTGGGAATTGTGGTATCATCCAGTTCGATATCGCCCGTTGTTTGTCGCAACATAATCGGGGCTACTGGAAAATGTCTAAGGCTTTCTTTAATAAACATTTCTGTGTATTGCAGCTGTGCCAATCTCTCGGGAGTAAAGTCAAGTTCGCTATCCGACGGAAATGTCCCTTTAATTTCCTGGTATACTTTTTCTTGAAGATGTGGGTAAATACCAAACAACTGTGCGATGAATCCCATTGTAGTTCCAGTAGTGTCACTACCCTGTAGGAAAATTAAATATAAGCATTATCTAATATAAGATGAGAGCGCTGCTGAAAATACCACAATAATCATTATGCAAACATTATGATGTAGCTCAATGTCACTAAGAATCTGCTGATCGTGAAGATCTAACAATTGGTCTATAAAAATTTTTGGTTTCCGATAATCGTCCTGGTCGCCACCCTCAAAGATCTTTGAACGTTCCGCTCTCTTAATCAAGGCATTCTGAAACACCTGTCAAAAGTTTTAAATTAATATTTTGATTCTAACACTGACATTTAGCAAGCTACCTTATCGATAAATTTTAAAGCTTCTTCTCGCATGGCTTCTTCCATTTTAAAATCCTTCGTCAGTCGGTAGATAGATTCAATGTATAAAACAAGATTCAGAAAACGTTTCGATGCGAACTCTATTATACTACATCTCAGAGTTATTCTTTAATTGGATATTGAAATTAAATACGAAACCTACCCATTCATCAAGTAAGCAAATTTTTCTGCATCTGGGTCTTCATTGATGTCAGAACCAATTGTAGTGGCACAAACCATCGCCAGGGCACACCGAGTCATTAAATTTGTTACTAGGATTTGTTCACCTTCCGGACTCTGCAATAGATCTTTAACTAAGCTTTGTGCGCAGCGGTCAAAAATGGGAATGAATCCGTTTAAAATCTTTTGGTTGAATGACGGATTTAGTGCTTTACGCTGAGTTTTCCACAGACTAGCTATGATTAAAATTAAATATACGTGTAAAAGATTTTCATTTCACCGAAAACTAAAAAGCACTTACGTTGTGCTATAAGAACACTAAATTCTAACTTGAAGAAATCGAAAAAGTATGGCTTCTGTATACCATGCGGATGTGTGAGTATTTTCTGAATAATAACCGGATCATTGGTGCTAATGAACGGAAAAACGCCTAACCAAATAGTAAACAGTTTGGCAGGATGACTCAACGCATTATATAGGTAATCGAACTGCTCCTCGTTGGTTTTCCACAGTACCGACAATGCGTTTCCGACGAGTGGATAGTATGGCTGCACGGTTGGTAAATTCTTTGCGAAAGACATCCTTTTGCGAAAATTCGTATATGATATTATAGATACAACTAACAGCACTAGCACAAGTATTTCAACAATCATCGTTGAGGATTAATACGACGACTCCACAAGGGTAGCCACATGAAGTTCCACGGACGACTGATCGATGGAAGATAATGGACAGTAACTTTTATCGTTTCATTTTAGGTTAACGAATATCTACTATCTAATATCTAATAATAATAATATTGAAGATACGTCGAACTTAATAACATCAATTTCCTGGAATCATTTCGTTGAAGTAATCAATGCGATAAAAACATCGTAGTAATGATACTATGTTATAACAATATGTAATAACAAGTCAAGTTAAAAATGTTAAATGTGAAATTGAACGACAGATAAATCTTTCTTTCGGTTCAGCAGGCGGATGTTCTCACTCAGTACTAACGCATCTGTTAGCATCAGCACATAAACTTAATTTCGGAAAACCTCAATGTGGTCCAAATCTTATATAGCACTAATTGGAAGTGGCCGAAAAACGATCATACACATAAGCATTCTAGTGCGACGTGGAACAACCACGACGGAATAAAACGCCGCTCCTGAAAAACCACGACTTTCAAACTTTATGTACCTTTTTCTCAGAAACTACACGACGTATTGGAACAAACTTTTTTTTGTTTTGTTGGTTGGAGCTTGGCAAAGACTTTTGAGTTTTTGAGTTTTGTAAACGAAATACAGCTTGAGGAAAACGAAAAAGAAGAAGAAAAAATGGCTATAAAAATAAAATTTGTCTTCTTTTTCTTTTTTTGCAAGATGTGTTTTGTTTACAAAACTCAAAAATTATAAAAGTCTTTGCCAAACTCCAACCAACAAAACAAAAAAAAAGTTTGTTTGGCCACTCGTCTGGGTGTGCCCGGAAGTCCCCGGAACTTATAACCAGATATAACCAACGTGGTGCTAGGTAGTTGATCTTACTGCCAGTGATCTAGTTTTTAAATTCTGGCGTAATTTGAGGTGTCGCATGATAAGTATTTGTTCATATTCGATACTGGCTATTTTCCACAGCAATAACTTAATCCGGAACATTTCCGGTTAGTACCAATGCAGGGTAAAACTCCTAAAATGATCGGCAATGGGCACATGTTGCATAAAAAATCAATACCGGCTGTGATTTACGTTCATTTTGGAAGTGTCATTAAAGATTTTTATTTACTTTATATGAGCAATCTGCCCTTTAGAACTTCAAAAGGGCGTAACTCAAAAATTCATCGATCGATTTTTTTAAAAAGGATGACAATACAAACCACTGGCATTTTTCGTTTAAATGGCCTATTTTATTTTTTAATACCGGTATTTTGAACACCGTGCCTGCTGTTTCCAAGAGCTATCGGCCCATCAGCTTGCTCACTGCCCTCTCTAAGCTGTTTTAGAAGTCGATCTAAAGCAATGGTACCAGGGGCGTAGCCAGAAATTTTGCTTAGGGAGGGTTTTACAAAAAAAATTAACATAGCCTAGCCTTAAGGATTTTATTCAGGAAATGGGGAATTATTTTCAATCATCATAAGCTATTTTGGTTTATATTTCGGGTTCTTCATTTGACAAAAAAAAATCGAATTGACATAAAAGAACGTAAATGTTGAAATTGCGCCACCCAGTTGGTCGGTTCAATACCGGTTCAGACCGGATCAAGTCGCAAAATTAAAATAAAATTAATTAATCACAGCAAACGATCAAGAATTTTCTAAGCTACATTTTACTCTAATCCGATTACATAAATATAGCTAACATGCAGAGTTATGAGATGATTTCGAACGATTAATAGCTATAAACCATACAGAGTAGCAAACTTTGAAATGTTTGAATTTGTCTAAATCAGAATTCTGTCATTTGGTTCGGTCTGACTTAACACCGACCAGTTGACATCGTGAGACGTTGTATATTCAAATCTTGGCTGGGAGAGACTATTAGAGTCAATAGGATCGGGTCCCTTCCTTTACCATCGGACATCTGGTGAAGCATACGGTAAACTACGGTGGATCAGACAGATAAGAAAAATGGTTCTGTTTAACAACCCCACGGGCACCCAGAACAGAGGGGCTCTACGTGCGAGATGGCTCAACTTGGTCTTGCGGTTAGTGCCTTCTGAAACGCCTGGAAAATAGGCGACGAGTAACCCAAGATTGAGTTGCATACAGTCGACTCGTTGAACAGCACGAGGTCTCTGCTACTAACGACGACAACGAGGATCGTACAACTGGTCCCGTAAATTTTCCTGTGCTCTAAGCAATTGGTAGCAAAAATTTCAAGCTTCAAAGTGCAGAACAAATTTTCGTCTGGGGGGAGTTTGGAAAAAGGGAGTTTTAAAATAAATGCCTAAAGATGATCCTGAACCTGCCCCCCAGGACGAGAACAGGCGAAGTGCATGAGCTCGCTGGTATGGATATCCTGGAAACTAAGTTTGATGCATAGCTAAAATATGAAGAGAGATGTTCCCGCTCAGTACATGAAATAATTCAAGGTTTGGATTCATTAGGTTAAGGCTTTAGTTTTAATAATAAAATTGGTGGACAAGACACAAACACGTATCACTCTTACAACATTTAAAGATAAAAACAATATTAACAAAAATTATTTTTACCTACGAGTCGACCGGTTTCAGGCATTCTATGCCTATCATCAGGACGATGCCGATGTCCAACTGATTACGCATTGTTTATCTGGTTGTATCCACGTCGAAGAGCGGGAGAAATTGTTAACTTGATCTCACTTTTTTGCCAATCCAAAGAGAGGGGAAATTATTGGTGGATCATCTCCATTCATAAGAGGTTTCTCTGCTTTAGTTTTAAGTTAGATAAATATGTAGGTAGGAAGAAGCATTTCTGTAGCGCATTGTACACTTCTACGAACTACCAGAGGGATCTCGGCAAAAAGGCACAACGTTTAAAAAGCAAATATGTTGCGGCTTCGACTGTTTACCATACCCTAAGATGCCCAAAATATATTCGCAAGCAAGTTAGCGGAAGACCAACCAAAATTATGGACGCAGAAGGACATCGTTCTCTTTCTCGTGTCTTCAACAACAAGCCCTCTGGTTTGGCTATTATTTAAAATGTGCACCAGATGAATGTTTGAAGAAAATTTTGATCCCGTTTCTAACTACAAAAACACCATGCAAATGCAGTGTTTTGGCCGGATAGAGCATCATCGCATTAGTCCAAAAAACACAATCGTTCCTGAATGCCCATTCGATCCTATTTGTACCCAAAAACCACGACCCAACAAATCTGCCTCAGTGTCGCCCTATCGAAGATTGCGTCGGGATTTTGAGCTCCTAGTTGTACAAAAATAACTAGAGAGCCACGAATTGCAAAAAGTTGATTGGTAGAATCAAGAGATGCATTCGCAAAGTTGACATGACGGCCGTACAAGGCACCTGTTCTGAGTCAGAACTTCTGACATCAAACGAAAGCTTTCACGAACAGCCGATTACGGACCATTTTTAAATGTACACTAATTTTTTTTTCAACAATGGACAATGTATCTTTCTTTTCGGTAAATCAGATGTTCTTCATGTATCTTTTTCATTTTTCGACAGTTTGAGAAACAAATTCCAAAATTTTAGAAATTTTAGTTGTCACTCGTTATCTCTTTCCCTTAACGAGCTGTAAAAAATCCATCAAAAAAATAACACATTTTTCAATTGATTTTTTTTTCTGAGATTCCTTTGGACTTGAAGATCTCCTGAGAGATGTTTAATTTGCATAAACAAAATACACTACTTTCACTAGCGACAAACAGTCTTCAGAAAAAATGTGTATTTTAACATATTAAATAACTTTGTAGATTATTTGAAAGCAGTACAAAAAATCCTGTGCAAAGTTATTGAGCATAATTGATTTTTAAGTGCTCTTTTAAGGCACATTATTAGATATCGCAACCAGAAAAAGATAGACAGTTACTACATTCAGCAAAAAAAAGCAAAGCGAAACCCTAGGTGCTATATTTCGTTATCGAAACTTGACCTACTGTTTTTATACGACAGGCTTCGCAGCCAGCTGTTAGAATACAGGACAATTGCTACGATCCTATTGATTCCAACAACCTTTTCCACCCGAGATTCGAACCTACGACGACTGGCTTAGTACGCCTGCATCATACCTCGAGGCCAACTGGGAGGCTACATTGAGCAAAGTTACTTATTTTATTATGTTCTGAAACTTTTTGGAAGACATTTTTTTCAACTAATTCAAAAAACAAAAGTTTATATCACCCTAATAGGTGAATTCTCGGTCACCCTAACAATGCAGAACAATTCGTTATATTTTATTAATAAATTTCTCAAAAGGCACCACCCTTGAAAATATTACGCATTTTTACCCAATTGGGTATTTTAATTTTTCCAAAAAAGCTGCTTTTTTACCTTATTTGATAGCCCGTCGTTTTTTGAATCTAACAGTTCTTTTTTATTTCAATTGAGTCAATATTTGAAAAAATGAAAAAATTAATAAAAATCAAAAATAGAATGATTTGCTGTTTGACAGATATCAACCAAGCCGATTGATTGAAATGATGTCAAAAGTTCTCTTCCTCTCTTCTATCTTTCTGATAGAGCTTTTCATTTTGACCGAGCTTTTGACAGCTCCCATATGAAACTTGTATCGTCTGATGATCATAGTTTATCTACCCACTGTGTAGTCTAAGGCGAGTTGAGAAGAAAAATGGTTTACTTATAAGCTATCGTCTAATTCCAAAAAATGTTTTTTGATGAAAAAAATGCTTTTTTTTATTACTTTCACTCGTCATATTTGGAAAAGTCTTCATGTGACTTTACAGTGACATCATATCTTATCATAATATGCGAGAATTTAAATACCGCTAAAATACCCAATTGCCAATCGCCAGATCGTTATTTTCGGATTATGGACCATTGTTCACTGATCACAATTACGTTTTTACTAGTCAAAAGCAGAGTTCCCCAATGCACAAATTTTATTAATTTAGTTAAACACCGTTTATAGTCCGCGGATTATTAATACTGATGGTTGAAGACAGTTTTACTTTAATCGATTTCGATATTACTATAAATTGGCACCTTTTGTTATCGGTTATCAGTTATCAACTAGTTTGACCGAGTGGCAGCTCCCGCATTCTTGTGATCAGCAATGAAGCTGGTGATTATTGCGGGCGAACGAAAGCTTCAACATGTCGACCAACTTCGTTGTAAAAAAACTGCAAAGTATACAGCCCTAAGGGTTGTACGAAAGTGTGACGTAGGACTGTATCAGATCATTAGATCAAAGACTAATGTAAACTGTATTTCTGGTATATGTATGTTTATAAGAATCTGTGAGTGTCTCCCAGTTGGCTTCGAGGTATGACGCAGGCCGAATAAGCAGATCATCGTGTGTTCGAATCTCTACTGGGAGAGGCTGTTAGAGTCAATAGGATCATAGCATACTGGCCCAGCAATTGTCCCGCACTATAACAGCTGACTGCGAAGTCCGTTGTATAAAAACAGAAGGTCAAGTTTCGATAACGGAATGTAGCACCTACGCTTTGCTTTGCTTTGCTTTGAGTGCCATTGTTTAAGTGAATGTTCAAAAGATTCAGATTCAATTCTTCATTGAATGCAATAGAGGCTTTGAAAATACGTGGACGGGGGGTGCACAAGTACAACGCCTGCAACCATTGAGACATAAAGATTTCTTTTAAAAATCACTTGTGTGCATCATAAAGGTTGAAATAGTAATGAAGGACCAGCCCACAGATTATTTTATTAAATATGATTATGCGAAGCTTGACATGTTTCAATAATCTTACTTTAACTCGCTAGTGGCCTTTAAAAGGGCCATTGGTTACAAATAACATTAAAGCCAAAGCACGTTCATCGCAAATGTGACGTGCCATTCGAGTGCCCTTCTCTTTTGACATGAATGGCAACAGGCACGTAAGTTAGCGGTGTCGATTCACTCTCTTTTGATTCGACAAAGTTTTACTAGTTTACTTTCACCGCTTGTTACATAGTAGAAAATATGGCACATACGCAAAAATTTGTTTTATTTGTATGAGAGTCCTTATCCTCCTACCACAGGGGGAGGGGTCTCAAACCATCATAAAATAAATACAATCCTCCAGAAAACCCCACATACCAAATTAGGTTTCATTTGCTTGATTAGTTCGCGAGTTATAAAGATATTTGTATTTCATTTATATGGAAGCCTTCCCCCTTCTCCTAGAGGGGAGGGGTTTCAATTCACCATAGAAAAAAAATCCTGCCCTCTGAAACCCCCAGATACCTAATTTGGTTCCATTTGCTTGATTAGTTTTCGAGTTTTGAGGAAATTAATGTTTCATTTGTATAGAAGCCTCCCCTCTTACGCCCTTCTTAAAATTGCTCTTTTACCTCCCATAAAATTGCTGGTAATTTTATCCATCGAACGACATATAAATTGTTCAATTTCGTTCAGTAGTTTAGTAGTTATTAGCATTTGAAATCTTTCATTCTAACGTTACACTTCTATTTTCGTTTTCACAAAGTGCACCCCTTTCCAATATAGAAAACAAAGAGGTAGTCCTACGTCAACAAGTAGGGTAATAAGGCCATTACAAATATTTTATAAAGTTTTTGTCCTTCCGGTGTTGGGCCACTGAAGGGGGAGTCGAAAAAAATCAAAGAGATTTTTTTAATCGAGAAAAAGAAATGGATTTAGGACATTTTTGCTTAATGTTTAAACGTGAAAACCAAATCTATTCTTGCTTTTAATATATACACTCAAAAAAATCCACACGTCAAGTTTACGTATTCTCATCCATCAAACTTTTCATGTAACATTCACGTGAATTGTTGGTAACTCGCACTCACTCTAACCAGTCTACGTGCGATCCCGGTAAATTTTATCAATTTTCCCATTAATTAGTACATGAAGTTCACGTAAGTTGCTGTACAGAAGTTTACATGAATTTTCACGTGGATACGACGTGTCGATTTTTTTGAGTGACGTTATTATTTTCCATGCAAAAATCTACAAAAAAGAGACAAAAACGAAAGAAATTTTTTTTGGCCGTTTTTTGAAAATTCCATTGTTCGAAACGCTATTTCGAATTTCCATTTCTGCACTCAAATTCAGGGTGTCGATTTCCTGGAAAAACCTGGAAAATCAGGGAATATCAGGGAATTCATTTTTGGATCAGGGAAATCAGGGAATATCAGGGAATTTCGAAATTCAATCAGGGAAATTTTGTTCACTCGGCAATATTGTACATCAACTTTGGAATGAAATCAATTTTCGTGTAAAATACACGCAGATTGATCGGTTGAATTAAAACTTGTTACATGTCTAGTGGCGATTCGATTATCTTTCAGTTTGCCGTAAATTTTTTATTTGTTTTGCGCCGTACAATTGTCAGACTTCACTCGCTGTAGTGCTCGAAATCAGCAATGGCAGGCCTCACGCACTTCACGGTGCAGACATCAAGAGTACAAAGCGGGATACATACTGTTATTTACACGCAATCTACAGCGTTTTCACCAATTGCAGAATTTTACACTCAGAAGCCCCAAGCATTGATCATCTTCCTTCAGTGTCCATGATTCATGTCCGTTAAGGGTTACCGGGAGCATTAACGTTCTGTAGAATTTGCGTTTATGCGAGTTGGCAACCTTCGGGACTGGTTCAGCTGGGTTCAGCGCATTACGCAGCGCAGAAAGCTTACATGTTTCTCTGTTCTGACGTGATCCGCAGTGAGCAAGCGACTTTTGGCCTGGTTCTTCTCAACTGTCATTTTCTGGCATTCGACATCAAACAAGCTGTTACACTCACCCTTATTCTGCGAGGCGAGTGACGTAACTAATTTGGAGTCATCGCGAATGAGGTGACAATTGTCACCTAGGAGACTCGCTTTGTCTCCTGGCGAGTCGCGGCGAGTGACAATTGTCGTATTGAGTCACGTGACTCGCAGAATAAGGGTGATTGTCTTCCCCACGTCGTGCCTATCACTTCCCTCGTAGTTGTTGGCGCCATGACGGATCCTCCACAGCCTACTTAGACTTAAGTCTTATTCCCTGTCGTCCTGCTGTTCTGCGATTCGTTGATCAAGCTTTCTGGTGTACTCCACTGCAACGTCATATGCCGTAAACCGCTAGATGTTGAAATGCAACATCCTCTCAGTGCGAGCCTTCGCCGATTTCGATAACCTTGCGTGGATCTTACGACGAGATAGTGGTCAAAGTCGCTAAGAAAAGACTGTATATTGTGACTTCCAAAAAGTATTGACCTGGACCTTGACAGGATCGATCTGGGAGCTAGAGTCTTGAATTTTCAAGTTGTGCGAACCCCAAAAATCCTTTCGAACCTGTCATAGAAATCGTCCCTAGCAAAGCAAAGCAAATTCTTGAGCATTAACCGTCACTAGACATTATCCTTCTTTATCGACAGACTTCGAAGCCGGCTGTTAGAGTACAGGAAAATTACGGGGTCAGTGCAACGATCCTACTGATTCTATCTAACAAAAACCGGCTAGCCGAGAGTCGAACACAACTGGCTTGTTAGATCAGCATCGTACCTCGAAGCTAACTGGGCGGTTCAATTCGTCCCTGGTATCATCGAATTTATGATTTGTTGGTGACTATACGTTGATTAAGCTGTAGTTGAAGAATTTGCCTTAATTCTCAATACCCATATACGGTCATCGAACCGAACGGCCGGCCACCGAACTACCTTCGAGTCAACAAGCTCTCAAGCCTCGATAGTTGCAATCCGAAATCATGACACACAGCTTTAGTCTTAACTTCGCATACTGTCCACCATTGAGGGTTGAAATATTTGCCATTTCGACATTTTCTAACAATACATCTAGCTAAAGTTTTGCCGTACCTCGAAGCCAGCAAAACGCACATTTTTGTACCAATCTTTGAGGAATCATCTCTTTAACCCCATACATTTTGCAGCAAAGATAACAAGCTGAAACTTCCAGGAAAGTTTTGTTTTAGTTTAACTGAAAACCCGCAGACATGTGTCCACCTTCCAGCGGTAAAGTTACTAGTTTGAGCTGACTGAAAATTAGCAAGATTTGTTATGTTTACAGGGCTGGAATTTTGTTGTATGTAACATCTAAGCTTTGTGCAAAAACAGGTCGATTAGTTTGTTTCTCAATCTTTGTTTCTTTGGATTCAAGTTGATACGTCAAACATAACTGACTCGATAGAAGAGGGCGTTTTCGAAACGCTGGTAAGAAATAGGTTAAGAATCTTTGATATGTGTTCTTAAAACATGAAGAAATCTAGCTTTAGTTTTCAGCAGCTCGCATAAACCATGCTAAAGGGTTAAAAACTTAAGCCAGAAATCGCCCAAATAAGCTTGATATTCGAGTTTTGAGGGTCAGGGAAAAATATTTAAAGCATCAGGGAAAATCAGGGAAAGTCAGGGAATTTTATTTTTGGATTTGAGTCGACACCCTGAAATTAATCCGCACATAACTAATGGAAAATTTCCATATTATGTGCCACATATAAACACAATCCGCCCAGTAGTACACATGAAAATTATGCATATGAATAGTATGTGCAAATTTTAAACGTAAATTTTAAAAACACATAAATGGTAACTGTTTGGCACATAAAGTTCATTTACTGGGCACATGGAAAAAATCTATGTGTGAAACACATAGAAACTATACGAAAAGTTTTCTCAGTGTGTTTCGTGCTAGAATCGATAACTCAACTCGTACAGTCATTTCAGGCTGTTCAGTTTTTTCAGGCTGTTGAGCTCACAGACAATTGATTTTATAATAAAAATTTAGGCCTAATGGAAATGGCCTAATGCAATGGCCTAATTGCACACCACCCAATTTTTGCGCGCTTCGTAGTGTTTGCACCTTTTCTCGACGGTTTATTGTAATATGTTAAATGTAATTTAGCAACAACATCGGCTATACAATTTCATCATCCATCAAATGTTACGATTTTTTCCTGTAAATCTTCATGATTTTTAAGCGTAATAATAAATTTTCTGCCGTGTGTCCCAGTTTCGCCTTCACCAAACGATTTTCTTGTCAAAATCATTAAGAAAGTTGATTTACAAAATAAGCTTTCACCGAACGTTAGATGTAAATAAACATGTTCTATGGGTTTCGCAGCATTGATAGAAATTTACTATACTCAAGTAAATAAAATTGAATCTTTATAACACAAATTGCCGATAAATTCAATAATTGGAACAACATACTACTCTCCTTCCAGTTTTATTGCGCACCTGTTTTTTTGTCCTAACCACTGTTTTTCTGCAACGCACGTTTGACAGTTCACTTCTCTGAGGTTTTGCTTTTTGTTTATCAACGCAAGCAGTGGGAGCCGTAGTTTTTTGTATCGCGATTTTTCCCGAATTGCCCATGCTATTAATTGTTTCAAAACGCGGAAACTATTTTGTAAAATTATGAATGCGCATTTTATTTTGGTGTAAAACAAGCTAATTCATAATTGTGTAGCATGTAAAAGCATCAAACATAGTCACAACCCATAAAATAAAGCGATTATCCGCGATCTCATTCCACATGTAAGAAATCACGGTTTTCTCTTAAGCTTTCTCCACTAGTCGGTATGCAAATTTCATAATAAATACAGTCGATCTAATTGATGTACCACAGACTAACACTTCGAAAAAATTTTCTAACAAAACGTCGTTTCAATGACATCCCTAAAACTTAGAAAAAACACTAGCAGCTCCTGGTACAGTCTTCGCGCTATGCAAAGCAGCTTGCTATAAATTTTGCAATGCTATAAATTTACTTGTATATTATCGGACAACAGCGCTAGCGCAAGAGAGCGGCGTTCTCGCGTAGCGACTGTTGTTTAAGTCTTGGCTTAAGTGAACATTTGAAATGATCGTTTTTATTGGAGATGGAATGAGGCTTCAGTGTTACGTCTGTTAGTCTATGGATGTACTGTCATACTCGATGATTCATCACAAAAACGGCATTAACTAGGCATGTTTTTCACATTATTTGCAAAAAACTTCAAAATACAGAACAGGGGTAGAATGCACCACAGCGGGATCGAACAGTTATAAAATATTTTTAATTTGCAGTACATGTTTTGTTTCAGATTATTCATTAAAAATGTAGCAATATTATATATTGTATAGGACTTAGAATTTGCCTTAAACCTAATTGTACTTTGTTTAACTTACAGTATTTCATCACACATCAGTTGGAGAAAAATAAATGAATACATTTTATTGCCAATTATGTTGAGATATGAACCCATTATATCCCAGCAAACAAACGTATGGACAAACGCTATAACAAACGCTTCCGCCATTTTGGAAGCCTAGTTTTAGGAGTTTATACAACACGTGATTATATGTAAATTTGCTGGTTGCGTTTAACGCCTGGCTGTGCAAACTTGGTGCGTTTTGCCCACGGGTTTTGGCGTTTTGCCCCACATAATGATTTTGACTCTTGCTAAAAATCGTCAAAAATAACAAAAAATACCGGTTTTTATTAGGAAATTTCACCAGGAGTAAGTGTAAAAAAGATTCCACAGTCTTCTTGAAGTTGAAAAACGTGGAACAAACACACCGTTGCTCTGCCAAATGATGTTTTGCTTAAGCGGTATGTTCTGCACCACTTCACCCTAATAACAAAAAAGTTTTCGTCTCTCCGGAGTTAGGTCACTGAAGGGGGGGGGGGGGTCGAGAAAAAACAAAGAGATTTTTTTAATCGAACAAAAAAATATGAATTTTAGGCATTTTTACTTAAAGTTTAAACGTGAAAACCAAAGCTATTCTTGCATTGAATAAATACGTTGTTATTTTTATCCAAAAATCTACGAACAAAAAGACAAAAACGAAAGAAAATTTTTTTGGCCGATTTTCGGAAATTCCACTGTTTGAACTTCCATTTCTATTTCGTGCTAGAAGCGTTAACTCAACTCGTACACTCATTTTTCGAGTTTTTCAGGCTGTAGAACCCACAGACAATTGATTTTATAAATAAAATTTAACTCATATCCTACAAATTTTTTTTTTGTCCCCCCATTTTTCAAGCCAATTTCCAAGGGTGGGTGACAAAAACTTTGAAAATGATTTGCAATGGCCTAATGAGGAAAAGTAAAAACAAAAGCTGTGCAACAATTGAGCGTTAGGTATGCAATGATAAGATTTGAATGTTATTTTGGTGTGCAATAATTCGGTGCAGAGTTGCTATGCAAAAAACGTATTTTATGCGGTTTTTAGGAATTGTACACAGATGGCTATAGGAACCTATTTTATATTATTCAATCGGCATAGTAAGTGGTTTTGCAAAAAAAAAATCTGCTTTATTTGTTCAAAATCATCAAATTGCTATAAACGAGTTAGCAGTGCAACAATGGACAATTTACCCTATGTGGCGTTTCTCCTACGAGATTTACATGGGACAAAGCACATCAAAACATTTTATTTATATGGTTTTGTAAAATGTCTAATCTAAAGCGTTTTGTACATAACTATTAATTCTAGTATTAATTATGGTAATAGAATACTCGCAATAATATATGAATAATCGATCTCATCATGGCTTCATCATAAGAATGCGGGAGCTGACAGTCGATCCAAGTAGTTGATAGCCGATAACCGATAACAATAGCAGCCAATTGCTATAAAAATATCGAAATCGATCAAAGTAAAACTGTCTTCAACGTTCAGTAGCAATAATCCGTTGACTGTGAATGCGTTATATTCTTCTATACAGTGTTTAATTGAATTAATAAATCTTGTGTATTAGGAAATTTTGCGTTTGACTAGTAAAAACAAAATTGTGAGTGGTAATTTAATCGAAGAAAAACATTCAACTATCGGTAAAAGAAGTATAAAGGTCTAGCCAGCCGCTCTGAAAATTACAAGTCTAGCGTTAGTTTCCATTTTAACTGTTGTAACCAGTGCAGAATTGTGTCTTATGTATTGGAGATCTGCTAATAGTCGTTCTAATTCAAGTGCTATTGATGATGCGATTGGAATAGACCTGTACTTATTAATCAAACTTTTCTAATTTTAACTTTTGACGTAAATATTTATTCAACATTATTAATGTATAAAACAATTATTTAGAGAATTGTTGAACTAAACCAAATTAGAGTACTTCATTATGTTCATTAACGTGAGATGTATGAAAGAGTGGCGTAGGATAGTATATATTTATTTTATCAACTTACTACAGTTGCCGTTCTAATTCGGAGCCCGTATTTGGATCGTTGTGTAAAATACTTATTACGTGATGAATCCGTAAGGTCAATTTTGTAACCGTTTTCTCGTGTGCAGAATAGTTATATGGTATTACAATCCCATTACTGACACGTGAATCTACACGATTGGTCGATCCTCCTAAAATGCTGTATGTAATAGTAGTTTTGAAGCGAGATCCCAGTTTTTGAAAATAGTCCATAAACTCGATTGTGCTAGCCAGAGTGCGTGTATCGCTAGCAAAATACGTAAATATATTTTAAAATGCACATAAATAAACAATGGAATACTTCTATGGTTACTCATTTCTGTTCTCTATTCTAATCGATGTATAGCATTTAACCTCTGGTATAACGACGTGTTCCGATTATCCAAGAGCCTGGAGTGGAAACTACTTATTAGCTTATACGTGCTGCTACAAATCGGTGAATGCGCGTGTGCAGAATAAGTGGGATGCAAAGTATCGCTCCTAGCTAAGAGCTTTTACGTAATTTTTTAATTTAGTTTCAATAGAAAAGTTAGTAAAGTAAAGTTGTTATTTACTGTTATCAACTTTTGTTTATTAATCAAATCAATTAATCAAACAAAACATATGCCATGTTTTTGGCACAGTTAATAACTTATTATATAACTTTACAACACAGTTATACTTAATTTATTTATTTATTTATTTATTTATTACGATGATCCAGAATTAGAGTTAAACTAAAGTTTAACAGTTTAAATTAAAAAGCCAGTAAGAGGATTTTTTGGCTTAGGAGTTTTTTTTTCTAAGAACTTATTAATTTTCACAATCAGCGTACCACAAACGTGTAATGCATTTTCCAGTCACTGGCGAAATGATTCTAAGAAACCCAGTGTCCCAAGCTGGAACCGCCTACCAGGCTTAAGCTGGTGACAGAACTGTGGCAGTTAATGCAACACCATAGGCTTCCTTAATTACACCCTGCGCAAGCAATGGGCGCTAGCTGGTACAGAGGTATTAGAACTCGTCTCACAAATAGGCAATTGTATGTTCAGTGACTATAAGAAAAAATATCTTTCACATAAGAATTACCGAATTATTACTATAATCGTAATTTGTACCATCAATCTACTGTACATTTCAGTTATGAAACCAGCTTAAGTTCCTTCCTGCAAAGTGGTACTAACACGCCCTTGCCTAAGTGATCACTATGATTAGGATGGAACACAATAAAAGTCGCTGAGAGCACATATTCAGTCGATCAGTTTGAGAAGCAGATTCGGATAATCCGCGCAAATTCGATCCACGTTACTACTGCTGCTAGTTGATAATGATTTCTGTGTTGTTAACAATCGTGCTAATGTTAGCAGTGGTAAAATATGTGAAGTACAGGCAGCAGCTCTCCTTTACGAACCTTTTGCCATCAGTTTTACCATGTTATCCGATCATCGGTAATGGTCTAATGTTTCTCGGAAAAAGTAAAGAACAACAGTTTATCAACTTTGTCGAGGCCACTAGGAAGCCGGCCAGACTGTTTTTGGTGTGGCTCGCGGTTCTACCGATTGTTGCAACAAATGATCCAGATATGGCACAGAAGATTTTGAGCCACCCAGAATGCCAGGAAAAGTCATATATGTATAAGTTCTTCAAACTAGATTACGGTTTATTTTCATCAAGACGTGAGATTACCACCAAACGGTGAAAGCCACCACCTCTAAAATGTATTTTATTTTAGATTGTATTTGGAAAGGACAACGGAAAGCTTTGAATCCAACCTTCAACGTGAAGATTTTAAACGAATTTATTCCAATATTTGATAGGTGTTCCCGGAGTTTAGTAAGAAAACTGTTCACTGCAGCTGACGGCAAATCAATAAAAATCATTCCATGTTTTCTTCAATGCACTTTGGAAATGGTATGTGGAACTACCTTCGGGGTGGATATGGAAAAGAACCCTGAATGGGCAGCGATTATGAATATGATCCAAAGGTAAGAAAGTAGACAAAACATTTACAATATAACTAACACATCAATGATTACTTCGGAAGAATATTTCATTTATCATCTCAGCGGATTCTTAAATTGCACTATCATTCGGATTTGGTGTACAGATTTTCAAAAAATTACCGAGAGGAAACCAAGTTGAGAGAGGAAGCCTACTCAATTGCAAATGCGGTAAGTTGATACTCAACCATTTTTAAAGTTTCGCTCAAAATTATTAGTCACTAGCTAATTACCCGAGCTAACTCGCGGCCCCTTTGTTTCTAAGTCACTTGTACATCTGTTATTGCAACAAAAATTCTCGGAACGCAAGAAACAAAACCCTTTCTCTTCATTTGAATGTGTCTACTTCCTTTATCAGCTCTCCTCTCCGGTTGTACACTAGCCACTTGTAAATCTGTCTTCAGTTCGATAATCCCTATAAAGTGAGGCAAAACCATTTTTACGTTTTTGAACCTCCCCCTTGTCAATGGCCACCCGTTTTCTTGCTCACATTCCTTGTCATACCGCCCCTCCCCCCTTTCCGCCTGTTGGCTCCATTGGCGTAGCTAGAGGGGGTGCCTGGGGTACCAGGCCCCCTCCCGAAATTTTCCTCGTTGAAATTGGAAACCGGGAAAAAACTCAGTGTATATGTTCCCGCTGTGTAGATATTTTCTTTTTCACTAGGAATCGCAAAAGCGTAGTTGTCGTCGTCGTCAGTAGCTTAGTAGCCACCCCGGCTCATGCTGTTTCAAGCATTCGCCTCCATTCAACTACATCTTGGGCCACTCGTCGCAAATCTCCCAGTCACAGAAGTCGCAAATCGCTTTCGACCTGGTCAAGCCATCTTGCACGTTGAGCCTCCCTGTTCCTGATGCTGGTGCAGTTGTTAAAGAGAACTGTTTTCGTCGCACTGTAGCTTACTGACTTTCGCCAGATGACGATGGCAATCTTCCAAACAGTGCTTGAAGCTCATGATTCATACGTCTCCGTTACTCTCCGCTTTCAGTTTGTACTTTGCCAAATATCGTCCCCAGTACCTTCCGCCCGAACATAGCGTATGTCTAGCGTTTTGCGAAGGGCAAAGGAAGCCTAATTTCCCGCTTAAATGCGCAACTAGATCCCCTTACTAGTGTTGTTGTCTGCGTGCACCAGCAATCCCAAATACATGAACCCATCTGCCACTTCTAGTTCGTCGCCATCAACAGTTACCGTCCGCGAGAGGCACGCGTTTGTTTCCTTTGAGTATTTAGTCTTGGCCGCATTTATGTTAAGAACATTCGTCCTAGATTCCGATTTCGTCGGATAACCCCTTCAAGTGCGATGTTGAATAGCATGCAAAATAAGACGTCACCTTGCCCCAACTTTCGCCGCGTCTCAAAGTAACTCGAAAGTATCCCCGAGATGCACACGAAACACAACACTCTCTCCAATGTATCACTGCTCAGTTGCGTCAGTTTATTCGGAAAACCGTGTTCGTGCGCGGACAGATTGTACTCCCGACATTTATGGTAATTGCGCGGACCCTCATCAAGCCCGCCTGGCATTTCCCTACAAAACCTTGTCCTATCGGTGACTGCCAGACTAACAAGATCATAAACAAAAATTTTTTGGAATGCACCCCCTAGGCCCCCTCCAGGGAAATTTCCTAGCTAAGCCAATGGTTGGCTCTCTCCCAATTAGCACACCGTTCCGTCACGTAGGCGATTATGCATCCGTTTGCTCTCAGAAAATCCCTACAACGGAGAGAAAAAAACCTTTTTTATTTTACCTACTCCCCCTTCTTGTCGCGAAGCCACTTGCGCAACTGCAATTGGTTTAAATCGAAGACTCCAGAACTCAAGACTGGGCATAGAAGGAGGTTCTCATATACACAGCAAAGGATGACACTACTAACGCCATCCCTTATCCCACTGCTACTGCTTATAAGTGTTAGTGATCGTACCCATCTGAAAGAATGTATGCGTGTGATGTTGATGTACGATGTCATACAATGATGTTAGTATGGCTGTGATGGTAGAGTGATAGCACATGTACAAAGTACAACATAAAACTTACGACCGTCATTCATCGCGATTTGTCAGAGTGCCAGAGAGGTGTCTAAATGCAAGAGAAACGCAACCTATTTTGTATATTGGAATTCCCCCGCTTATTACGAACTACCCCCATTTTGTCAACCCTCCAGTGCTATTAGCCTTACGTTAAAGAATATATGTGTCAAGTTTGATGGACAACGATCAAAGCGTTCTGGAGTTATGGTGGAACATACATACATACAAACATGCATGATAGAGAAAAACGACCGCTTGTTTTTGCTTCAAGTTTGGATTGGCTTTTGGTCACGGGTTGCGTTCAAAAATATTTATTGTTGGTTTACAAAAAATACCCCTTCATGTTCAGGACAAAACGTACACAAATATTTCTTTTTCGTTTATTTAGTGCCCTGAAGATGAACGAATATTTTTCGAAGCGTCGGTTGTAAACCTAAAATAAATATTTTTGAAAGCAACCCGTGACAACAGCTTGAAAAAGGATCGCAAGTTGACTGTGAGTGCGTGAATGCGTACGCTTTCTGCATTAAACTTACGCTTTGAAGACGATTAGATGACTGACTTTTGAATCCAGCCAATCAATCGCTTGCGCCACTGCCGCCACTATCCACAGCAAAAGTTTGTCGCCCGGAGTCGGTCCGACGCAAGCAAAATGTTCGTTAGTGTTGCACGGCGTCCGACCGACTTCTTCCATGCACATGTAGTGATTGTTTTTTATGGTATTGAGTCATTTGTTAGTGCGGTTACTTTTCGTTAGTGTGGTGACTGCTAGCCAATTGACTGTTTTAAAGTCATTCGCTGCTCCAAACAGTAAAAGAAACTTGATCGAAACGAAAACGTAAAAACAGGTCGGAACGCATTCGTTCTGCTGTACAATCGGAGGTATGACGGAGTGAACTGCTGGTTGTGTTCATAGCGTTCGTATTCCACCACCAAACGGACGGTGTGGACCCTAATATAAATACAAACATACAAATAACCCTAATGTGAATACAAACATTCAAATGCATTAACTTACGTTCACTTTTATATATATAGATTTCTTTTTCTGAAAAAAAAGTCATGAATTGTCCATGACAGCACAAGTAATTTTTAATTAAATAATCTTTTACTGTTGTTAATGACTCTTTACTATATGTTACCCATCCGCCATTTTGTATTGTTTGTTGAGTTGTTTCCTATTTCTGATTTTGTCTTTTTAATGGCCTAATACAAATATTTTATAAAGTTTTTGTCCTTCCGGTGTTGAGCTACTGAAGGGGGAGCGAAAAAAACAAAGAGATTTTTTTAATCGAGCGAAAAAGTGTTTTAAGCGTTTCTACTTAAAGTTTAAACGTGAAACCCAAACCTATTCTTTCTGTTTATATACAAGTTATTATTTTCCATGCAAAAACCTACGAAAAAAAAAGTCAAAAATGAAAGAAAATTATTTTGCCGATTCTCAGAAATTCCAATGCATGAATTTCCATTTCTGTTTCGTGTTTTTTCAGGCTGTTTCAGGCAATTGATTTTATAAAAATAATAAGGCCATTGCAAATTATTTTCAAAATTTTTGTTACCCCCCTTGGAAATTGGCTTGATTAAAAAATAATTTTTAGGATACGAGTTAAATTTTTTTTATGAAATCAATTGTCTGTGGGCTCTACAGCCTGAAAAACTCGAGAAATGAGTGTACGAGTTGACACAAAATAGAAATGAAAATTCAAACAGTGAAATTTCCGAAAATTGACCAAAAAAATTTTCTTCCGTTTTTGTCTCTTTTTGTAGATTTTTGCATGGAAAATAATAAGGCCATTACAAATATTTAAAAAAGTTTTTGTCCCTCCGGTGTTGGGCCACTGAAGGGGGGGGGGGGGCAAAAGAAAAACAAAGAGAATTTTTTAATCGAGCAAAAAAATATGGAATTAAGGCATTTTTATTTTAAGTTTAAACGTGAAAACCAAATCTATTCTTGCTTTTAATATATACTTTGTTAATTTCCATGCAAAAATCTACGAAAAACAGACAAAAACGATAGAAAATTTTTTTGGCCGATTTTCGGAAATTCCGCTGTTTGAATTTCCATTTCTATTTCATGCTAGAAGCGTAAACTCAAAAACTTTTGAAATGATTTGCAATGGCCTAACGTATATAATAAATTCTATTTTCTATTTTCTATTTTCTATTTTCTATTTTCTATTTTCCATTTTCTATTTTCTATTTTCTATTTTCGATTTTCTATTTTTTATTTTCTATTTTCTATTTTCTATTTTCTATTTTCTATTTTCTATTTTCTATTTTCTATTTTCTATTTTCTATTTTCTATTTTCTATTTTCTATTTTCTATTTTCTATTTTCTATTTTCTATTTTCTATTTTCTATTTTCTATTTTCTATTTTCTATTTTCTATTTTCTATTTTCTATTTTCTATTTTCTATTTTCTATTTTCTATTTTCTATTTTCTATTTTCTATTTTCTATTTTCTATTTTCTATGTCTGGTTTCATGTTTTTTGTTTCATATTTTTGTTTTGTATTTTTCGCTTCCTCCTGCTGCTTTTTTCTAGTTCCTGTTCTTTAGTTTTCGAACTCATTTTACATTTGCCGTTTGTCAGTTGACTTTTACTGGCAGTCATATTCTATTGCTACATACTATTATGTATATATTTTCGAATCTAATTTTCAAAGTTCTATTTTAATCTATTTTAATCTGTTTACTAATCTGTATTTTACAATTCTCAATCACTTTTGTCTGCTTTAAGGCCAAGCCAGCGCACTAGAGAGAGAAAAAAAGACGAAGCAAAACTTTCAATGAGAGTGCGCTTTTATTAGATGGTTTTGAATACTCAACTGTAATGACATATCATATCAGATACAGGTTTTACACACAATGGTGTATTCGAAAAACTATTCTGTAGCGTTATTTAAGAAATAATCAAGATTCTCCAAATGCTATCTTTCTCGTTCGCGCTGCCTCAGCCTTAATTTCCCCATTTCACGTAATCAAGCTGAAAAAACCAGCAGCAACCGCTTACGCGTATCCGCTCTTGATGATGGTTTGGAAAACACACAATTATGATCACGTTTGCACCGCCTACTTAGCTTCGAGGTACGATGCTGGTCTAACAAGCCAGTCGTCGCATGTTCGAATCTCGGTTAGACGGTGCTTGCTTGATAGAGTCAGTAGGATCGTTACACTGGCCTCGTAATTTTCCTGTACTCTAAAACAGCCGGCTGCGAAGTCTGTCGATAAAGAAGGGTAATGTCTAATGACGGTTTAAGCCCATGACTTTGCTTTTTTTTATGATCACGTTTACTTATACTAGCAACTAAACTGATGTGATATGGTATCACAGAACAATTCTACTTCTTTTTATCACGGAAGAACACAAAAATTCCCTTCTGATATGAAGATATAGAGCAATTTTCATTCACTAGCACTTGCAGCATTTTGTTTTCAATTTCAGCATATGGTGCTCTATTTACACTACTACCAATGTGTGTGAAATTATTCTATCGTGTTGACATAGCTAGTATTTGAGTGACAACCACTTGCTTCTGGTGCTAATGTATATACACGATTCAATGATACACTAGCGCCAGCAGCAAGCTGTTGTCACTGCAAAACTAGTTATCTTCGAAGAACCGGTATATAGGCAATACCGAAACGTTATCCATCGGTCTCTCTTTTGATCTGTTTTTGAAAAGCATTTAATCCCTATGCTGGCTATTTCGGCCGGTTGGATTTAAAAAAACACAGACACCACTATAGAAAATGGGCTTAATTTAGTCGCAGCGACTTCATCATTTCTCGCGACTATAACTCAAATTCAGTTGCGTTTCACTAAGATCAAAATACACGCCGATATTCAGTAAATATTATTCTATCAACTGGTATAAAATTCTAAATACGAAAATCCAAACAATATAGTTTCCTGTACCTAAAAATGAAAAATAAGAAAACTTATCCAATTTAATTCTACTATGTGTATTTTATTCACGACAGATATGTATTTCGCCTACGACTTGCAGGCTTCCTCAGTGTCTGTTTTCGAACTGAGACACTGAGGAAGCCTGCAAGTCGTAGGCGAAATACGTATCTGTTGTGAATAAAATACATATAGTAGAATTAAATGGGATAAGTTTTCTTATTTTTTATTTTTAGGTTTCGTATTCTACTAAGACGCTTCAAAAACTTCAGTCATAGTTTCCTGTGTTTGAGATTATAAATTCCTTCTTAGCAAGTAATAAATACGAGCACTTAAACTGCAATTTTGACTTGATATTCCATGCCAGCAAAATGACTGTTTACAAAAAAAAAATACTTCCAACTTGCGTTTTTTACTTATCTTACTCATGGAACACTTTGTGACAAACAGGTTTAAAATTTCCAATCGGGAGAGTCAGCTGTGATTATTTTTTATATATCAAGCATCAAGCAACTTTCAATGTTGAATAATAATGTGCTGATTAATGAACGTACTGCACTGTAAACATATAATTTGTTCAATTTCAAAGAATTGAGATACCACACCACAAGTATTTAACATATTTGTCTTTTATAATGGCAAAACAGAAGCACGTGCGAATCCATATAAAAAAATAATTTCTATTGTTACAAAAAGTTGCACAAATAAGTAAATTATCTGTTTTTCTTTCGCTAGAACAAAATATTCAAAATAAAATTCATATTGTAAGACTTGATCGGATTTATTAACAGAGCCGAGCTTCGGAATTCAAATGAGTATCATGAAAAACAATGTTACTTTCAGTAACGAATCCGACAATTTATTTTAATGTCAACATTGTTGCACAGATTACACCTACTTTAAATTTTAACTTTTGTTCGAAATCTCCACGTGTGCTTCTGTACAGTTAAGTCGCCATAAACGGCGCTACTGCATATTTATCTTCTAGTAACGTATATTTAAAAGTGAATAGGTACTGGGAAATCCAACAATTCACATACTTACCAACTTGTCGTCAGCAATTACTTTGTGTTTGCTAAAAAAAAATCGATTGCTTTCCGATCTTTAAATATTTATTTTTCATACATTTACGAAAGTAACTCAAATATACTCCTCGAAATGTATATAGAATAATTTTGTAAATATAATGCTTTGGCTTCTGTTACGTGTGCACTTAATAGCTAAACTATACTTTTACCGTACGATACTTACCACTTACTGTTCATACCAGTATAATTACACTATTACCTTTGATAAAAATGCTTGAGAACGTCCTTAAACTGAATTTTCAACCAATTTTTCTATCAGATTCTTCAAGGTGCCATCGAACGTAACGCCAAAGAAACCACTCCGGGAACAGTTCCCGCAAACAACGCTCCGGAAAGCGATTGCTTTCGTAAGCCACAAATCTTCATCGATCAGCTGATTGACCAAAAGAATGGTAAAAAATTCGAACGCATTGAGATTCTGCACAACGTGTACACAATGATCGTGGCTGTAGGTATAATCTCGATACTTGGAATTCTCACACGACCTGAAAACCATATATATTTTCACAGGGAAGTGATACTTCCGGGACCCAGATGGGCTACATTTGTCTGATGTTAGCCATATATCCGGAGCTACAGCAGAAAGTGTACAATGAAATTATGAGCGTATTCCCAACGGAGACGGAATTAACACTTAACCCAGAAACTCTGCGGCAGCTGCAGTACACCGAAATGTTTATCAAAGAGTGTCTTCGACATTTCCCAATAGGACCGCATCTCTTTCGAGAGTCTATGCAGGACATAGAATTGGACGGTACAACTATACCCAAAGGTACTATGCTGTGCGTAAGCATATATCAGATTCATCGAAGAAAGGATGTTTGGGGTCCAAATGCTGATAAGTTTGATCCGGAAAATTTCTCCCCGGAACGTAGCGAAGGACGACATCCGTTTGCATTTCTTCCGTTCAGCGGAGGACCTCGTAATTGCATCGGCAGCCGGTACGCGATGATGAGCATAAAGGTTATGCTGGTGCATCTGCTACGGAATTTCCGATTTAAAACAAACTGGACACTTGAGGACATTCGGTTCGAGTTTGATTCTCTGCTCAAGCTTGCTGGTGAGCCGGAGTTTTGTTTGGAACGTAGAATATAATGCGACTTTCATGAATCATAAGCGGAAATTCAAACTTCTAACTGAATAATTAACTATATACCTTTCATTGCATGCGTTCTGCATCTCTTTATTACGGCTCAAAGCTGTAGGATCAAAAGATCAATTTGCATCACTTCTAATAAGTGAGCTAGTTATTTATTGCCATTGTATACAACTCCATAGTTGAGTTGTTCTGTTAACATACATATTATACATATGTATATAGTTTATTATAATGCACATTATATAGCTTATACGATCGCAATGGAATTCACCTAGGAACGTTTGTTATGAGTTATAAATTATCATGTTACATTAACCATTTTTCTTAATAGTATTTATAACCCCATATAATAAATAAATTGTCGTCTAAATCATATTATGGTGTAGTATTTTATTAAAACATTCATTCAGTATAAATTGTATTTTGATCACAAAGTTAAATTAGTCTTTTGTCTGTCGTTTTATATTTACTTTCGCTGCCCAAAACTAAAGCATAAAATTACAATTGCCAAACTTGAATGTCTTGGATTCTCTGGTTCCTTACTGAATTGGTTACACTCCTACCTGGATGACCGCAAGATGGCAGTAAAAATTGCCGACTCGCAATCGACATTTTTTGCAGCAACATCTGGAGTTCCACGACGAAGCCATCTAGGTCCTTTCTTATTTCTGCTATACCTCAATGATATTCATTTACCACTCAAGTGTCAGGAATTATCTTATGCTGATGACTTCAAACTGTATCACATTATACAAAACGTTGACGACCTAAAGCCGCCCAGTTAGCTTTGTCGATCACGATCTCAGCGATCCAAGGATGTCCTCAAGAAGAATATCTCTCCCCTTGCTTTGGTCACTGGCATTGGCGTAGCTAGAGGGGGTGCCTGGAGTACCAGGCCCCCTCCAGAATTCTACAGGCTCCCTCCAGAAATTTTCCCCATTGGAATTTAAAAACTGGTAAAAAATCAGTGCATATGTTCCCGCTGCGTAGATATTTTCTTTTTCACTAGGCATCGCAAACAAGTAGTTGTAGTCGTCAGTAGCCTAGTAGCCGCCCCGGTTCATGCTGTTTCAAGCAGTCTTCTCCATTCTACACCATCTTGAGCCACTCGTCGCCAATTTCGCGGTCTCAGAAGTCGCAAATCACTTTCGACCTGGTCGAGCCATCTTGTACGTGGAGCCTCCCTGTTCCTGATGCTGGTGGAGTTGTTGAAGAGAACTGTTTTCGTCGCACAATAGCATATTGACTTTCGTAGATGACGATGGCAATCTCTCCAAACAGTGCTTGTAGCTCGTGATTCATACGTCTCCACCACTCTCCGCTTTAAGTTTGTACTCCGCCAAATATCGGCGTAGTGGCGTATGCTTCTGGATCGTAGCGTTTTGCGAAGGGCAAAGTAGGCCCGATTTCCAGCTTAAATGCGCCGCTGGATCCCCTTCCCCTAGTGTTGATGTCCAGGGTCTCCAGCGTTCCCAAATACACAAACTCATCTGCTACTGCAAGTTCGTCGCCGTCAACAGTTACCGTCCGCGGTAGGCACGCGTTTGTTTCCTGAGTTTGTTTCTTTTATGTATTTGGCCTTCGATGCATTTATGTTTAGCGCAATTTTCCTTGACTCCGCTTTCGTCGGATCACCCCCTCAAGAGCGATGTCTCAACCGTGTCTCAACTTTCGCCGCGTCTCAAAGAACCTCGAAAGTGTCCCCGAGATGCACACGTAACATATCACTCAAACCAGTGTAGCTCTGATCAGTAGAGGAAAACCGTGTTCGTGCATTATCTGCCATAGCTAGTCTCGATCGACTGTATCGTCTGTTGCTTTGAAATCAATAAAGATGTGATACGTGGACACGTTCTACTCCCGACATTTCTGCAAGATCTGTCGGATGGTAAACATGTGGTCCGTAATTGCGCTGGCCTTCATGAAACCCGCCTGGTATTTCTCTACAAAACTTTGTACTATCGGTGACAGCCGGAGTAACAAGATCATATGAAAATTTTTTGGAAGGCACCCCCTAGGCCCCCTCCAGGGAAATTTCCTAGCTACGCCAATGGTCACTGGTAGTCGACGCACCCCTGCACAAGCTATCACAGCATGTTTATGAGTTCATTGCGTAAACCGACGACGTAGTACTTATTATCAGAGCTCAATTTGACGCAGTGCTGTCTAGTCGTATCTCGTATGCAATGAGCTCTAAATACCAGTATTTCGTGGTGTTTACGATACAGGTTTAATACAAATCCCACCAAAACAGTCGTGATACCATTTACTAAGCGGAGGAGACATACTCTGAATCTCCCTACACTGAGTAGCGTCAGACTACTCCTCAGCAATGAAGTTAAATATCTGGGTGTTTTCTGGGATCATGAACTGAACTGGACTGCTCGCCTAGACTATGCTGTCCAAAAGGCAACTACAGAGATACCTCGATATAAAAAAAATTCTAATTTTAAAGAGTTGTCTTATATGGAAGTTGTCTTATATCGAAACATGTTTTTTTCAAAAAAAATTTACGTGTTTACGTTTTTTGAACTATTTATTATTGTTTGAGCTATTAGTAAGTCGCCTTAAATGCTACTTAAATGCTATTTCGGCAAAGTATACAGCTACTTTACTGCTAACCTTCTTATAGTGCAGACAATACTAATTTACAGCTAATTACCGACACGAAGAATTTGAATAGAATTTTGGATGCCAATTTACAACACCTTTAGTCAAAAAGCTAATATACAACAACGTGCAGTATAAAATGCCAGTTATGCTGATTTGCTGCTTATGTTCATACTTATTGGTTACCTGGGATGGGTAGTTTAATATACAAATTTGCATTTTTTCCTCACAGTAAAGTAAGAAACAACTCCCTTCATTGCTTAGCCAGAAAGCGGATAGCAATATTCGCCATGGTTGTACAACATTTCGCCGAATACCATTTCGCGAAAAATCTTAAGCGGAATGTACCATTTCATGGAAAACTTTTTCGTGGAAAACACCATTGCGCAGGGGTGATCCTCTCCTTACTCGCTGTCGCTCGTTCGGACACAACTGAACTTTTATAGAGGACTTGAACTTATGGACTTGAATTTCTCGAGTTCGATTAGTTTTTGAGTTACGTAAAAAATTTTGTTTTATTTGTATGAGAGTCCTTATCCCCCTAACACAGGGGTGAGAGGTCTCTAACCATCATAAAATAAATTCAAGACTCCAAAATCCCTCACATGCCCAATTTGCTTCCATTTGCTTGATTAGTTCTCGGGTTATGAGGAAATTTGTATTTCATTTGTATGGAAGCCTCCCCTCATTATGGGGACAGATAAAGATAAAGATAAAGATAAAGATAAAGATAAAGATAAAGATAAAGATAAAGATAAAGATAAAGATAAAGATAAAGATAAAGATAAAGATAAAGATAAAGATAAAGATAAAGATAAAGATAAAGATAAAGATAAAGATAAAGATAAAGATAAAGATAAAGATAAAGATAAAGATAAAGATAAAGATAAAGATAAAGATAAAGATAAAGATAAAGATAAAGATAAAGATAAAGATAAAGATAAAGATAAAGATAAAGATAAAGATAAAGATAAAGATAAAGATAAAGATAAAGATAAAGATAAAGATAAAGATAAAGATAAAGATAAAGATAAAGATAAAGATAAAGATAAAGATAAAGATAAAGATAAAGATAAAGATAAAGATAAAGATAAAGATAAAGATAAAGATAAAGATAAAGATAAAGATAAAGATAAAGATAAAGATAAAGATAAAGATAAAGATAAAGATAAAGATAAAGGTAAAGATAAAGATAAAGATAAAGATAAAGATAAAGATAAAGATAAAGATAAAGATAAAGATAAAGATAAAGATAAAGATAAAGATAAAGATAAAGATAAAGATAAAGATAAAGATAAAGATAAAGATAAAGATAAAGATAAAGATAAAGATAAAGATAAAGATAAAGATAAAGATAAAGATAAAGATAAAGATAAAGATAAAGATAAAGATAAAGATAAAGATAAAGATAAAGATAAAGATAAAGATAAAGATAAAGATAAAGATAAAGATAAAGATAAAGATAAAGATAAAGATAAAGATAAAGATAAAGATAAAGATAAAGATAAAGATAAAGATAAAGATAAAGATAAAGATAAAGATAAAGATAAAGATAAAGATAAAGATAAAGATAAAGATAAAGATAAAGATAAAGATAAAGATAAAGATAAAGATAAAGCTAAAGATAAAGATAAAGATAAAGATAAAGATAAAGATGATAAAGATAGAGATAGAGATAGAGATAGAGATAGAGATAAAGATAAAGATAGAGATAGAGATAGAGATAGAGATAGAGATAGAGATAGAGATAGAGATAGAGATAGAGATAGAGATAGAGATAGAGATAGAGATAGAGATAGAGATAGAGATAGAGATAGAGATAGAGATAGAGATAAAGATAAAGATAAAGGTGAAAATAAAGATAAAGATAGAGATAAAGATAAAGATAAAGGTGAAAATAAAGATAAAACCCGATTTAATCCACCTAGTGGTGAAAGGAACCTTTGTTATACGGTCTTACTTGCTATTTGAGATAGAAATCGACACGGCTTCGGAACATAATTCATCTATTGGTTATCGTTACGCAGTGCGTTGGTTTACATAAAATTTTTGAAAATTGAATAAGTTTACAAAATTTGATCAAAATAAGAACACTTAAATTTTGATAGATCCTTTTTTCATGAAATTGCTGAGTAAGGATAAGTAAGTTATTATTAATCTGTTGTTATTAATCTGAGTAAGTGCAAATAAAAGTAAGTTGTAAGAGGAAATCTTATTCTTTAACATACACATTGTTTAGTAAAGGTCTAGTTTATAGGTTTTTGAACTATGCATAGTTTCCTGTAATGCTATTCCACAGAGAACAGACATCCATTCACGAACAAATTTTTTGGGAATTGTTGGATAAAATTTCAAATTAAAATCACCTAATATGCTAGCGTCACCACCACTATAGTTTCCCAACTAAATGATTCTTTTGATTTGCACACTGACAACCTTTGGCTCCTCTGGCGCTAGTTTATATGGACTATACGCGTTATGCTAGCGCCAGAAGCTAGCTGTTGTGAGTTTAGTGTAGAATTTTATGCGCCTTCAGCGACATCATCACTATAGTTTCCCAACTAATTTGACATAAGTTTTATCCAAGTGGGGACCTTTTGCTTGGATGTCTGTTCTCTGTGGCTATTCTATTTGAATCACATCAGTAGAGTTTTCTTGTATAATTGTAATCAATTTTTATTAACCTTCGGTTACTCACGCTGTTGTATTTGATACAACACGTGTAGGTTTTCCAACGCCATATTGTTATAAAGTTACAAAACGATGTTTAACTAACGTATATTCTTCAACAAACTTATTGTGCGCAAAATGTCATAATTATTCAATGCATTAATAATTTAAACTGTTGGGAAAATGTATGCAGCAAAACTATCAGCAAATGTAAAATGTTTAAAATGTATCCGTCTGCTGGTAGTCGAGTAATTCGGAGTCAAAATTGGGGCATTCTTTATAATCAAAGTTCTACAGTTCCTAAACAAGCAAACATACAGGTATACTAGTTTTAGCAAAGTTGTGTATTTTTATTATTTGTACAATTTTGTAGTACATATAAAAGTTATACAACAATTACAAAAAGAGCAAAAATAGAAAAACTGATTTTACAAATTCACATACAATAAATAAAATTTTTCTATCTTCGCTGCAGAGATAGAAGGTTACAGTCTTCAACAAAATTTCTTGTAATAATATGTTCTATAACTTTGCAGAACACATCAATGTGTTATATTGACACTGAAGAAAAATAAATTTTTTATTTCACTTTTAGGGGGATTAATCAAAATTTAAATTCTACCAGACGATAGAGCTTTCAATTTCAAGAAACTCTTACAATGGTTTAATAAACTTAAAACCAAGTTTTCCCAGTCAAAACTCCCTTGCACACGTTTTCTTTGGTTTGGGACTATTTTGCGCGCGAGTAACTGTATTACAAAAGTTGGCGCGAGTGTTCGAGGGTTAATATCTTTTGACCGGTAAAACCAATTCTTATGAAATTTTGCATATATATTCGTAATGTGAAAACCTCTCGTTTGATATTAAAATAATTGAAATTAGGTAAATTTTCTTCGTTAAAATCATTCTAAATTATTGTTAATTTTGGTGTGGTGTATACGGTTGCTCATAACTTTCAAATTAAACGTCCAATCAAAAAATCATTCAATAGTGATCTATTAGGATATATTACCTTTCAAATGAGACTAATAGCGCATAAATCGGTTTGGCCATCTCTAAGAAACAGGCGATAATTATTACCTTGTCAAAACAGGTTTTTTAAGGCTAACTTCTAAACTACTTGTTTGTTTTCAATAAAAAAATCCTGAACAATTTTGATTTAATAAGGGCTTTCATTTGATACTAAGATCGTTGGAATCGGTCATGTAGTTCCGGAGAAACCCGTGTCACGTATTTTTCACATTTTTGCTTATAACTTTTAAACGAAACTTCGTATCACGAAACAACTCAATAGTGATCTACTAGACAATAATACCTTTCAAACAAAAGTAATAGCGAACGATTCGGTTCAGCCATCTCTGAGAAACAGGCGATAGAAAAAATCATTACATACACACACACACACACACACACACAGACATTGCTCAAATCGTCGAACCCTATCGATTGGTATATGTGACTTGGCCCTCCGGGCCTCGGATCAATTTCGTGTTTTTCGACCAATTTTTAAACCTTTGTTATAGTATAACAAAGGTAAAAATGGTAAAAACTTTTACCAGATAATATTTTTCTGGATTGCTGGAAAAATTTGCTAATATTTTTATAAAGAAAATTATTCTAATTTGATTTGATTCAAGAGTTCTTAAATAAGCAAGCCCGAGAAAATCTTAAAATTTCGCTTGGAGTTTTCTGGAACAATAGAAACTCTTTAATATTTTTCAAATATCAATATCGTTTGCATGACCGACGCTGTACAAATATTTTAGAAATTTCAAAACCCTGCGGCCCAAAACCCTGTCTTTATTTTTTACAGTCGTATTTTTTAGAGGAATTATCAGTTGATATAGGGTACGCGTGGGTATTTCCAGCCCATTAAGCGGTAGCCTGAACAATATTCAGGAACTACGCTGAAACTATATTTATTCGAGACAAGATTTTTATACCAGTTGATAGAATAATATTTGCTGAATATCGGCGTGAATTCTGGTTTTAATAAAACGCTACTGAATTTGAGTTATAGTCGCGAGAAATGATGAAGTCGCTGCGGCTAAATTGAGCCCATTTTCTATAGTGGTGTCTGTGTTTTTTAAATCCAACAGGCCGAAATAGCTAGCACAGCGATTGAATGCTTTTCAAAAACAGATCAAAAGAGACAAGAAAAGAGAGACCGATCGATAACTTCTCGCTATTGTCTACATTCCGGGCTCATTGAAGATAATTAGTTTTGCAGTGACAACAGCTTGCTGCTGGCGCTAGTGTATCACTGAACCGTTCATATACACTAGCGCCAGTTGTCACTCAAATACCAGATATGTCAGCACATATATTGGTAGTAGTGTAAATAACGCACCATAGGCTGGAATTAAAAACAATATGCTGCTAATGGCTAGTGAATGAAAATTGATTTATATTTTCATGTCAGAGGGGAATTTTTGTGTTCTTCCGTGATAAAAAGAAGTAGAATTGTTCTGTGATAGCATATTCCCAGCTGTTTAGTTTCTACAATAAGTAAACGTGATCACAATAGTGTGTTTTCCAAACCATCATCAAGAGCGGATACCCGTAAGCGATTGCTGCTAGTTTTTTCAGCCTGGTTATGTACTTGTGGAAAAACAGTGGTTTTGATATTTATTCAATAAAATTAAGCAAACTACTTACATTTTTATGAAAATAGTTATAACACATTAAAGCCTATGAGTGCTACATTCGTTTCAGTATTGTTATATAGCGGCAAAGTTTTTATTTGGGAAAGTGTAGCCATAAAAGGTAATGTATGCCGAAATTAGTAGCGTGATGGGAATATTCTCCTACTAAAAGCTTCGTTAGCGTTTAATGGGTTAAATTAAGACTTGGTTTACTCGGTTCTTATGTTCGGGACCTGTAATCGGTCGAAACCGGAACGTTATGCGTACGCGCTTTCCACTGAAAAATTATTCATTACCAGCTAAATGAACGGAACCTGAACCCATTGGCGACTACAACCGATAATTTGCATTAATCATTTCATCGCATAGTGTTGAATATTTGAGGCGTTCTGAGCGTGGAGCAGGTATAGGTACTACGATACGTTATTGGCCATTATTATCAATAGTGCTACGAACAATGTGGAAGAAAATGTTATATAACGCTACTAGCAGCGCACCAAGCTGGATTGATTTATTCTATCGGCTTCCGTTTGGCATCCTAAGTGGATAATCATCTGTGGTACATTTGTACCATAACCGTACATAACCTTCAAATAACGATTACCTACCGGTGCTGCAAATTATTGCAAAATGATTTGAAAGGAATAATATTATAGTTTCGAAAATATATAGCTGAAATAAATCATTATACACAAACAAGTGTAGATTTGTGGTTTCACTACGAATGTGACGTAAATTCTAATTGGCAATAAGCCAGCGTAACTATCTGATGTAACATTTCATTCGGAACAAAAGCTTTCACGACTTGCGTCAGTAAGGGAAGTAACAATTGGTCGTAAACAGGTTATTTTCTCTTCTCACGAATTGTGAATATTTCCATACCAATGCTAAGGTAATTTGTATTGCTGCTAAATAGATCAAAGGTTGGTGTAACTGCCAATCACATTCTAATCGGGTTGCAAACTAGTTTCGTTTCGATCAGATGTGTGCTCTGAGTTGATTTACCAGCCAAGTTTGTTTCTAGATCGCACATAGATCCAGTGACTTTCAAAGGTGTTACAAGTTTCATTGCCGTGTTCGTAATGTTGGTTCTTGTGCTCATCCCGTTGTTGCTGGCATTAGCAATAATGAAATTTGTTAAATATAAGCAAAGTTTGATATTTGCTAAAAACATACCATTCGTTGAGCCCTGCTACCCGATTGTTGGCAATGGAATGTTGTTTCTTGGTAAAAGTGAGGAGGAACAATTTACCAATATGGCTAAAGCTCTAAGTCATCCTGCAACACTTTTCATAATGTGGTTTGGGCCAGTTCCGGTGGTTTCCACCAGCGATCCGAATATGATTCAGAAAATATGCACTCAACCGGAATTTTTGCATAAGCCATACATGTACGATTTTTTTAAATTGGATTATGGACTTTTTTCAGCAAAATGTAAATATCCAGGTAGAGGCGGATAAGTCATGTGGATTAAAGTACTACCGTTCCGTTCCAGATCATATATGGAAAAACCAGCGAAAGGCATTGAATCCAACGTTTAACAAAAAAATTTTGGATAGCTATATTCCAGACTTCGACAGGTGTGCCCAAAACTTAGTTCGAAAACTGTCGGTCTTCGCAGACAAGGAACCTGTGCAAATGACATTCTTCATGTTACGGTGCACACTGGAAATGGTTTGTGCCACTACCCTTGGGGTGGATGTTAATCAAAATCCGAGCGTGGACAAACTTATAGGCTTAATTATGACGTGAGTTTCAAAATCTTAAGAATAATCTGAATTAACTATTTGCATTTTACTACAGTCAGTTAAGTTTATTTGAATTGTTCTGGAACGCATGAGTTGAAAACGCCGTGGTTATCGTAACCTATTTATTCTTTAATTGAAGTCAAATATTTATCAAACCATTGAAAGCTATGCTCTGTAATTTATTCGAAAACAACGCCTCGCTGCAATGATAAAACGATAAAATTTAAATTTAGATATCTTCAAAACTGCTTTATGGGGGCTCCATAGCCGCATGGCTACAGAGTCTGTATTGACGAGCAAATCGTTGTGAGTTTGAATCTGAAGTAGGGTCAATACTATTCGAAGTCAAGTGACTCAATCATGGGGTAATTCTAATAATTGGGGGGTTTCAATTGCCCTGCCTTCAAGCCGAATTCTAACCTACCTCGTTAGAGCCTCTTGACAGTACAAAAAGGGTCACTCTTATAGTTACAAGGGTTATGATTATAAGGGAATCTCAGAACTCGCCAGGAACAGCTGTAACAGGAGATAGTACCCTTTGAAGGAAGGGTAAGCCCACTACAATACATACAACCCTACTAGCACAGTTGTTACAAACCAGTTGTGGCAACCGATTCATTACTGATTTCAGTCATAAATAAGTTTATGCAACTATAAGTGCGAAAAGTGTGCTGCAAGCTGCTTCAAATGAACTTTGTATTGCCAATAAAAAAAATAATAATAAACTCTCGGACCGGTCAGGAAAAATGATTTCATTTTTATTTTAGCAAATTTGACAACTGATAAGTCGTATAAAATTTCTATCGTACGTAAATGATCAGTCAGGCAGAGGATGACCACATTTGTTGAAATCTTCCAATGTTGAAATGAAATAATTGTAACTTTTTGTTATACCAACAGTTTGGTTCATTTGTGTTCGAGGAGAATCGTTCGCATCCATTATCACTCGGAAATGGTTTATCGATTATTTTCGAAGGAATACAGAGAGGATAGCAGGCTCAGAAAGGAAGCCTACCAAATAGGAAATGAGGTCAATTATTTAATGCAACCTTTGCGTTAATAGTGAATAATGTTCCTCTTTATTGCTTTCCTTCCATTTCTCCAGGTTCTGCAAGAAGCCATCAATCGAAAAACTGCTCGACAAGCACGAGAATCTGCCGCTGGAGGCAGTGCCAAAGACGAGGACGGCTACCGCAAATCACATAACTTCGTTGACCAGCTGCTGGAAGAGCTTGACGGAAGCAAACTGGAAACCATCGAAATTCTTCACAATGTGTACACGATTATAGTGGCGGTATGATTGAAAGCTCTAAACGGATAGCTATTCAATTCCATTCAATTTTACAATTTTTCTAGGGTAGCGATACGTCTGGAACGGAGTTGGGTATAATATCGTTGATGCTTGCGATACACTCGGAGATGCAGGAAAAAATCTACGAAGAAATTATGTCGGTCTTTCCTGCAGGAACCGATATGGATCTCAATCCGGAAACGCTGCGCCAGTTAGTGTACACGGAAATGTTTGTGAAAGAGTGTCTCCGACATTTCCCGGTCGCTCCACACATTTTCCGAACACCAATGAAGGATGTCGAACTGGATGGTAAGCACATACCGAAGGGCACCATGCTGTGCATTAGCATGTACAACGCCCACCGAAGAAAGGATATTTGGGGTCCGAATGCCGACAAGTTTGATCCGGAAAATTTTTCTGCGGAACGAAGCGAAGGAAGACATCCGTTCGCGTTCATGCCATTCAGTGCCGGTGCCCGTAATTGCCTTGGTAAGCTCCCGGTTTTGTTGAAGTGCAACACCAATTGTACTAATTTTTTGTTCTACCCTAGGATATCGGTACGCTATGATTAGTTTGAAAGTTATAGTGCTTCATATGGTGAGAAATTTTAAGCTGAAAACACATTTAAGATACGAGGATGTCCTTTTCAAATTTGATTGTCTTCTCAAACTTTCGAACGAACCGGCAATCAATCTAGAACGAAGAACCACCATTGAGAATAATTCTTGAAACATGTTAGTACGCAGTAAATATAATCTGAAATCGTCAACATACAGTATTTGTTGTAGTGATATAATGAGTGTGCTTGAAATAAAATCAAATCCATTCATTCTAGTAACTGTGGATGTTTAGAAATTGAGCAAGCTGTAATAGTGAACATATTGTGCAGCACTATTTGTTGCCTGTTAATCTACATCAGTGATGGGCAAACTGCGGCCCGCGGACTGGTTTGAGGGATGGAAAACTTATGAATAATTTTGTTGGTGACACAGAGGTCACTCAGATCAGTCGTAATACCTCGTGCATATTATAGATCTGATTGCTTTCCAGTTAAAATCTTGTGGCGATTCCTAAAAATCGACTTTTGCTGCCGCCTATCGCCAGAGGTCATTGCGGCCCGCGTACTCATGGGGCGATCTCCCAAGTAACAATTCTAAAGTCACTTGGTTTTACTTGAATTTTATAAAGGTTTTATTGCGGTATTAATCATTACCTCTGGATTTATTGTGGTATTGCGCAATACCAAGAGGATACAAGTCCAAACACACTTATAGCTAGCTAGAAAACCATAATAAAACTGCTAATAAAGCAAATTTATTGAGGTTGCTTATATTACCACGTTAAAACTTGTTGGCTGCATCACGTCTCTTATATACTTACCATAAGTGTGGCGTGGCAATACAAAATGGCGCACCAATCAAAATTGATCTTATCGCGGTTACTTGTCAAACCGCAATAAATCTGTTAGTTTTATAAAGTTATTAAAACGGTAACACCCTAACTAAACAGTTTTTTTGCAGCTATTATGAAGAATACCAAAGTTCAACACCAAAATCATTTTTTTATGCGAAGCCATATTGCCATATTGTAGTATTTTGTTTTAGCTCGCAAACAAAAATTCATCAAAGCAAAGTATTTTGCAGAAAGAAGGTTATTATCAATCGGGTTTCCTGTCAGAGGAAGCAACTAAAACGATTTTGCTAGAAATTGAGATTGACTAACTGAATATTTTCAATTTGTTAAAACAACCAGTTTTCGAAAATTGCAAAATTTCAGTGGCGTGCTGATTTTATCGACCTATCATATCAAAATGCACGATGAAATTAAATACGTACATAGTGCAAACCAATGAAATTGCTTAAAAATTAATAAATATTCTATGGGATATTTTATTCTGGTCGCTATAAACCAAATCGTTCAGAATGATCTGTCAGTAAAACGAAAACTTTTCTGCTCACGGATATATTTTCAAGTTGACAAAGCTAGCGAACTTATCAGGCGTTTGCTAGAAAAGCGAAAAGCAAAAAACGAAAAGCTTTTTTAAATTATGGCGATGGCTGTCAAGCAGCGAAAGCTTAATCGGTTTTATTGCTGCTTTTAGCAGAGCGTGATACGACTACTTGAGTTTATAACCTGATTCTTATAGCGGTTATGAAAACATTCTGAGGAGTGGGCCACTTGGTCAGGAAGCAGTTTTATATCGGTCATCAGAAAGTTCTGGTGGAGCTCATAGTTTTATTAGCGGTTTTATGAAATTGGTCATGAAAACCGCTATATGAACGTAATAAAACTTGGAATTGTTACTTGGGCTGATTTAGCCCGCACCACGCCTATGTCTGGGCACCACTGATCTACATGGACATTTGCATTATAAAATCCGCTTTCCCTAATTTACTTGCTGAGAAGTGGTAAAAGTGCTAATTAATACATAACCGCACAGTAAGCTGAACAACCACGAATTACAGTTTTCGGAAGCATATTCGAAAAATTGCCAAAACTTTAAGCAAAAAATAACACAAGTAGATCAAGATGCACTTTGAATGGAAACTTAAATAAAAATTAAATTCCTCTGTGGAGCCAGGAGCTTCGAAACGTGAAGACGGATGGATGCCGTCAATGAGGTTTCAATGCCAGTAGGCAATGCAGAGGAAAAGAGGGCTTGAAAAAACAATATCTTAATATCTACCGTTCGTTTTAATATCTACCTACTGCACATGAAAAAAAAAATTAATCATTAGAAGCACCTATGGAGCCTCAAAGGACGCTACTCTATTATACGAAGGACTGCTGGTGAGATTATACTATTTTTACCCAAATATATCATATTTCATCTTCATCTTAATTATTAATAATATTATTATTGATAATATAAATGTGGAAGGCTGGATGATGGAGTAGTTTGCCACCCTTCAAAATAAACAAGTCATCACGTGGGTTAAAGTTGGTACAGCGAAATTGATTATTACATACTACTACTACTACTACTACTACTACTACTACTACTACTACTACTACTACTACTACTACTACTACTACTACTACTACTACTACTACTACTACTACTACTACTACTACTACTACTACTACTACTACTACTACTACTACTACTACTACTACTACTACTACTACTACTACTACTACTACTACTACTACTACTACTACTACTACTACTACTACTACTACTACTACTACTACTACTACTACTACTACTACTACTACTACTACTACTACTACTACTACTACTACTACTACTACTACTACTACTACTACTACTACTACTACTACTACTACTACTACTACTACTACTACTACTACTACTACTACTACTACTACTACTACTACTACTACTACTACTACTACTACTACTACTACTACTACTACTACTACTACTACTACTACTACTACTACTACTACTACTACTACTACTACTACTACTACTACTACTACTACTACTACTACTACTACTACTACTACTACTACTACTACTACTACTACTACTACTACTACTACTACTACTACTACTACTACTACTACTACTACTACTACTACTACTACTACTACTACTACTACTACTACTACTACTACTACTACTACTACTACTACTACTACTACTACTACTACTACTACTACTACTACTACTACTACTACTACTACTACTACTACTACTACTACTACTACTACTACTACTACTACTACTACTACTACTACTACTACTACTACTACTACTACTACTACTACTACTACTACTACTACTACTACTACTACTACTACTACTACTACTACTACTACTACTACTACTACTACTACTACTACTACTACTACTACTACTACTACTACTACTACTACTACTACTACTACTACTACTACTACTACTACTACTACTACTACTACTACTACTACTACTACTACTACTACTACTACTACTACTACTACTACTACTACTACTACTACTACTACTACTACTACTACTACTACTACTACTACTACTACTACTACTACTACTACTACTACTACTACTACTACTACTACTACTACTACTACTACTACTACTACTACTACTACTACTACTACTACTACTACTACTACTACTACTACTACTACTACTACTACTACTACTACTACTACTACTACTACTACTACTACTACTACTACTACTACTACTACTACTACTACTACTACTACTACTACTACTACTACTACTACTACTACTACTACTACTACTACTACTACTACTACTACTACTACTACTACTACTACTACTACTACTACTACTACTACTACTACTACTACTACTACTACTACTACTACTACTACTACTACTACTACTACTACTACTACTACTACTACTACTACTACTACTACTACTACTACTACTACTACTACTACTACTACTACTACTACTACTACTACTACTACTACTACTACTACTACTACTACTACTACTACTACTACTACTACTACTACTACTACTACTACTACTACTACTACTACTACTACTACTACTACTACTACTACTACTACTACTACTACTACTACTACTACTACTACTACTACTACTACTACTACTACTACTACTACTACTACTACTACTACTACTACTACTACTACTACTACTACTACTACTACTACTACTACTACTACTACTACTACTACTACTACTACTACTACTACTACTACTACTACTACTACTACTACTACTACTACTGTAGGAGAAACTACCAGAGGAGTGAACGGAAGATAAGACCCCATCTACAAAAATTAGGAGGGTCTGTGCCTAGAGCCACGAACGAGAGGCTCACAGGCTCAGCATTTTGCAAATGCTTGTCTCGCAAATTTTTCATTTACTATATTGTAATAAATGCACTATAATATTCTTATAAATTTGATACAAGAAGCCAAGTTAAAATAACATCAATTAAAGCAACACATTAAACGTCCAAACCTCATTTTCGGATCAGACAGTCGCTGATTCTTCCTCAGTCTGAAAATTGCTGCATCACGTCACGTTTTGAATAAATTCTTTCCGTATATGGATACAATCGGGCGAAAGGAAGGGTTGGTCATTCACTTTTTGAAGCTTTGTACTTTCAGGACATCAAATTGGACCAGATTTATCGCGATCCGAAGAATTCTCGCTGGGATGAGGAGACTTATCACTTTTTCTGGAGCACTTCACTAACACAGACATCAAATCGGTCTAGGTTTATAGCGGTCCTAAGAAGTTTTGTTAGGACGAGAGGACTTTATCACTCTTTCTGGCGCACTTCCCAAGCACAGATATCAAGTTAAAACAAGTCGGTATGTCATAATAAATCTTCGACCAGTGGGGCGAAGGGGCTTTGTCGTTGTTTTTCATAAAAATTAAGGAAAAATGTAACGAGAACCATAAAATGCAAGCGTAAAAACTGGAATGAGTGTGAATTTAAGTTAGGTTGTATACAACCATACTGCTTGTATTATGGAAACATCATTATCGCTACGGCAAATAAGCACAACTTATTCCGACCAATCACAGAGCGTGGATTTTTAGTTAGACAATGCCTACCATTTTTCATTTATTTGAAAGTTTATCGGGGAAATATAATCTGCTGCATTGTGATGGATTCTTAGAAAAATTTCCAATCGATTGACGATTGACCAATATCTCTAGAATCTATTGAGGGATGACTGACCACTTTTCGTTTTTCTAGAGTGCACCCCAATACAGAAATCAAAGACGTAGTGCTACGTCAACAGGGCGATTAGCTCGGTTGCTGTAATTACTTCGGCATTCCGCTGATCACCGCCGCCTGCCAGGTACTCCACCAGCCAGCCCGTGCCATTACGGATCAAATTTTCACACTTCGCCAAATCTTCCAGCAATATCGCAAGTACAACGTGCTCATGCAGCATATTTTCGTGGATTTCAGGGCAGCATACGATACAGTCGAGCGCGAACAGCTATGCATGTGGACGGTTTTCCGGACAAACTGACGCGGTTAAATAAAGATATGCTGGAGAGAGTGATGCACTACGTGCGCGTTTCGAGAGCACTCTCGAATAGATCAATCTCTTGCACTTGCATTGCAGTTCGCTTGGAGCTTCAAGTCTATAACAATTCATTCATTCAACAAAATTCATTATTTGAGGAGATTCGGTTTATATTAAAATTTTGTCAATTATTTCCTTAGAGTGAAATATTTCAATAGCAAGCTGACAAGAAAGACTTAAAAAATTTTAATGGCTTCTCCGCCGGTCCGCATTATACATTGGCACGTCACCAAATTATTTCTACCCAATACAATAGCGGAATGACGCTGTGGTTGGCCCATCTTTTGGCATTCACCCTTAATTCCCGTATCAAAAGGAATTTCGGAAATCTAGATAAGTCGTTGTAAAGGTCTAAGAATAAAGCAAGTATATTTCTGAAAATTCTCGATCTTGTTGCTTGAAAAATGATAAAGAAGAGCAAAATGTAGTCAGAGTCGGGCCATGTTGTACAAGTTGGGCCTCCACGGAAAGTCGATGAAATGTATATTAAAATGCTATATAGAGACATGAAAGGAATGAATTCCCCAAAAAATTGGCCAGTGTAAGTACAAATATTTTATTTTTAATAACATTTTTGCGAAATTTTGAAGATCTTGAAAAAACATATTACTGCGATCACCATTTCCTAAGCGTATTACTGTAACTGACGTTCTCAAGCAAATATTACACTTTTGCACTAAAAATTATGGTGGCACAACCTTGGCTTCCCACGTGGCCCGGCCAATAATCATCGATTTTTATCTTGCACTTTCATTCAAATATTTTACCAACTCTTCCAGCTGTCAGTCTACTCGTCGCTTTTCAAGTTGAATCCGGTGCTCAAACGCCAATTTAAGCGTTAGATCAAACCTAAAACGCAGATCCGTTTGCTTTATGTCGGTACGAAGACTAAAATTGCGCACCAAATAAACAAGCATCACTTTTATGTTCATCAGCGCATATCGCCAACCTGAAAAGTAAGATCAATCATGGTTTGTATTACCAGTGTCCATCTTAACTGTTACCTATGCAATTACGAGGACCTCCGCTGAACGGCAGATAAGCATACTGATCACGGAGTTTTATCCGATCGGGATGGAAATTCTCCGGATCAAAGTTAGTTGCATTTGGACCCCAGATATCCTTTCGCCGGTGCAGCGTGTAGAGCGACATTATAATAATACTATTTTTCGGAATCACTTGATTGTCGATTGAAACATTTTTGATGGCTTTCCTCGCAATTACCGGAATAGCCGGACAATGTCGTAATGTTTCTTTGACGAACATATCCATATATTCCAATTGCTTTAGATTTTCGGGGGTAATTGGTGTATCTTCACTTGGCAAAAAGTGTTGAATTTCGGCGTGAATTCTGTCCTGAATGTGAGGGTACATGGCTAAGAAAAGACAAGCATAAGCTACTGATAGTGCTGATGTATCATTGCCCTTGAGATGTGAATTATGCACTTATTACTGGGAATGGCATGGTGAATACCGAAAATAGTTACCGCAAGTATGATTGTGTATGCGTTGTGATAGATTTCCTTGCTGGTAAACTTTCTGCTGCTAAACGAATCTTCCAACAGTTGTTCAATAAATATTTTGGGTATTTTGGGTTGGATCTCTAGGTACATGTTGTTAGTCATATTTTTGTTCAAATTTGTGCTGCCGGAAATGAATCGCCTTTTTTCGATGATCAACTAAAATTAATGGAATGGAAAAACTGAAACTATGGGCCCCTAACGATTCGTACCTGGTCAGCTGTCTGCATGCAAACTGATCTAAGCATTCGCTCTTCCCAATAATTTCTGGTAAAACAATAGATCCAATCGAAATACAAATGCACATTTAACATTCTTTTTGAGACTAGATTAAATAGGCTGAAATATGATCAAAGTGGATACTTCATGTTACACAATATGCTAATTGGTTTTAAAACCCACCGTTGAATATAACCAAGCATCACTTCTTTGTTGTTGCTTTCTAATACATCCATTCCGATAGTTGTGCCGCACACCATCTCCAGCGTGCATTTAGAAGCGTAGTTCAAAATGTTAATTGTGGACCCATCATCCATTCCGATAGTTGTGCCGCACACCATCTCCAGCGTGCATTTAGAAGCGTAGTTCAAAATGTTAATTGTGGACCCATTTTCCAGTTGGTTTATATTCTGAATCATTTTCTTGCAGCAGGTTTCGAATATAGGAATAAAACTATTGAGAATCTTCAAGTTGAACGTAGAGTTTAAAAGTTTTCTCTGACTTCTCCATACGTGATCTATAAAAATAAGATCCTGCATAAATCATTTTTTGGGGTTTATCAAGCATAGTTTGATCCGTACGTTCAGCACTAAGTAATCCACTTTCCAGCCCAGTAAAACGATAAAAGAACGGCTTTTCCATACAGTCTGGATTAGAAAGTATTTGTCGAATGACTTCAGGATGGTTCGTACACAAAACGCTAAACGGTCCAAGCCAGATCCGGAACATCCGACTGCAGTTTCGGAACATTCCGACCACTGCACCGAACCGTCGAATTTCATTTTTGCCGTACAATGACCAATATTCTCCGCCGATGATAGCGACTATTGCAACGAACAAAATTATCACCAAAAGCAGAAGAAGCCACATTGCACCACCAAACTATTTCAACCACCGACACCGGACAACTAAATTTGTCGTAGGTCGTAACCAAGTTATTGCCTAATGTTGCGATTTGGTCCACAGTTGCTAATTAGAGCTTTAATTAAAACATACGCGGTGCACTATGGCACCAAATGGTGCGTTATTGCCAATACTATAACTCTTGTACTGTTTAAAAATAATTTAGCATAATTTTAGGTTTCTAAAAAATGCACTTAAGAACCTAGTTTAGATGCCAACTTTAGTACTAATTGTTAGTAAGATTTGAATTCGCGGTAATTTCGAGGCTTTTAAAGCATTGCAGCTTTTGAAATATTGCAGCCATGGATTACACATTCAGTTTAGAGCTTATTTCTCGTAACTGCAACCAGTATTGTGAACGGCGCTGCATTTAATCGTTTTCTTGTTGATTGATCATCCAACAAAAGCGCAAATATGCAAACGAAAACGAAGCGAAGAAGAATAAACTCTTACTCGCTTTGTTTTCGTTGGGACATATGCCATTTTGTAGTTTCATACTTCAATTTAAAGTGCTTTTTCGGTTTGCGCAAATTTCCTGAAGAAAAAGCAAAATGCAAATTGAAAAGACGGATCAATTCATCTTTGCAATAACCCTTTTTACGACGATGATTCTGAAACTGTTGATCAAACCAAGCAACTGCTAAATGAGTCCATTCTAACAGCGCTTAGTGAAATAATAATTCGTAAATAGTGTATTAACAAAAGAATTTTGTAAACAGCTTCAAAATGTTACCTAATGTTATCTAACGTGAAAAAGAAAAGGTGCTAGAAGTTTTGTATAACTAACAATGGAGGTGACTGGACTATACAGCCTCACGTAACGCATATTCACGCACCCTAAAAAAGACTCGATGTGATCATATTCAACACAAGACACAAAATTTTTGTGTGATCAACACGAAAATAACAGTAAACAGTTATGGAAAATTTTGAGATAGGGTTTTTTTCTAATTCGCGTCGTAATAAGTAAAGCTATTCTAATTTTCATCATTTGTTGGATGGATTTAATAAATACTCCAAAAGTTCTTATGCTGATTTGACTTAGGGTACGGGTGAGTATTTCCAGCCCATTAAGCGGTAGCCTGAACAATATTCAAGAACTACGTTGAAACTATATTTATTCGAGACAAGATTTTTATACCAGTTGATAGAATAATATTTACTGAATATCGGCGTGTATTTTGGTCTTAATAAAACGCTACTGAATTTGAGTTATAGTCGCGAAAAATGATGAAGTCGCTGCGGCTAAATTGAGCCCATTTTCTATAGTGGTGTCTGTGTTTTTTAAATCCGACAGGCCGAAATAGCTAGCACAGCGATTAAATGCTTTTCAAAAACAGACCAAAAGATACAAGAAAAGAGAGACCGAAAAATAACTCCTCGCTATTGCCTACATTCCGGGCTCATTGAAGATAATTAGTTTTGCATTGACAACAGCTTGCTGCTGGCGCTAGTGTATCACTGAATCGGTCATATACACTAGCGCCAGTTGTTACTCAAATACCAGATATGTCAGCACATATATTGGTAGTAGTGCAAGTAACGCACCATACGCTGGAATTAAAAACAAAATGCTGCTAACGGCTAGTGAATGAAAATTGATTTATATTTACATATCAGAGGGGAATTTTTGAGTTCTTCCGTGATAAAAAGAAGTAGAATTGCTCTGTGATAGCATATTCACAGCTGTTTAGTTTCTAGAATAAGTAAACGTGATCATAATTGTGTGTTTTCCAAACCAACATCAACAGCGGATACGCGTAAGCGATTGCTGCTGCTTTTTTCAGCCTGGTTACGTGCTAGTGGAAAAACAGTGGTTTTGATGTTTATTGAATAAAATTAAGCAAACTACTTACATTTTTATGAAAATAGTTATAACCCATTAAAGCCTATGAGTGCTACATTCGTTTCAGTATTGTTATATAGCGGCAAAGTTTTTACTTTGGAAAGTGTAGCCAAAAAAGGTAATGTATGCCGAAATTAGTAGCGTGATGGGAATACCCTCCCGTACCCTACCTTCCGCTCCGTGAACTTTGAAATCACTGAAAAGCGACTATTAAAGCATATTATTGAAATTACGCAAGTGATTTTATTTCTAAAATTCGTCGTACCGTTTTAAAATCCGTCCATCAAAATTTTTCATCGTCCGAACTAAAAATCACAACAATGTTTACGAAGCTAACGCGCATGTATTTGTATAGGACGGCATGACAAATGCTATTCTGCAAAATTTCTGCAGGTCAGGAAAGTTTTCCTGGCTGTAGAATAACGACAATGCCTTGCGTGAGTTATTTTCATTTATGAATGACGGAAATTAAAACGATTTGTCGACATTGTCTTCTTCGTCGCACGAAAAAACGTAGGAAATTTGGCTGGACTTCTTTAATGATAAAAAGCATTTATATAGGTATATATCTCAGCTCACTTTGATAGATCGCTTGTGATAAACAACAAACTAAAATATTAGGGAATAACTAGTTTGGCATTGTGTGTCATAAAAATGCTGATATTTTTAATAATTTATGTAGGATAGGACGGGAATAGGCAATTACGACGATGTAGAAACATACCCTATTTACGTACTTTTTCAGGCAAATCGGTCAGTTTTTGGTACGCGGAGCCTTGTTTGAATCGAAGTTTGCTTCTTGAAACGCTCGAAAACGGAAAAAACGCCTTTGTTTCTGCTATTAACCAACACAAAAGCTCCAACCGAAATGGATAAAAACTGCTGGATAAACCAAGACATAATAATGACAGATGTTATTGCACGTACAAGTGGTAAACCACGCCCGTGTATAGGCAAATCGAGTGCGACTTGTTGCAGCTCCTTGTGCTTGAATTGAGAAATGAATAAGAAAATTCATATACCCATACCTACCATATGCCTAACTTGACTGACTTTTTTGTGTGCCTATATTAAAGTGACCCGATTTTTTTTTGGATTGATGCGGGACATATCAATTGGCTTATTTTCTAAATCGGTTCGGTAGTAAAGATGGGATCATTTAAAAATTATCACTTCATTTTGGCGATAGTGGCGTTCCCAGTGGCCCACTATGGCCGAAAAAGCAAACATTCCAGACAAAAATCAATATCTCGAAAACCATTGGCTGTACATATTTCATGTATTCAGAAGATTTTTTTTTAGAAAAAAGACCTATCTTTTGATATAATTAGTCATTAGCGTGGTTCACTTTTACTCGTTGAAAATATTTTAACTTTTTTGTCTTGCAATACTTCTACTACAAAGTTGTAAATAATTAATTTTGCAGACACTTTGCTGAAGAAACTAAAATTGTAGCTTATCTGTGGGGGGAGGAGGCTTCGTAGCCGCAAGGTTACCGAGTCTGCTTTGACAAGGGAGTGGTCGTGGGCAGGGCTTCGACCGATCCTTTTTTTCTACCGCAGTCACACCAACGCGCATTCAAGTTCACACCGTCCGTTTAGAGGTGGAATACGAACGCTATGCATAACACAACTGGTAGTTTGCTCAGTCAAACGCCGATGGCACGCAGCAGAACGACCTTGTTCTAGAGCTTTTTGACATTTTTGTTTCGATCAAGTTGCCTTTACCGTTTGGAGCAGCGAATGACTGCAAAACAGTCAAATGACTGGCAATCACCACGCTAACGAAAAGCAACCGCACAATCGTATGATTCAATACTACAAAAAAACAACCACTACATGTGTATGGAAGAAGTCGGTCGGACTCCGTCCAACACAAACGAATATTTTGCTTGCGTCGGACCGACGTCCGGGTGACAAACTATTACTGTGAGCAGCCGATTTGGAGGCAAAAGAGAAACGAAAAAATACGTCACCGTATGCTTCCAGTCAGTTTGCAGTTTATATTCTCAAAGCGCAAAACAAAACGGGAGATCGACTGTTTGCTTTTGCTGAGATGCCGCATGAATTGTAAGACGGCAGCAGCGCAAGCGGCAGATTGACTGGACTGGAAAAAACAGTCAAATGATCGTTCAAAAAGCGGAGTTTGAATGCGGAAAGTTCGCATTCACGGCAGTCACATTCAACTTGCGATCCCTTTTCAAGCCCTGGTCGTGGGTTCTAATCTTCGGAGGATCAGGTCATTCTATGTCAAGTGACTTTAGCATGTTTTTTGTTCTCAGGCCCCCCATTACCCTTCCTCCATGCTAAATTCTATATGGCCCCCCTTAAAGGCACTCTTGACAGTGCAAAAAGTCAGTCCTATAGTTAAATGTACTGGTCATCCTCGCCATGGAGATAGTACTGGCATTGAGGAGCAAGGTGGGTAAAGTAGATCTAGCATTGAAGGAAGGGTAAACCCCACTACACGCAAGCAGGCATAAAATTAAAAAAAAGCGTATCGCTCATTCAATAGCGATCATAGCAAAAAATGCAGTGCATGTTATACAGCAAACACCCGGGCGATATCACAATAGATCAACGATACTGGTCGGAGTTATGAGTCCATACAGGAAAAAAAATCTTATCTGTGTGTCGCTATACAGCAGTTTTTTGAAGCCCAATTTGGAAACTGTGTTCAGATGACTTTTAGAGCGTAAAAGTATAACTTCTAGATAATTACTATCTATTGTTTGAAGAAAGATATAGAGGTTTTTGATTCAAAATATTATAGTTTTCCACGGCGTCTCACACTTCCGTTAACACATATTTTCTAAAACGGAATGAATGGTTTAAAAGTAGGGGAATAACGTCGTGGTCGGGCCATCTTTTGGTCCACAAATCTCAATTCAAAAGAAACTTTGGAAATTTAACAAAGGTCTTATTAATAGTTTGTATTTAGACCGTATTTAGACCTTTATTAAATTTCCAAAGTTTTTTTTTGAAATGAGATTTGTGGACCAAAAGATGGCCCAACCACGACGACATTCCCCTACGTACCTGAATCTACAAAATTCTTGTAATGACACTTTTTCACACTTCTCCTGTTCTGTACAAAAACGCATTTGAAAAGTGAGTATTATTCCATATTCAGCCCGCTGTGCTTCAAAGGTTCACCAATATCTACGATTCGCAGGGCCTGGGGAAAAGTTGGGTTCGAAATCTGTTATAATTGACTCCTATTATCGCTTGGTTTGTTCCATGGACCCGTAAGCGTTGCTTCAAGGGCCATCCCTTACCAGTTTTTTCGCTCTGCAGACACTATAAACACGCCTGTTTCATTACTTTCTTCTACCGTTCCCTCCATCTATTGTAAAAAACTACTTAAAAGAAGGAACTTTTTCAATGGACAAACTTCCAATCTCTGGGTCAGGGTGTTGAAGTATTTTTTTACGCGGCAAATGAAAAATCATGTATTTCGTTTTAGCGAGATTCAGAGAAAGATTGTTGCCATTAAAATATTCCATAAGAGTCGCTAAATCCGTTTCGATGTCTATTACAATTGATTGAGTACTAGAACGAGGGTAAAATAAGTCTGTGTCATCTGCAAAGAGTCTCGGTATTCCACGCTACTTTAGATTTCCAAAGTCATTTATGTAAACCAGAAATAGTAAAGGACCTATGTTGCTTTCTTGGGGAACTCCTATGTCGATCGGGCATAAACTACTACGTACACCATTAATTGATACATACTGTTGTCGATTTGATAAATAGCTTTTGGCTACTCCTCTCACCTTGTAACGATTAAGTTTGTTCAGCAGAATTTCATGGTCTAAATATCAAATGCTTTTTAAAGCGAAAGCAGCAGAAAGTTAGTTGGTCTGTGACACGTGGTGTGCGACGCGTCTAGTAATTTTATCTACGCTTACGTTTTTCTAATATTTACTCACAGACCTATCTATCTATCTAATCTAATCTAATCTACCTATATCTATCTAATTTTTTTTTTGTATGCCAGAAGGGCATTGGGTTAAAAGGCCACTGCGACAGTCTTAATGATCGTCTTTTGTGGCAGGCCCCGTTTGCTGTACACAGTTTACGGATCACTCATACCCATTGACGGAGTTGAGCGGAATAGTTGTAATCCTGTGCCCCAAATCGGTACTACATGGTTTATAAAGCCAATGACCGTTTTGGGATTTAGGCTCCATACCTGATATGGAGTAAGAAGGAAACTTCCTAAGAAGTTGTGCCTTGATAATGCAAGAGCTCCGCAATAGCAGAGCAGATACGCTGAACTTTCAGGTTCAGAGTAACAAGAGCGGCAAGTGTCGGATGAATATCTTTATTTGTGGCAGCAGTGATACATACGTCTAATCTCGTTGATGCCAGAACAATTACTGAATAAAAATTACGAAGTTATGGTTGTGTTTTAAACGTAGTTATGTTTTCTAGTTTGCTACGGTTTGTTTTCTAATTAGCTTCGAGGTATAATGCTGGTCTAACAAGCCAGTCGTCGTATGTTCGAATCTTGGCTGTAGAGTAAAGAGGAGCAACAGTGCGATCGGGTGAAAAGTGCGATTGAGTGATTTATCAGTGCAGATTCAGTGTAATTTCACAAGATTGGTATGAATGGGTGCCCAAGTAACAACGGTAGCTGAATTGCAAGAGCAATGGCTCTTTATAGGTTGGTTTAAGGCGATCAAAGCTGCATAAAGTAAGCACTTGAAAGGTGTTTAAATAAGCATTGTTCACGTTGCTTTAAACTTTTCAAACCAGTTCTCTCCCAAAAGCTGATAAACAAGCTTAATAGCAGATTTTTCTGCTAGACAATCCGCTTGTAAACAGCCATAAACATCAAACCGTTTTACGGCTGCTTAAAGGTGCTAAAGTGTACAGTGGAAGCTTTCATTAGGCTGACAGCCTTTATACTACTTTAAAGCTGCTTAAGGGTGTTAAAGTGGCTTGACAAACTACTACGAAGTTTTCATTCACAGCACAGCATACATACTGTCAGATAATAGAATTTCGCAATTCGGATGACAGCAAAAGTTTGTCAGTTATCGACATTATCGACTGCTGCAGGCTAGGCGAGCTAGGCTCCAGGTGTAAAGATAATCCCACTGTCTGTTATGCAGATGCAAATGGGTCGGATCATACGCTGAGTGCTTATGGATCAAAAGATAGCGGGTTCAATTCCCGAAAAAAGACTTGCATTTTTAATTAGCTTACTACTTATCGAATTTAAGATTTATTCGAAATTAAAAACATCGCGTTCAAGACATGTTCACTGTAAAATAAAAATGACGCTTTCCATTTTTTGACGTAGGACTACGTCTTTGTTTACTATACTGGGACTGGGTAGCACTTTGTGAAAACGAAAATAGAAATGTAACGTTTGAATGAAAGATTTCAAATGCTAATAACTACTAAACTACTGAACGAAACTGAACAATTTATATGTCGTTGGATAGATAAAATGGCCAGCAATTTTATAGGGGGGTAAGAGAGCGATTTTAAGGAGGACGTAAGAGGGGGGGCTCCTATACAAATGAAACACAAATTTCCTCATAACTCGAGAACTAATCAAGCAAAAGGAGCTAAAATTGATATGTAGGGTTTTTGGAGGCATGAATTTATTTTGAATTTATTTATTTTATGATGGGCTTACCCCTGTGGAGGAGGATAAGGACTCTCATGCAAATAAAATAGAAATTTGTCATTCATTACCATTTCAATCTTTATGATGCACACAAGTGATTTTTAAAGGAAATATCTTTGTCTTAAAGGTTGCAGGCGTTGTACTTATGAACCCCCGTCCACGTAACACTTTTTGTCAATTACCTGGTAGTCTGTTCTCGGTGGTTTATAGTAGTCTTAGATCTGATGATCTGATATAGTCCTACGTCACCCTTTCGTACAACCCTTAGGGCTGTATACCTTGTAGTTTTTAAATTAAAAATAGATTCTTTTGGCTGCAAAAAGGTTAATGAGATGTTGAAGCGACTGGAAAAGCATTGCAAAACTATTTCTCGTTCTAAAAATAGAATTGACAGCATTACGCAAATTGACTATTTAAAAGCGCGCAAAAGCCTCTAATAAGCTTCATTGCAGTTTCGAAAGCAGCCAAAAACAAGTCCGAAGCTTGATAAAAGCACCAGATTTAGATGTTTAAGAGCTGATAAAAGGTTGGTAAAATGCATTGATTTTTATTTTTCAGACTAATAAAAGAAACTAAGTTGATTATTTGTAAATTTGTAAATTTATCAATTCTCCATGGTTTTAATTGTTTCAAATATTCAAACGAGTGGCTTCAATGCGAATAAAAATAAATAAAAATAAGCGGGTAACAATATCAGATATACAAATCACTGTGATAGATCTGTGAATAAAGTAGGCTTATTTCCACTACTACACTTCACAAAAACTTAGCACACAAAATTAATCACTATACAATATTTTGTAAGACAAAATGTTCAATATACATTTGGCAGATAACGAATTACAGCAGGTTTTCGTTCTTTTTGACTCTAATATGAGAGGCAGAGAGATATACAAGTTGAATGTAAAAGATTTGATCACTTCCCAAACTAATTGGATCCTCATATGAAGCATTGCTCTGTGAGACTAAGAAAACGAAAGCAACAAGGATGATTACAACGCAAAGTTACACTAGTTTGATATGCGTAGATTCCAGCCATTTATTACTATGTACCACAGATGGGTATACTTTTTTATTACTTTGTTAACGACTCGTAAATAGCCGTCAGGTAAATGTCGTCAGTTAGTTATGGCTAAATTATGAGTTAAGCTATGTGCATAAATACGCGTTATTACTGGAAAAAGCTTTCCAGACGCAAACGTTCTAATTTTCCAAAGGGACATACAAATTCATCGATTGACGTACGGACATGTCAGAACCATGGACCCACTATTGTTTCATTTACGGTAAATATTACTTTTTATAAAATCATTTACGATAAACTGCAATATCACTTGCTCTGATTCACAGCTTCTGACGTCGTAAACCATAAGGCCATTAGAACAAACAGTAAACCTTCAAGAAGCAACTGACTGAGACTTTTTTAATTAGATCTCAGAATAGAAGCAAACTTGTCTGACTAATTACCAGTACACTAAATACACTTGTTCGGTCTGGTACTCTTAGGAATGACCGTTCAAATTGTATTCCTACTGGTGCTTGCCACTTTGGTATGGCTTCTAAATTTGTTCTTTCGTCAACGCTCCTTCGGAGCGAATATTCCCGGGCCAAAGTGCTATCCTTTGATAGGAAGTTCGTATCTATTTTTTCGGAAGGATCACTGCGAAACGTTCGATATCATCTACAAACATTTTGCTCAATACCCTAAATACTTCAAATATGATTTCGGCCTACGCAGGGTAATATGTTTAACCGATCCTGGTCTAGTTCAGCAAGCTCTAACCAGCAATGAGTGTCAAAATAAAGCGTTTATGTATAAATTTTTCGAGGTCGATTATGGACTGCTGTCTGCTTCGTGTAAGTAAATAGTACATGATGTATGATGTTTTATTATCAGTTATTAATCATATTATTTTCAGACCACGATTGGAAACAGTACAGGAAATTACTAAATCCTGCGTTTAACAGAAAAATCCTCGAAAGCTTTGTTTCTATATTTGAAGAATGTTCGAAAACTATGACCGAGCGAATGTCAGTACAAGACGGTCGAGGAGAGTTCGATGTCCTGCACTTTACTTCCGATTGTACTCTAGAAATGATCTGCCAAAGTTCGTTGGGAAGCGCGGTTTCGACACAACCTCAAGTCGCAAAATTTTGTGTCCTGTTGGAACAACTTTTGAGTTTATTGTCGCAACGATGGTTCAAAGTAATCCTTCACAGTGATTGGTTGTACGCTCTTACGCCAATGTACAGAAAGAAAGAACAATTGAGGGCCGATATTCAGGAAATCGTAGAACCTGTGAGTCTTCCTACTACTTCCTACTATTATTATTCTATTTGTATTTAATAATTCTACTTACTTCATTCTCCATAGCTAATTACAAAAAAACGGGAGCTTCTGCGGCAGAGGAATGAATCCATTGATTCGTGGGAAAAGGAAGTCAATCGGAAACCTATGATTTTTGTTGACCAGCTATTGAAAATGGAACGTGATGGACAAGAGATTACCATTTCAGAAATTCAAAGTCACATTTATACAATTATTGCTGCAGTAAGTCGTGTGCAATAAACTACACTTTCAATTTTTAACATTCTAACAATTTTTAACAGGGTAACGAAACTTCCGCTCTACAGACATCTTACGTCCTTCTAATGCTTGCCATGTTTCACGATGTCCAGCAAAAAGTTTATGACGAGATAATTAATATCTACGGCAATAAAGCCCATCAAGAGCTTTCTTATGATTCACTTCAACAGCAATACTATCTGGAAATTGTCATCAAAGAAACTATGCGGCTATTCCCGGTGGGCCCAATTGTTGGTCGTGAAACAATTCACCCAATGCACCTTGGAGATCTGAACGTCGTTCCACCTGCTACAACCTTACTAATAAACTTCTACGCGCTTCACCGTCGTCCGGATTTATGGGGACCGGATGCGGAACAATTCGATCCTGAGCGGTTTCGTGAAGATAATTCCTCCAAACGACATCCTTTTTGCTATTTTCCATTTGGTGGAGGTCCCCGGATCTGCATCGGATACCGCTACGCCATGCTGTCGGTGAAAGCGATGGTAACTCACGTTGTGAAGGAATACCACTTACGGACGCAGCTGAAATTGCACGAGCTACGACCGTCACACGAAATAACATTGAAACTCCCACAGGGGTTTATGCTGTCGATTGAAAAGAGAAATCATAACATATAGTTGAACTAATTTGTTACATTAAAAAGCACTTTTTATACCTGAATGTTTCAAACTACAAAGTTTTCCATGGCATTTTAATATCTGACATTTATTTACATTTACTGACTAATATTTCGTTGTTGAATATGCTCAGAATTTGTAAATAAAGAAGGATGACATTTTCCCTGTAAGTTCTGCCAATTATATATTGAGCCTTCCAGTTACATACTTAAAACTAAAATCTTTACCAACCACAGCTCATTTTGCTTAACTGAATCGTACACCGCCTTGATATCCACAATGAGATGGTGAGTTTGTAGGTACCTACTAGGCAGTACTTCCGGAATTTATCTAGAAAAACAGGCTGCTATTTTCAGTCTATAAGGCTTATACAAATTTAAAAAAAAGTTTATATCCTGGTGTCAAAATATACTTTTGGGGGGGGGGGGGGGTTAAGCAAGAAAAATATAATAACATCCAACCTCCAATAACTAAACGAAAAAGAAGCAACCAGTGTTTATTTTCCCGCATTATAAAAAATCTAATACAAAACTTTTTTACAATACTTCAATTTTAGTTCAAACCGAACCAACCATCAAAATTTTTCGTCCAAAGCACATAAAGTAGGCATCCTGGTAGAGATGAACCAGCTTGATAAAAGTGGAGTGCCACAGATCACCTAAGGGAGCCACAACTTGTCCTTCATTTAAATTTTGTTTTGAACATGCGTGTCATTCGGTTAGTTACCTGGTATTTTAAAATAATCCAAATCCTTGTCGCCAACTAGCTCAGAACTCGGTAACCACAAAATAGTATGAATATCAGGGTATTCCTCAGCAGATGTTGGTTCTCCAACAATAAAGTGTTTACCTTTATATTAAGAATGCAAACCGTTTCGATAACAACTCTGTGACAATCGAAAAAGCTCACAACTCTTAACTTAATTCCTTCTGGCAGGGGTGGTTCGCTCACCTTGGTTCGTATTTTATTCGTTTAGCAGGCACATCTCAGCAAGGTGGAATTTGGGGAAGTTGTGTATGGGACATTTGTAAAGCTAATGTAGAACAAGTTGTTGTCTGCGGTTTCACAGAATGTAGCCGGTTCGTATCTTTTGTATTCATAGTGCTGTACGGCTGTTCATTTACTAACGGAGTTAGTTCAGCAATCTTATGGATAATAAGTGACTCTATAAAAGCCCCATACATAACATTTTCGAATTTTGCTTTGTTGAGGTGTTAGTTAAATAAGCAAAATAGGTGCACTCAGTGCAGGACACCCTTGCTTTCGAGCAAATAAAACACACATTAGTGTTAAATTAAATCTTAAATTGATCAGCAAGAATGATAACTAAACGTTGAACGTATCAGAAATATTTGGAAGAGTGCTCATTGCGCATAGAAAATCCTCATCTAGCTCAATAAAAAAGCAACATAACTTAACATGACTTGATTTTAAGTTGTGGTCGAGGCGGGCATTTGATAATCGTAACATGCCAAAAGTCAGAAAATTTAAGTTTCGAACACTTCAGTAACATCTTTCTACATGTATCCAATGCATGGTAAAAATTTGTATCTTTAAATTTTACGCCCATTACTTCCAAAATTAGGGTAGCCAAGTACGGTATAAAACGACCATTTTAGAGCCCCAAAAGCGCCGCTATCTGGTATTCCGGAGTGTCTAATTTGTCGTATTTCTATTTTAGTCTTATCTAGTACCTATACCGGGAAAAAAATAATCCAACTGCAATTCGAAATTTCTCTGTCACAAGCGATACCAAATTTCACTAATATATTGTTTAATTGATTGTTGCCTCAACCAAATTCGGTTCTTTTAAAACAAGTTGAATTAAAAATGAAATGAATTAATGGGGGTGGTGTGGACTAAAATGGACCATGGGGGATTTTAAACGCCGAAAAATACCAGATGTCTTTTGTAAACGACGCCTTTACCTCGTGGTTGAATTTTGAACCAGGAAAATAACACGAAATTATCACTCTTCTTTTAGCTGAAAGCTCTGAAAGAGCTAAACCAAGAAAGCTTTGCAATCGTACACCAAACAAATGCAAAAAGCGCCTTAATTTAGTTTTTTTTCGTATAACAGATATTAAACGCGTTTTTCGACATAACCCAAAGCTTTGATCTCTTCGAAAGTCGAATATTGTCATAATAATTCTAAATTATTATCGAGAGGCTTGGGAGAATTCATGAACAAACGAATAAATTTGGATTCTTTTTAATGTTTACGATATGTAACTTTCAACAGAGTGATAAGTTACCTATGTACATGAGAACTAAAAGCTATAGAGTAAGGAGGGGTAAAAGTGCGATGAGGGTAAAAGTGCGATTCAATGATTTATCAGTGCGGATTCCGAGTAAATTGACTACATTGGCATGAATGAGTGAGTACTTTGACAGCTTAAATCTATCATAAACATTTGTTGTTTACGAAGCATAGTTGCTGAATTATGAGTAAATGTTATTTTGGAATGGTTTTGATGTTATGTTTCGTTGTACGGCAAATACGATATCAACAGGAGGATATTACTTGTTGATAAATTGTAGCAGCGTTTTACATCACTCAGATATCTCTCATGAAATTACGGTGAGAAGAACTTACAAAATATATTTCGCTTTTCCATAATTTAATAAAACCCCGTCAAACGCCTAGCGGGGAAAAAGTTCGATTTACTGACGGGGTAAAAGTTCGATTCATAGATCGAGAATCTAACTCATTTTACTGACGGGACGACGGGACTATGCAAGTCCTTGCGACTTGTAAGTTACCGCGCGCGACGCTGTTCGTCTCTCAGCGTTTTAGCCGCGATTCTCAACGGGGTTGAGATTTCGTTGCTATCACGAAGCGAAAAAATTTCAGTTTGTTTCAAACGAAATTTTTATAACAACCTAAAAATATTTTTGTTTCAAAACAAATTTCTATTTGAATCAAGAAAATAACAGTTTTGAATTAAAAGTAAAGTATTTTCAAATTTAGTTTAACATTGATATAACAATAAATATTTCAATCATGCATATCAGTTTGAAATTTCTGTTTGTGCGTAAAACAACCATAAATGTGGTTGAAACTACTTTTTTACCTTTGTTATAGAGTAAGGAGGGGTAAAAGTGCGATTTAATGATTTATCGGTGCAGATTCCGAGTAAATTGACTACATTGGCATGGATGGGGGTACTACTTTGACAGCTTGAATCTAACGTAAACTTTGGTTGCTTACGAAGCATAGTTGCTGAGTTATATGCAAATGTTATTTTAGGACGGTTTTGATGTAATTTTTCGTTATACGGGTAATACGAAATCAACAGGAGGAAATTACTTTTTAAACATTTGTAGCAGTGTTTTACATCACTTGCATATCTGTTTTGAAAATATGGTGAAAAGAGTTTACAAAATATATTTCGCTTTTCCATAAGTTAATCAAATCCCGTCAAGCGCTTAGCGGGGTAAAAGTGCGATTCACGGACGGGGCAAAATTGCGATTCATGGACGAGGCAAAAATGTATAGCTAATTATATTCAACTTTTGGCACTATATTACAGATACTGGAAATGGAAGATCTGCAGAAAACTTGAAAACAATATTTTCCCGCTGATGAAACAAAAAAACAAACGTTTGGGAAATTTTCGATCTGACAGAAGCTGCAATACACCAGCGCAAAACAGGAAAAGTGTAAATTGAGAATATTCCTTACCGAAACATACCGCAAATTGAAGATAATATGGCTTTGTTAGCTACTGCAGTGCTAATTTCATGGATTCTGGCTTCGCACTTTTGCCCCGCGGCATTCGTACTTTTGCCCCGAGTGGGGTAAAAGTGCGAATCGGCACTTGATCAGAAGAATGAAGAATTTATTTTCAATAACACTATTATTCCAGATGATTTATAGTTGAATGTAAAGACATTGAGTAGCTGCATCACTATAAAATATATTTTGTTGTTTTCCTTCTTTATATCTCGCGAAAATTGATGACAACTTCAAACATCGCACTTATGCCCCGCCCTACTCTACTAATCGATATGCTCGTAGGGTTGCCAAGTGGCCGGTTTTTGGCCGGCCCGACCGGTTTTTCACTTGTAAAGCCGGTGGCCGGTCAATCCGGCAAAAAGGTCGGTTTTCCAACATATGAAGCCGGTTTTGTACTTTTTGCCTGATTTGTTAAATTTTCTGATAAATTTGTTAGCAATCCTGAGCAATGGCTCATTGAAGATAGCCAGTTTTGCAGTGACAATACCTTGCTTCTGGTGGTAATATACATTAAATTGTCCACTAGTGCCAGGAGCAAGTAGTTGTCATTCTAAAACTAGCTATCTTCCATAATCCATTCAACGTTCCTTGTAGTTACGACTGCGATGTCCTGCCGTTCGCCATCTCGACAACTGACTGCTCATTCCATTTACACGGAAAACTGTCAATCGACTCCCACTTTCTCTTTATGCTACTGGCGACTGTCATTAACGCACATTACATCTTCCAGGCAAATCCTCTAATATGCTATGTAGATGCAGATTTAGTGCTCGCCACCTAGGACAGGACATGACTTGTGACTTCTTACAGCAGTCCCCCGAATAACGCGGTGGGTGGTGGTGTACGCCCATGGCGATTTTTTAGTTATCCATTAACCAATAAAGTTGATTTTTGGTACATTGTTAATATGTGGTACAATCTAGTCAACTACCAAAAATCAACTTAATTGGTTAATAGACCGCTGAGATCGCGATGGGCGTAGTTACTACAGTGATGGCCAACCCGCGGGTCGCGGGCCGCATGTGGTCCTTCGAGATGATTCGTGCGGCCCGCGGATTGATTTGAAAATGGTGGACTTATGCGAAATTTTTTTGATGACATAGGAGTCCCTCTGTTTAGTCGTAATGCCAGTGTTGTTAAAAACTCGAAATCTCAAAACTCATCAAAAATCAAAATCAACTGTGAATCATGTCAACTTGATTCTATGCAGAAAAAACTCACGCGTGAGTTTTTCTGTTTTCATAGCAAGAAGCACAAAACTCACACATATTTCTTCCCGCTTGATCATTTTCTGCTTTGCTTCAACTGCTACCCGGAGCTATACACATACTTGTTGAACAGCATAGACATTCTCTCGTGCGATACGTAACTGTGACTGAGCGTAAGAGAATGAATCTCTAAATAAATCGTAAAGTTAAACTAAAAAAACTACATGTTTATCTAATTTATATTAGGCTTTTTACTTTCTAGTTACGAAAATGTCGATTCCCGCGAAGGAAAAATGTAAATTCTGCCAATTTGTTTGCCATCTTCATTCATGAATGTGTGCTAGCTTTTTTCGCAGCTGATGTTTTCTCAGGCGGTTAATTCTCTTTCGCTCTTTGGTTCGTTGTATGAAATGCCAGCTGTGGAAGAAGTAAGCAAAATGCTCACAGCTGAATTTGCTTCACATCGCATAGCAACAGAGACATCGCATATAATAGCGAGAGAAATTCATATGTTCGGCGCTTCTGATCAAAGTTGAAATTTCTTGTGCTTGAAATCTCATTGAGTTTTTTGCTGCTATGAATTTTTCAACATTGCTCATGCATGTTGATTCTGAATGCTTTCCGGTTTAAATCTTGGGGTGATGGTTTTTGTTGTCGCATATTTTACAATGCGCCTGCCAATGCCTGCGAAACATTTGGCGCTCAAACCAGATCACTCTAGGTACGATAACCCGAATCTTTAATTCAAACGTTAAATCCGTACTGCTTTAAGCCTGCGAAACGTGGTGCGTCTCAGCGGAGACAACGCAAAAACTGCAGTGTAGTAGATAAGCCTGGTATTAATTAAAGTTGGCATTCGCCAAATATGTTTATTCGCTATATTCTTCCAGTTATAGACCTCAAGCGCATACACGCACACTGGCAGACGGCTGCCTTGCTAGATATGAAAGAGTGGAAACTATAGTTACTATATATATAGTTCGGCGGATAGAAAATCGGGAGCCAAATAAACGTCAAAAGCGAAGCCAAAAGCTTTTCAAAATCCAAAATGCAGGAGTAATGTTAAAAAAACACACTTTATTTTCATAGAACTAGTCATTTTCAACACCCGCCAGTGGTTATTTTTCGTAAAAACATGCACATTTCACCATAATTTCAAATTTAATTTCATAAATCAGGGATGCCAATTCGCCTGGTTTTCAATCCGCCGAACTATATATACAGTAACTATAGTGGAAACCCATCAAACATGATATGTGAGCATAAATTGCGTTAGCCGTAGCTTTCGCGTTGACGGTATTGAGCGATCTCTTGTCCACTTACAGAGCTTGCGCTCACACTCACACATGCGCAGCTCTGTAAGTGGACAAGAGATCGCTCAATACCGTCAACACGAAAGCTACGGCTAACGCAATCTATAGTTCTATAGGTGTCCACTATAGTTACTATATATATAGTTCGGCGGATAGAAAACCAGGCGAATTGGCATCCCTGATTTATGAAATTAAATTTGAAATTATGGTGAAATGTGCAGGTTTTTACGAGAAATAATCACTGGCGGGTGTTGAAAATGACTAGTTCTAAGAAAATAAAGTGTGTTTTTTTAACATTACTCCTGCATTTTGGATTTTGAAAAGCTTTTGGCTCCGCTTTTGACGTTTATTTGGCTCCCGATTTTCTATCCGCCGAACTATATATATAGTAACTATAGTTTCCACTCTTTCATATCTAGCAAGGCAGCCGTCTGCCAGTGTGCGTGTATGCGCTTGAGATCTATAACTGGAAGAATATAGCGAACAAACATATTTGGCGAATGCCAACTTTTATTAATACCAGGCTTATCTACTACATGCAGGTATTCATTAACCGGTGCCTGCGATACATCATTCGTGCCTGGTGGCCTGATAACTGGATATCCAATGAGAAACTCCATCGTCGGTGTCATCAACGGCCGATAGCCACAGAAATTCGTGAACGTATGTGGAAGTGGATCGGATACAGCTTGAGGAAAGGAGAACGAGGTTTGCAGAGAAGCACTCGACCGGAATCCTGGCTCATGGCGACGCAGCCTGGTCAACGACATCCGGGCTGTAGACGAGAACCTGTCCTGGTGACAGGTAAAAGCCATGGCGAGTAACCGTCAGCAGTGGAGATCTCTGATTTCATCCCTTTGTTCTGCCGGACCGGCGGATATGGACACATAAGTAAGTAAGTAAGTAATATTACACAATTTGTTATGCACAGGAATGGCCAGAGATTATTGCGTCCCACGGCAGTCATGGGCGATCTGATTTGGCCCGCACTATGCTTATGCCTGGACACCACTGTCCTAGTTGATCACTAATAACAGATTCAATTTGGCCGAATTACACTTTCACTAGAGTTTAGTTTGTTTTATGCTAACACGCCACGATAAACAAACTGTGGTTTCCAGCAACACTTTTGCGCTTCCCTCGTGAATTTTTGTTTCTACAGTTGACAGCAAATTGGCTCTTTTGCGATACAACATGTCACGTCCTGTCCTAGCTCGCCACTAACTACACGGGTGGAAATGTATTCTCCAAAATAAGCAAAATGCCTCATGATTTCAGGTTTCTAGCTTATGTTTTATGAAAATACACCATGAATAATAATCATAATATCGCAAACTTCTTACAGTACAACACAACGCAAGATTATGAACTATTATTCATGAATTTGTACTGCTTGATACGATGGCAGCTCAGTTATGATTTGACAGCAATTCAAGCTTCATGATTTCATGACTTTATTCATGGTATCGGAATCAGATTTTTTCCGTGTACAATATCCTTAACGAACTCGTAAAGCTCATCGATTTTCACCCTAATATCTTAATATGCTGATCGTTGTAGTCTTCCACTCTTGGCAAACACATTCGCCTCTTCGTTTGGCGTAAGGCCATTATCACTAGTTAGAGATAACCTAGCTATCTATACCTATAAAATGGATTTCCCCCCCTAAGAGCACTCCTTTCCATACAAATTAAACATAAATTTCTGCATAACTAGAGAACTAATCAAGCAAATGGAACCAAATTTGGCATGTGGGTGTTTTAGGAGGCAGGAATTTTTTCTATGATGCATTGAGACCCCTCCTCTCTTTACGAGGGAAATTATGATCCCTCACTCCCCTTTAAGAGGTTGGCTCCCATACAAATGAAATACAAATTTCCTCATATTTTGAGAACTAATCAAGAAAATGAAACCAAATTTGGCATGTGGGGGTTTTTAGAGGCAAGACTTTTTTTGTGAATTAGGATCCCTCCCCTGTTTAGGTGGGAGGGGCTCCCATACAAATGAAATACAAATTTTCTCATAACTAGAGAACTAATCAAGCAAATGGAACCAGCCCCGCGCAGAAATCACCTCTGTCTAGGTTTATTTGTTTTTCTAGGTCTACTGACCTCTATTACTTTCCTTCAGTTGGGTTCGAATGAGCGACAGCGAGTAAGGAGAGGATCACCCCTGCGAAATGGTACTTTCCACGAAAAAGTTTTCCGTGAAATGATACATTCCGCTTAAGGTTTTTCGCGAAATGGTATTCGGTGAAATGTTATACAATCACGGTGAATATTGCTATCCGTTTTATTATCCGCTTCTGCCTGAGCAATGCACTATGGGCAAAAACGAGAGAAAAAACGGACGCAATTAAGATGCGGCCTGCAGGCTTATAAAATATAGGTGATCTTATGTAAAATTCTCCGGAGAATCGCGTGGTGCCCACCCCTTTCCTGTCTGTCATCGGAAAGTGCCCCGCTTTGCACATTTTCCCCTATTTTGAACATTTTTCACCCTTACTGGATTATTCCAAGCAAGGTTATGAGAAAACAAACCGCAAAAATCTACTAATTTTGTGTAAAAAAGTCCGCAGAATCGAATAGGACTTATCTCATTTAGTTTAGAGCACATTTTTTTTTTTGGTTGAGCTCCCGTTATCAAACCGACCATACCAAACAAGAATTCAACCAAAAAAATTAAAGTGCTCTAAAATAAATGAGATAAACCCTATTCGATTCTGCGGAATTTTATACACAAAATTATTAGATTTTTAAGTTTTGTTTTCTCAAAGCCTTGCTTGGAATAGTCCAAAACGGGTGAAAAATATTAAAAATATGAGAAAATGAGTAAAATGGGGCACTTCCCGATGATAAACAGAAAAGGGGTCGGCACCACGCAATTCTCCAGAAAATTTTACTTAGAATCACGTATATTTTATCAGCCTGCAGGTGGTATCTTAATCCGTTTTTTCTCTCATTTTTGCCCATAGTGCAATCGGGGGAGTTGTTTTCTATTTTACTGTGAGGAAAAATTGCAAATTTGTATATTAAACTACCCATACCCATGCTTTCATAGTTACATAACTACCAAAATGAATCATCTAAGGTTGAGCTCTTCAGAAACTTGCAAAACTCGAGATTGTGACAAATATCATTCGAGATTCATGATTTATGTACAGCACAGTTAATTTGTGGCAATACGAAGTTTGTCGAGTCAACTAGTAATAAATAAACGTATAAAAATCCATTTTATTATGCCGGCCACCTATTTCTTGTGAAAGAAATTAAACGAGTATCAATACGATTGTTCATAAATCAAAGGTACTACATTAACAATTAACGAAAACATGTAATTTATACAGCAAGCACGCTGTTATAGTTTTCCCAACATAAAATTACAGCTATGATTTTTTACGTGCAAAACGATTTTCCTTCCGTATAGCACTATTACTACCGATTGATGATTGAGTTTCTCTCATGCAACTATACTATGGGTTACGCGTTTCCACGGACGCGATAATTGAGGTTCGATTAACCAAAATCACCTCACAAGCCTTGGGGAAGTCTAGGCACCGACGGTAGACAGATTGCACTTAATTTCAATCAGACCTTTGGTTAAATGATTGACGTTCGTGCCATAACGTAACAATCAACCGCTGGATGGATGCATCTACTGGGTACGCTTGTACGTCGCGGAACTTTTACTTTTGGCAAATCTTGTGCAATTATCGAACTCTTAGTACCTGCCAGCGTTAGGCAATTTTGACGGTCATTGCTCGAATGTTTTGATGAGAAAATCAAATCTGAGCGGCGATTATTGATTTGTGCTCATTACTGTTGTGCCCATAATATAGTAATTTGATCAATAAAAAATGTGTGTTTTAAATTGGGAAAGTCGTTTGAAAGTGTTACGTGTTTTTATTACACCAATTTCTTTAAAGGTACTGATCAGAAAATTCATAACAACCTATTTTTTATTCAACCGAGTCAAATTACCTAGGCGTTAAGTATATTTAGCTACGACTTCATTTAACTAAAATTTGTCTAACAAAAAACTATGGTCTATGTTTTCGGCAACACAATTGAAGATCACGGTCTGCAATTACTTCAACAATAGTAGTGTTATTGTACTACGAATTATTCCGATTCGGTGACTGACAAACGAAGAGTAATTTACAATGCCAGACGCAATAACCAACGACCAACTCCTGCAATCATAAATCGATCATCTCACCATCTTGTAGTAAACTTTTTATGCTTCACTCAATGCCACTGACTACCGGCCGTCGTGTTTGTCACGCTACTAACGCAGAGCATCGCGATGGGTTGTTTCGCTCCACCGGCCAACCATCAATAAGCTTGGCCACTGACAATAACCAAGTGATGAAGAATGCAAAATCGTCGCTGCCAAATTAGTCAATTGTAAGTCATCGCTGTAAGGTCCAAACACCGGTTTCGACATCAGGTGGCAACACTAATTGGATAATTTTCTGCGAATTAGTCGGTTTCATCTAAGATTGACACTCGAAATTTGTTACTCTTGCCTTAGACCAGATGCACCAACAATCTTAGAAGCATATCTAACTTCGCCATATAACTGTAAATTTAAATGAAGGAAATCCTCCCTTCCTGCAGTTGAACAAAAAGAACGCTAATGATAAATGCCAATACATTAATAATTGATTTCTCTCATATCCGACGAAAGAAATTCTCACAACCTATAAACGAATTCACTGGAAAGCTTTGCCGGTAGAATGTGATTCATATTTCCGCCGACATTACCTCCAACCAGCGAGGTACACATCTTATGCAATTGAAAAAGCAGCCCCCCTAATTTAATCAAGATCTCATTTGTTTTCCACCCTCCTTTCAGGTTCCTTTCAGTACCGACTACCGTCCGTTCGGGATACTCAACGGCTCGGTTGACTGTAGGTCAGTTCTTGTTTCGCGCTGAAATTGGCACAAGTTGAGCATTCGCCCGTTTCCCTGCCTCCTTTCACAGAGCAATTCGACTCTCCACACTCTATTCGACGGAAGTGGCTTTAAGCGGTATTGCACATAAGGCCCTACCAGCGACTTTACCGACCATATTGCATGCATTGTAGAGCATATTGAGGATCGACACAAGTGAGAACAGTTTAACGGTGAAATTATGCACCGATAAGCTGACCATGCAGCAGAATGGCGCGTATTGTATAAAAAATGTTCATAACTGTATTACCTTTCACAGGTACGGCACTGGTCTAGATTTGCAATGCCCATTAGTTTGCTGGGTCATTGAAGAATGATTGGAGAAGTGGTCTAGATACAGGTAATTGATTATGTTTTCAAAAAAGTAATGTGGTTGAGCTTTGCATCAACCGTCCCTATAAATCCAGCCAGCAGCGATCACTGCTAACAAACTTACATCGTTAACACGTACTTGAGCATGAAGCTACTTAACCAGCAAATTCCCATGACCTTTAATTAGAGCTGCATTGTCTCTTACCAGTAGTTCGCTGCAGTTGACAGTCTCCAGATTGTTTTCTGTCTGCCTGTCAACCCTCCCACGGTTGCGTAGCGTAGAAGCCTCTGAGCCAATTTTCCCCATTTCACATGATGCGCACGTCAAGCGTACAAATTCGTCCGCCCCTCCCCCAGCCACCCGCTGCTGCACCGACATCGGCCTGTGTGAGCAACACCAAGTTCCAATTGTTGCATCTCCAGCATTGTGAACATTTTTTGTGGAGCATAGCATAATGCAGCTGGAGAAGTGAGTGCGATCCAGATTAGGTTAATTATGTGGACTCCTTTTGCGTAAGTTCACCGTTTTCATTTTTCTGTGGAAAATTCACTCTCCCCCTTTAGATTTGAACTGCGTTGTTGGTAGCTGCAGTGATTAGTGAATGCACATAACAGCAGGTGAATGGAGCAGTCTAAACTTTTCAGAAACGTTGGCTCGCATGATGAAAAAATATCAAAATGACTGTTTATATTTGTTTTACGGCTGTGGTAAATGACTTTTTAGTCTGCTAATTGCTAGATACCTCCAATTTGAATTCAATCCATATTTATTAATAACTAGCTGACCCGACAAACTTCGTATTGCCACAAATTAACCTGTGTTGTACATAAATCATGAATCTCGGATGATCTTTGTCACTATCTCGAGTTTTGCAAGCCCCCCAGTGAGCGGCGCTTCCGACGGCGGGTCACCGGCAACACTCGCGACCGGCTCGTCCTGAATGATCTAGTGTTACTATAGATAGTTTTTGTGGTCTTGTTATTGATTAATGTTTTATGGAAGAGTCTCGAATTTCTCGAGTTCGATTAGTTTTTGAGTTTCGCAAAAATTTCTGTTTTATTTGTATGAGAGTCCATATCCCCCTACCACAGGGGTGAGAGGTCTCTAACTATCATAAAATAAATTCAAGACTCAAAAATCTCCTACATGCTAAATTTGGTTCCATTTGCTTGATTAGTACTCAAATTATAAGGAAATTTGTATTTCATTTGTATGGGAGCCCACCCTCTTAAAAGGGAAAGGGGTCGTAATACACCACAGAAAAAAAATTCTGCCATCTAAAACTCTCACATGCCAAATTTGGTTCCATTTGCTTGATTAGTTCTAAAGTTATGAGCAAATTTGTATTTCGTTTGAATGGGAGCCCCCCCCCCCTCCTAAAAAGGTAAGAAGTCCTAATTCATAATGGGAAGAATGGTTGTCTCCAAAAACACCCACATGCCAAATATGGTTCCATTTGCTTGATTAGTTCTCGAATTATGAGGAAATTTGTATTTCATTTGTGTAGAAGCCCCCCCCTCTTGAAGTGTGGAAGGATCCTAATTCGCCGTAGAAAATATTTTTGCCTCCAAAAACCTCCACATGCCGAATTTGGTTCTATTTGCTTGATTAGTTCTCGAGTTATGGGGAAATTTGTATTTCATTTGTATTGGAGCCCCCCCTCCTAATGTGGGAAGAGGTCCTAATTCATCACAGAAAAATTTCTTGCCTCCAAAAACACCTACACGCCAAATTTGGTTCCATTTGCTGGATTAGTTCTCGAGTTATGAGGAAATTTGTATTTCGTTTGTATAGGACCCCCCCTCCTAAAGTGGGGAGAGGTCCCAATTCATCATTGAAAAAAAAATTGTCTCCAAAAACACACATATGCCAAATTTGGTTCAATTTGCTTGATTAGTTCTCGAGTTATGAGGAAATTTGTATTTCATTTGTACAGGAGCCCCTCCTCTTAAAGTGGGGAGGGGTCCTAATTCACCATAGAAAATTTTCTTGCTCTCGAAAACCTTCACATGCCAAATTTGGTTGCATTTGCTTGATTAGTTCTCGAGTTATGAGGAAATTTGTATGGAAGCCCCCCCTCTTAAAGGGGAGAGGAGTTATAATTCCTCTTATAAAGAGGGGAGGGGTCTCAATTCACCGTAGAATAAATTCTTGTCACCAAAAAAACACCCACATGCCAAATGTTGTTCTATTTGCTTGATTAGTTCTCGAGTTATGAGGAAATTTGTATTTCATTTGTATAGGAGCCCCCCCTCCTAAAGTGGGGAGAGGTTCTTATTCATCATAGAAAAAATTCTTGCCTCCAAAAACACCTACATGCCAAATTTGGTTCCATTTGCTGGATTAGCTCTCGAGTTATAAGGAAATTTGTATTTCGTTTGTATAGGAGCCCCCCCCCCACTTAAAGTGGGGAGGGGTCCCAATTCATCATAGAAAAAATTTTGTCTCCAAAAACACACACATGACAAATTTGGTTGCATTTGCTTGATTAGTTCTCGAGTTATGAGGAAATTGGTATTTCATTTGTACAGGAGCCCCCCCTCTTAAAGTGAGGAGGGGTCCTAATTCAACATAGAAAATTTTCTTGCCCTCGAAAAGTTTCACATGCCAAATTTGGTTCCATTTGCTTGATTAGTTCTCGAGTTATGAGGAAATTTGTATGGAAACCCCCCCTCTTAAAGGGGAGAGGAGTTATAATTCCCCTTATAAAGAGGGGAGGGGTCTCAAATTACCCTAGAATAAATTCTTGTCACCGAAAACACCCACATGCCAAATTTGGTTCTATTTGCTTGATTAGTTCTCGAGTTATGCAGAAATTTGTGTTTCATTTGTATGGGAGCCCCCCTCTTAGTGGGGGGAGGGGTCTCTAACCATCACTAAAACCTTTCCTGGCCCCAAAAACCACTACATGCAAATTTTCACGCCGATTGGTTCAGTAGTTTTTGATTCTATAAGGAACACAGGACAGACAGACAGACAGACAGACAGACAGACAGACAGACAGACAGACAGACAGACAGACAGACAGACAGACAGACAGACAGACAGACAGACAGACAGACAGACAGACAGACAGACAGACAGACAGACAGACAGACAGACAGACAGACAGACAGACAGACAGACAGACAGACAGACAGACAGACAGACAGACAGACAGACAGACAGACAGACAGACAGACAGACAGACAGACAGACAGACAGACAGACAGACAGACAGACAGACAGACAGACAGACAGACAGACAGACAGACAGACAGACAGACAGACAGACAGACAGACAGACAGACAGACAGACAGACAGACAGACAGACAGACAGACAGACAGACAGACAGACAGACAGACAGACAGACAGACAGACATACAGACAGATAGACAGACATACAGACAGATAGACAGACATACAGACAGATAGACAGACAGACAGACAGACAGACAGACAGACAGACAGACAGACAGACAGACAGACAGACAGACAGACAGACAGACAGACAGACAGACAGACAGACAGACAGACAGACAGACAGACAGACAGACAGACAGACAGACAGACAGACAGACAGACAGACAGACAGACAGACAGACAGACAGACAGACAGACAGACAGACAGACAGACAGACAGACAGACAGACAGACAGACAGACAGACAGACAGACAGACAGACAGACAGACAGACAGACAGACAGACAGACAGACAGACAGACAGACAGACAGACAGACAGACAGACAGACAGACAGACAGACAGACAGACAGACAGACAGACAGACAGACAGACAGACAGACAGACAGACAGACAGACAGACAGACAGACAGACAGACAGACAGACAGACAGACAGACAGACAGACAGACAGACAGACAGACAGACAGACAGACAGACAGACAGACAGACAGACAGACAGACAGACAGACAGACAGACAGACAGACAGACAGACAGACAGACAGACAGACAGACAGACAGACAGACAGACAGACAGACAGACAGACAGACAGACAGACAGACAGACAGACAGACAGACAGACAGACAGACAGACAGACAGACAGACAGACAGACAGACAGACAGACAGACAGACAGACAGACAGACAGACAGACAGACAGACAGACAGACAGACAGACAGACAGACAGACAGACAGACAGACAGACAGACAGACAGACAGACAGACAGACAGACAGACAGACAGACAGACAGACAGACAGACAGACAGACAGACAGACAGACAGACAGACAGACAGACAGACAGACAGACAGACAGACAGACAGACAGACAGACAGACAGACAGACAGACAGACAGACAGACAGACAGACAGACAGACAGACAGACAGACAGACAGACAGACAGACAGACAGACAGACAGACAGACAGACAGACAGACAGACAGACAGACAGACAGACAGACAGACAGACAGACAGACAGACAGACAGACAGACAGACAGACAGACAGACAGACAGACAGACAGACAGACAGACAGACAGACAGACAGACAGACAGACAGACAGACAGACAGACAGACAGACAGACAGACAGACAGACAGACAGACAGACAGACAGACAGACAGACAGACAGACAGACAGACAGACAGACAGACAGACAGACAGACAGACAGACAGACAGACAGACAGACAGACAGACAGACAGACAGACAGACAGACAGACAGACAGACAGACAGACAGACAGACAGACAGACAGACAGACAGACAGACAGACAGACAGACAGACAGACAGACAGACAGACAGACAGACAGACAGACAGACAGACAGACAGACAGACAGACAGACAGACAGACAGACAGACAGACAGACAGACAGACAGACAGACAGACAGACAGACAGACAGACAGACAGACAGACAGACAGACAGACAGACAGACAGACAGACAGACAGACAGACAGACAGACAGACAGACAGACAGACAGACAGACAGACAGACAGACAGACAGACAGACAGACAGACAGACAGACAGACAGACAGACAGACAGACAGACAGACAGACAGACAGACAGACAGACAGACAGACAGACAGACAGACAGACAGACAGACAGACAGACAGACAGACAGACAGACAGACAGACAGACAGACAGACAGACAGACAGACAGACAGACAGACAGACAGACAGACAGACAGACAGACAGACAGACAGACAGACAGACAGACAGACAGACAGACAGACAGACAGACAGACAGACAGACAGACAGACAGACAGACAGACAGACAGACAGACAGACAGACAGACAGACAGACAGACAGACAGACAGACAGACAGACAGACAGACAGACAGACAGACAGACAGACAGACAGACAGACAGACAGACAGACAGACAGACAGACAGACAGACAGACAGACAGACAGACAGACAGACAGACAGACAGACAGACAGACAGACAGACAGACAGACAGACAGACAGACAGACAGACAGACAGACAGACAGACAGACAGACAGACAGACAGACAGACAGACAGACAGACAGACAGACAGACAGACAGACAGACAGACAGACAGACAGACAGACAGACAGACAGACAGACAGACAGACAGACAGACAGACAGACAGACAGACAGACAGACAGACAGACAGACAGACAGACAGACAGACAGACAGACAGACAGACAGACAGACAGACAGACAGACAGACAGACAGACAGACAGACAGACAGACAGACAGACAGACAGACAGACAGACAGACAGACAGACAGACAGACAGACAGACAGACAGACAGACAGACAGACAGACAGACAGACAGACAGACAGACAGACAGACAGACAGACAGACAGACAGACAGACAGACAGACAGACAGACAGACAGACAGACAGACAGACAGACAGACAGACAGACAGACAGACAGACAGACAGACAGACAGACAGACAGACAGACAGACAGACAGACAGACAGACAGACAGACAGACAGACAGACAGACAGACAGACAGACAGACAGACAGACAGACAGACAGACAGACAGACAGACAGACAGACAGACAGACAGACAGACAGACAGACAGACAGACAGACAGACAGACAGACAGACAGACAGACAGACAGACAGACAGACAGACAGACAGACAGACAGACAGACAGACAGACAGACAGACAGACAGACAGACAGACAGACAGACAGACAGACAGACAGACAGACAGACAGACAGACAGACAGACAGACAGACAGACAGACAGACAGACAGACAGACAGACAGACAGACAGACAGACAGACAGACAGACAGACAGACAGACAGACAGACAGACAGACAGACAGACAGACAGACAGACAGACAGACAGACAGACAGACAGACAGACAGACAGACAGACAGACAGACAGACAGACAGACAGACAGACAGACAGACAGACAGACAGACAGACAGACAGACAGACAGACAGACAGACAGACAGACAGACAGACAGACAGACAGACAGACAGACAGACAGACAGACAGACAGACAGACAGACAGACAGACAGACAGACAGACAGACAGACAGACAGACAGACAGACAGACAGACAGACAGACAGACAGACAGACAGACAGACAGACAGACAGACAGACAGACAGACAGACAGACAGACAGACAGACAGACAGACAGACAGACAGACAGACAGACAGACAGACAGACAGACAGACAGACAGACAGACAGACAGACAGACAGACAGACAGACAGACAGACAGACAGACAGACAGACAGACAGACAGACAGACAGACAGACAGACAGACAGACAGACAGACAGACAGACAGACAGACAGACAGACAGACAGACAGACAGACAGACAGACAGACAGACAGACAGACAGACAGACAGACAGACAGACAGACAGACAGACAGACAGACAGACAGACAGACAGACAGACAGACAGACAGACAGACAGACAGACAGACAGACAGACAGACAGACAGACAGACAGACAGACAGACAGACAGACAGACAGACAGACAGACAGACAGACAGACAGACAGACAGACAGACAGACAGACAGACAGACAGACAGACAGACAGACAGACAGACAGACAGACAGACAGACAGACAGACAGACAGACAGACAGACAGACAGACAGACAGACAGACAGACAGACAGACAGACAGACAGACAGACAGACAGACAGACAGACAGACAGACAGACAGACAGACAGACAGACAGACAGACAGACAGACAGACAGACAGACAGACAGACAGACAGACAGACAGACAGACAGACAGACAGACAGACAGACAGACAGACAGACAGACAGACAGACAGACAGACAGACAGACAGACAGACAGACAGACAGACAGACAGACAGACAGACAGACAGACAGACAGACAGACAGACAGACAGACAGACAGACAGACAGACAGACAGACAGACAGACAGACAGACAGACAGACAGACAGACAGACAGACAGACAGACAGACAGACAGACAGACAGACAGACAGACAGACAGACAGACAGACAGACAGACAGACAGACAGACAGACAGACAGACAGACAGACAGACAGACAGACAGACAGACAGACAGACAGACAGACAGAAATCCTTCTTTATAGGTATAGATTCAGTAGGGTCAAATGGCAAATCGGAAATGGCAATGTACAGCATCACTATATGTTCAAACTTATGTTTAAACTAATATTTTATGTTACGAGATACAGCAGAACTATCCACGGAGTAGTATCGATCATTACCGGGGATGTGCGTGTTCGAAAGAGGGAAGTGACTTTCGACTACCAAAACAAAGCATTTTTCGGTATATTTTTTCATCAACCAGCGGAATTGGGATTTCAGCGTCGAAATCTGTCCCTCAGTATATTCCGAGGCTCTTGTCTTCTTTCCGCACTTTATTCCGACTCTTTTCAATGTTTTGCAGATGTACTAGTGGGAAAAGTTGAACTTTTTTGCGGCATTAAAGTTGAACTTTTTTGCGGCATTCCGTTGGCTCACGAAATTCTTATTGTTGATAGCACGAGAAAGAGAATGAAGTCCTGCAGAAATGTACAACGCGCTCGTGAAATGCTTCTTGTTTTGACGCCATTTTAAACAAAACTTGACAAGTATAAACAAAAACAAAAAGACTGGCAGAAAGAGGAGAGAAAGTGCTAACACGTACACACTCCCATTTTTCCCTGAGCTCGTTTGTTGTTATGCATAGTGGCCTCGAAAAAATTCCAAAATTTTAGTTGTCACCCGTTAATTTTAAAGATTTAGGATAAGGAGAAACTACCGGAGGAGTGGATAGAAGGTGCTTATGTGCCATATATACAAAAAAACGCGGTGCTACTGTGGATCAACTTTTCATTCTTCGACAAATTCTCCAGAAATATCAGAAGTACAACGTGCCCACGCATCATGGTTCCTTGGATTTCTGGGCAGCATACGATACCGTCGAGCGCGAACAACTATCACAGATAATCCACGAGAACGGGTTTCCGGACAAACGGATGCGGCTGATCAAATCTACCCTAGAGTAGGTGATGTACTACGTACGTGTTTCGAGAGCACTCTTGAGTGTTGCGACTGTGCTGTATGTTATTGATCATCGCTACAAATCAATGCGTCGAAAATCAAATTTATGATAAAAAGAGGCTTCAGTGAAAACAATGTACAGTAACTATTGACGGCGATGAACTCGAAGTGGTTCATAAGTTCATATATTTGGGATCTCTGGTCACTGCCGAATAATGTCGAACCACAGCTTTTAGCTCATAGCATCTCCATACTCGTAATATTTTCGGTGGTGACCAGAGATTGCAAATATATGCACTCATCATAAACTTCGAATGGCTTGTAAGCTCAGATGCAATATTCCTGACTAGCGTCGATCTGGCTCTACACGCTATCCACATGAAGTATAGCGGTACAACCTTCGCATGACCTCACGACTTGCATAGGTAACTACGGGATCATAGAGCAAAGCAAAGCCATGAATATAAACGTCCTTAAGGACTCTTCTTTATCGACAAACAGACAGCAGCCGGTTATTAGAGTACAGGAATGCTACGGGGTTTGTGTAAAGATCCTATTGACTCAATAGCGGCATCACGCAGTCGATATTCAAACCTACGACGACTGGTTTGCTACACCAGCATCGTACCCCGGAGCTAACAGGGCAGGCAAACTGGGCGGGCGAGGGGTGCAGCTAAAGAAGGGGAGCCACACGAAATCTGCGGCGCAATCTAAGAACAGGAACCCTCCAACATCGGGAGCACCGCCTAAGAAGGCCCCTCCCAAATCTAACATGTCTGCTAGACTGCAGGGGTTTGCTGTTGCTGCTACAGCGGAATAAAGAAACAATAGACGATGCTTCTAAACGAGGACCCGATCGAGGAAGTAGCGGAAGCGAACCCTCTAGAAATGGGAGAGGTGCCACTTCCAGCTAGTAGCAAGCTGGAGGAGGCAAAAAAGTTGGCAAGCGCAAAGCGGCGACGCCTGCCGAGAGGACTAACCGCGCCTCAAGCAGCAAGCAGACGGAACAGGTCCCGGCTGGTGCATCCAGAACCGAAGACAAATGACGCGTGCTTAGGCGGAAGCCGTAGGAGACCACGGCTGCAAAGCCAAAGCCGAAGAAGGCCCATAAGGGCGATGCTGATCAACTCCGTAAGGTGAAAGCCGACCGTACACTGCAAGAGCGAGGAGCCAAAGTGGCAAAGACCCGCGGTACTCAAAAGGGGGAGATGCTGTTCGAGCTCATAAAAGACCCGACGGTTCAGAGCTCGAAGTATATTTCAAGGGACTGGTGGAAAAGTTGTTTTAAGTGCATAGGTTTCGGCTATCGGATGGGGAAATGCAAAGCTACCGATCGGTCTAAGCTGTGTAGGCGATATGTTGAGGAATGCTACTTCGCGAAAGGGTGACCCAGATGCCTGCTCTTCACAGCAGAAGCAGGTGGTCATTGAGGGCGACTCCAATGCCTGAGCAGTCGAATGGGGTAGTATGCAGACTGCACCTAGATGGCAAAGCTTATTGGAAGCTTTGTCAAGCTGGATGGGAGTTTGGCTAACGTGAGTTCCGTTAGTACATTTTCATCGATTTCACCTTCTGCAGCTCTACGCTGCTAGCTGACATCAGCTGGAAGGTGTCCGGTGAGTACACACATAGCGACCATCAAGCCATACGGAGGCTGTCGTCGCGAAGGCTTGAATCGACCACTCGGAAGTGGAAGGTGTAAGCCTTTAATAAGGAGCTTTTCGTAATGGCACTCAGAGCCGACACACGTCCTAATAAAAGCATATAATACAACCATACCTAGGAACGTGCAGCTAATGAACGGTTGTCGCTCGGTATACTGGTGGAACGAGACCATTGGCCTCCTTCGCACTAAGTGCCATAGGACGAGGAGGATTATGCAGAGCGCCCGCGCCGACGCGGACACCGAAATGCGTGGGGTCGAACTTAGAGCAGCCAGGTTGGTGATCAACAATGAGGTCAGGCGCAGTAAAAAAAACCATGTTTCCAGGAACTATGCCGCGAAGCGAACTCAAATATCTGGGGCGGTGCCTACCAGGTGGCAATGAAACAATTGAATGGTGCATCGACTCCGCGCCGAAAACCTGCCTACAAAAACTAATAGTCATCGTGGAAAGGCTATTTCCGCAGCACAACCCAGTAACATGGCCTTTGACCCCGTATGGTCAAGCGAACGACACCCTCATTTCGGTTACGAATGAGGAGCTCATAGCGGTTGCCAGGGGTTTGAAGGCGAAGAAGGCTCCCGGTCCTGACGAGATACAAAGGCTAGTGCTGTTACTCAAGCCGGGGAAGCCCCCAGGAGATACCTCATCGTACAGGCCTATCTGCCTGCTTGACACGCTAGAGAAGCTGTTAGAACGAATTGTCCTAAATAGGCCTACGCCCGTTATGGAGATCGAGACCGGGCTGGCAAAAACGCAGTATAGATTTCACAGAGAAAACTCCACCGTCGATTCCATCAAGTCAGTCATAGGGAAAGCGGAAAAACAAATGAAACAAAAGAGGTGGGGTGACAGATATTGTGCCATAGCCACGATTGACGACAAAAACGTCTTCAACAGCGCTAGTTGAGGAGCGATCGTAGTACTGCATACCCTAGTACTCTAGTACTGCACAATATGAGAATACATATCGAGCTATCATTTTTACTCTCAGTAAAAAATCAGCATAACGTATAGATATACGTGCTAATAAATCGTACTTGATGCGCAAAATTGGCATATGCGTACTATTCTGGAGGCGATATACGTGATGAGGAATAATTATACGCATTTTATGTATATCAGTATGTATATGCGATATAATCCGATAAAGCGCAACTCGTTCTATACTGCCACACAATTCTGTGGTGAAAATCGTATGCATGTCAGTCATTATCATTATATACGACTGCAAATCAACTTGGGTGCACTTTATTAAGTATTAGTTACGATTCCGAATTTGTTAAGAGATATTTACGATAATTTTCGTACATGATGTACGATTTGGTGCTAGCTGGGTACCGGACCGCCTATACAGGTTACTTAGAAGCTGTTTTGGGAACCGGACGCTAGTGTACGACACGGCTGATGGTGCAAGTAAGTACAAAGTGACCGCGAGTGTTTCACAAGGATCGATTCTCGGCCCGACGCTCTGGAACGCCATGTACGATGAAGTGTTGAGACTCAAGCTGCCCAATGGGGTCGAGAACACCGGTTTCGCTGGCGATATCGTCCGAACAGTGATAGGTGAGTTTCTTGAAGAAGTCCAAATGCTGGCATTAGATCTCATAAGCATAATCGAGAGATGGCTGGTGTCAATCTATGATTGGCACACCATAAGACGGAAGCTGTAATGAGCAGTAACCGTAAGGTGGCCTTAAAGGTCAAGAATACGGTAGCGGGACAAGTGATTGTCTCTAGTAAACGTAATGTGAAGTACTTGGGTGAACTTCATCAACCATCTGGATTAGGCCTTTTTTCTTTTTATTTCAGAGATTTTCAGCCTGCGGCTGGTTCCCCTTGAATAAGGCTTGTGTGTTTAAGGCATCAACGGCGGTCATTGCGCTGTCCAAGATTACGCCGAATGGCTTTGGACCTAACAGCAGTTAAAGATGTCTGGTGGCCAGGTCACTGCGCGGTGCGGTGCGGTGCAACGACTTGGGTCTCAGTGCTGAGTAGTAGGCGCAATCAGGCATGTCTGAACAAGGTGTTCAGACTGCAGCCGCTATGGATTGCATGTGAGTATCGTATAGGCTGATCCGAAATATTTCATCTTGTATCGGCAGAAGACATGATGAGGTAAACTTTTACCTTACGCAATTTTTGTTAGGCCGCGGGTGTTTCAAGAAGTACCTACACAGGAAGTGGGAAGGTAGGTTCACCCATCTGCTCCATGTGTACGGTAGCCGCGGAAACGCCGATATTTCATTATCCGCGTTTCGAAGCCACTTGGTGTGAGATGCTTGCAGTCGTCGGAGTAGACATCAACGCCAACAACATCGTGCAGATAATGTGTCCAGAACAGCGTGCATGGAACGCTGTCGATAGATCGGTGAGGGACGTCATGACCGAGTTGCAATCTCCATCCGTCTTCGAGCACTTAGCTCCACAGAGGAAGGTAGAGTTACACCCAGGACGCGTGCGTAGTTCTCTGCAAGTCGGCAGTGGAAGGTTCGAATGATTGTTCGTAGTAACTTTGTTTATTTATTAGGGGTGCCTTACTACGGCCATGCCACTAAGATTCGATAAGGTTTAGTGCTGATACTGAGATAACACGTTTTTTAATTCAGCCGTCCGCTCCGGACCAGACATTGTCATGAGCCGCTCCTAACCTGGAGTGCAGGCTACTCACTAGGTTGAGAAAACGTCAAATCGTCAAAAACCGCCCCTAATAAGAAACAGATGTTACGAGGCAGCAACACTCCGACCTCATATGATAATAGTTTGCACCAAGATTAGTTACTCGATCGCTAAGCTTACCTAGCTGGTTCCATGAGAAGGTAGGGACAAGTGTTGCTGGATAAGAGCCACTGGGAGTCTAGTTTTATCTACTGGAGGTCAAACTTCAAGTAAAAGCAGCAAAGAAATGGCTCTAGAATCGTTTTTGTTGCCATCCTCTTGAAGTGAGTGATCGATGCTCCGAATGCTCTATGTATGATAAGCGTAAATGTTATACCTCGACCGCTGACATTCCGAGCATTTCTCGGACATTCTTTTCATCGTACACATTATTCCTAGAAGAACCAACTTATGCAATGCGCTTTTAATATAATAGATTTTATGAGCAATTTGATTTTCCGTTATCGACGTGTACAATCAAGAATAGGATTAAATTTAATATTATAGAATTGTGAATTTAATGTTTTTATGTTTAATTAAGTTTGAAAAGAAAATAAATTGAATTAATTGAAAAATAAATGATATTCATTATCTTTAATGTCGATTTGAAAACGGGATGAAATCTCGCGAACCGGCTTTCACGGTTCGAAGTTTTGTTGGGGATTCCGATGCACAAAGACAATAAATAAAAAAATAAATAAATAGATAAATCCAGATTTTATACTCTATCATAGACATACTCAGTGCTTAAAATGAGTCCTTACAGATCGGAACCTTCAACAAATAAAAACATAAAATTGCATTGACTTTTTTGTGATCACTTGGTAGTTCAGCTCGTTCCAATATCAGCTTGCGTTTAAATCAATATCCCTCACTGTTATACTGCTAAAACACTTAAGTTGAAAGTCATAATACATATGCATATGTTCACATTAAAGTTGAAAGTGTTATATAAATATTCAAACCAACCGAAATCGACAATCATTAGAAAAAAATTACGATCTCCTCCGGAGATGTTTCGAAAATTGAACTATTTTACAAATTATCACCACAATTTCAAGCTAAAAGCATCATACCTACTACAAACAGTCGTGAATGCTTTCCGGCCGGGGCTATAGCTCATGCTGCTGCCAGTTTACTATGCGATGCTTCAGCTTCTGTTAGCATCAATCATGCGAAAAGAGTGAAATGTGAGTAAACAAAACAGCGCGTATGAATGGATGGAAAAAGAAAATCCACGGCTCCAATATACATGCATATGAAATAATGAAGAAAGCACGAATGCCTTTCACCCGGCGCTGTTCTCTACTTTTAGTTTGCTTTTAAAAGCGCAGACTTGGAACGATTATTAGCGTCTGAACGTTGAGGTAGCAGCCTAGCATCAGCAGCAGCAGCAGCAGCAGCAGCGGTAAAACGCGGCTGATCAGAATGAAACTTTCCTCACACGATGAATGCGAAAATTGGTACATAATCGCTTTCTGCTGATGAGCACCCACCATGCTTTACGTAACAGAGAGATGCGTAGGAGCAACATCTGGAGCGATCACCGTTTCGAGTGGGTGGTGTGCAAATTGAAGCGAACTCCGCGCGCGAGAAGACTCTTGTTGCTTTTACTGCCCCCAGGGCAAGGAAAGGCAATGTTAGTTTATTTTTTTCATTTCGATTGTTTGTTTCGTACACGTTTGTTTTGAGCTTTTTGTCGGGTTTGATCGGCAAATATTTTCCGCGCCCACCAGTTTGCTTTCTTCCAGCAGCGGTGAAGTGGTGGCGGCAAAAAAAATCTAATTGCATATTAATGTAATGTTACGTTTATAACATGAGCAGTTCAGTATAATTTTTTTTCTACTAACATCTGCATTACTTGCTAAATAAATAACTAAGCAGCCCTTTCATAGGAGTGTGCGTATGTCGGTGATTTTTTTCCACATATTTTTCGATTAACTTCTAATGGTGGTAAATTAATGTAAAAACAAACCAAACAACGAACTACTGCCTGTCTAATGGGTACATGGGTACCGGGAAACAGTAAAACCAACGAATACCATCGCCCGCGTAACAAAGAATCGCATAACGAGCAGCATCGAACTGCAAGCAAAAGCTTTATTGTTGCTCAGATTCAGCAACAGGTTACTACCCACTGCTTTTCCGCTGACAAGAACATGCAAAACTATAGCAAAAAGAGAAAAAAACAAGCAACAAATAGTTGTACATAGATTCAATGACCTTCACCAACTGTAGTTAAAGCTTCACATAATTTTTCAAAATGCCTATTAGTCAAACTAGAAACAAAACACATTTTAAATGCCTATCTTAAAGCAGTTCCACGTGAAATAGGTAAATGACAAAATTTGAACCTTTCTAATTTGGATGAAACCTTGTCTGCGAATTTGATAGGAGGAAACATGCACCTTCCACACATTTTTAAAAAGGGCGTATTTAATTTCATAAGCATTATGTTTCAAAATTCATATCTAGAGAACTATCGATTGCTCCAAAATTACATCTAAAAGTTTTTATTAAAAAAAACCTGATTTAATCCACCTAGTGGTGAAAGGAATCTTTGTTATACGGTCTTATATGCTATATGAGATAGAAATCGACACGTCTTTGGAACATAATTCATCTATTGGTTAACGTTGCGTTGTGCGTTCGTTTACATAAAATTTTTGAAAATTGAGTAAGTTTACAACATTTGAACAAAATAGGAGCACCAATAAATTTTGATAGATCCTATTTTCATTGAATTGCCGAGTAAGTATAAGTAAAAAAAAAGTATAAGTAAGTAAGTGCAAGCAAAAGTAAGTTGTAAGAAGAAATATTTTTCTTTAACATATACATTGCGTAGTAAAGGTCTAGTTTATAAGTTTTTGAACTGTGCAAAATTCCCTATAATGCCATTTTATTTGATTCACATCAATAAAGTTTTCATGAATAAAATTCATCAATTTTTATTAACCTTCGGTTACTTACGCTGTTGTATTTTACACAACATGTGTAGGTTTTTGAATGCCATATTGTTTGCAAAGTTACAAATCGTTGTTTAACTAACGTATATTGTTCAATAAACTTGTTATGAGCAAAATGTCAGAATTGTTCAATGCATAAATGCTTTAAATTGTTTGGAAAATCGATCAGAATAAACCGACAAACCTCTCGTTTGATATAAAAATAATTGAAATTAGTTGAATTATCTTGGTTAAAATCATTATAAATTATTGTTGATTTTGATGTGTTGTACACGATTGCTCATAACTCAAATTAAATTATAATGAAAAAAAAAATTAAATGTCCAATCAAAAACACAAATCAATAGTGATCAATCCGGCTATATTACCTTTCAAATGAAACTACTAGCGCATAAATCGGTTTGACAATCTCTGAGAAACAGGCGTTCATTTGAACCTTGTCAAAACAGGTTTTTTAAGGCTAACTTTTCAACTGATTGTTTGTTTACAATAAAAATTGGGAAAAAGGTTTAGCAATAGCAACAGCTTTCATTTGGTACTAAAAACGTTGAGATCGATTGTGTAGTGCCGGAGAAAATCGTGTCACGTAATTTTCACATTTTTGCTTATAACTTTTAAACGAAAAATCGGACCACGAAACAATTCAATAGTGATATACTAGGCAATAATACCTTTCAAACAAAGTAAAATTGAACGAATCGGTTCAGTCATCTGCGAGAAATAGGCGATAGAAAATCCAAGTATCACACACACGCACACACACACACACACACACACACACACACACACACACACACACACACACACACACACACACACACACACGCGCAGACACACACACACACACACACACACACACACACGCGCAGACACACACACACACACACACACACACACACACACACACAGACACACACACACACACACACAGACACACACACACACACACAGAGACTCACACACACACACGCAGACACACACACACACACGCAGACACACACACACACACACACACACACACACACACGCACACACACACACACACACACACACACACACACACACACACACACACACACACACACACACACACACACACACACACACACACACACACACACACACACACACACACACACACACACACGCAGACACACGCAGACACACACACACACACACACACACACACACACACACACACACACACACACACACACACACACACACACACACACACACACACACACACACACACACACACACACACACACACACACACACACACACACACACACACACACACACACACACACACACACACACACACACACACACACACACACACACACACACACACACACACGTATACAATTATGATCACGTTTACTAATTCTAGAAACTAAACAGCTGTGAATATGCTATCACAGTACAATAGGACACCGCCTCTAGTTTCTGATAATAAATACCAGAAGTTGGCGCCAGGGTTTCATCATGCGCCATGCGTGAGAGTATGCTTGAAACTATCAATGTTTCCCTGTTGAATACAACAGATGTCGTTACTTCGTAGCGCATAGTGTGCATTTCCGTAATATCTGAATTTTGCGCGACAATAAATTAACTGAAATCAACACCCTTACTCTCTGATGCTTCTCAGTTTCTTTTGTGTTTATCGCTAATCGTTATATAACGTTTGACACCTGAACCAATAAATAGTTGGTAAACATTATTTTTATTTATTGCGTTCATGTTGTGAAATTTAATTTTTTCGAATTGAAATGTCGCAAACATACTTTTCATAAAGCCCTATAAATGTATCTTTATAGGGCTTTAGCTTTTATAGGGCTCTCGGATGACTGGTAGTAAGATGCTATGGAGAGGTATAAGAAATGTTTGTTTTTTATCAAAATTAGGCAGAAATCATGAAAATTAAGTATAACAGAATAACTGTACCACAAATAAAATATGATTAGTGATTGTTTTTCAGGTAGGTAAACATAAATAAGTGAGAAATTTTGATTTTACTACCACTAGAAAAGCGCCATCTCTTGAAAAGCAACGGTTCGTATGGTGTCCTATTCTACTTCTTTTTATCACGGAAGAATACAAAAATTCCCCTCTGATATCAAAATATAGATCAATTTTCATTCACTAGCTATTAGCAGCATTTTGTTTGTAATTCCAGCATATGGCGCGTTATTTGCACTACTACCGATATGTGAGGTCTGAAACGCCTGAAAAGCTTCTATCGTGTTGACATAGCTGGTTAGACATAGCAGCAAGCTGTTGTCACTGCAAAACTAATTATCTTCAATGAGCCCGGAATGTAGGCAATACCGAAACGTTATCCATCGGTCTCTTTTGATCTGGTTTTGCGAAGCATCTAATCCCTGTGCAGGCTACTTCGGCCTGTCGAATTTAAAAACACAGACACCACTATAGAAAATGGACTCAATTTAGCAGCAGCGACTTCATCATTTCTCGCGACTATAACTCAAATTCAGTAGCGTTTAATTAAAACCAAAATACACGCCGATATTCAGTAAATAATATTCTATCAACTGGTATAAAAATCTTGTTTCGAATAAATATAGTTTCAACGTAATTCCTGAATATTGTTCAGGCTACCGCTTAATGGGCTGGAAATACCCACCCGTACCCTATATTGCGGAAAGCTTAGCGGATCGTGCTCAAACGAACGTCTATACCGATTTGTCTACTGCGTTCGACAAAATCAATCATGCTATTCCAGTTGCTAAGTTGGAAAGACTCGGTATCGGCGGGAGTGTGTTGCGTTGCTTTAGTTCCTACCTCGCAGGTCGTTAACTGATTGTAACGGCTAAAGGTTTTCAATCTTATACGTTTCCGGTCTCGCCTGGGTTCCCATAAAGCAGTCATTTAGCCTATTAATCTTCCTGCTGTACTTCAACGATGTCAACCACGTTCTTAAAGACCCTCATTTATCCTACGCCGATGAGCTGAAGACTTCAGCTTAGTTTTCTTGAGGATTCGCTCCAAGGTCGATGCAGTCCGTCTTCAACGAGAGCTTGACATCTTTATGGATTGGTGTAACTTGAATCACATGCTCGTCAAGCCTGGAAAATACTTCATTATTTCTTTCCCCCGAATTCGTCAACCGGTGATTTTTAACTAAAAGCCCCATGGTACTGAAATCCAACATGTGGAGCAAAGTGTATTGTCTCAAGGCATTATACTGCTAACTTATCCGTTCGCCTCTCGAATACGGTTCCATTGTCTGGCATTCGTATTGCCTAAACGGGATGACCAGGATTGAGTAGATTTGATGCCGCACGCTATGTCCGAAGGCCAGGGCTGTCCTGCACTCAGTGCGTCGATTTTGCTTATTTAACTGTAACATCTAAGCCAAGCAACTGCAACTGCAAGTGACGTGGCATAATTCTGGTCATTTTGTTGTCGCGAGCAGCATATTTCCTGCCAATTCCAGAACTGACGACGATGTTCACCGTAAGGCAAACAATGTTTCAATACAACAAAATTATGCCACGGATGAGACTCGAAAGCTGCCTGGCCGATGTGTCGCAAGCTAGCTGCTTTCCGATGTGTCGCCAACGAAAGCCGCTAACCGACTGACGATTCGCAGTAAAAGGCATAGCAGCCAAAACCATATCGTTCACTAGCGAATGACTCGATGGATTCTTCGGTTTGTTGGCGTCTCGCTTGGTGAATTTGGATGTCTTCGTTGCCTTATGCGGGGAAGCAGCAACAGCTGAAGCTCAACAATTTTCGATCGGATTCTATAGGGCGTAAATACAATCATAAGGAAGCTTAACCTACAGCTCATATCGTATATATTTCTGTCATCCGTGCTAGGGAAGCACTGACGTGGGAAGGCAAAAAAATATGAAAATAATTCAATTTTTAAATGACGCGCATTTTTTTATATTTTCAGTATTTTCCAAATCGATTTTCCGATTAATTGGTGTAAATATCTTGGAAATCTATTGAAAATTAACTGAATTATAAGCCGATGCGTGAAAACGCATTTCCACTTTGATGACGTCATTTCCAACAACCAATCACGAAGCGAGAATTCTGGTAAAATATAGTTTCATTATTTTCAACTTTTCAATAGATCAACATCAAGAATCCATACTTTTCTACATTTGGGCCAATTCTTAAAAGATTTTCCAAACGATTGGTGTAAGAATATTCGAAATTCGAATTACCCCCTATACCAGCTACCTTCCTGAAAGACGTAGTCCTACGTCAAAATTAATTATAAGTATGAAACGTGATGGCCCCCGGATAAAAATTAAAATTTAGTTTGTATTTTCTAAAATTCGCCGTAAAAATAAAAAGTCGTGAATCTAGTGATAAAAAAGTTGAAATGATTGGAAAAGAAAATAATGAATTAGATTCGATAATAGGTCATACCGACAGAAGTCAAGTCGTTAGTCGTGATAATTGTGGACTATTAGAGCCATAAGAAAGGTCAGGATTAGGGTCGGTTGCATTTTTGGTGTGTGCTAATGAAAGTATTAGTTTGCAGCGACCACGTTGGCGGTCCCTTAGATTGGGAATCCACAATGTTGCACGCGTTACCATCGGTGAACGAATTAGGATCGGATCGGTGGACTAGGTGGATCCTCTGGGAGCACCTATCGCCTTGAAGTTTAGTGCATTCGGAGTGCGTTTATCGTCGATTTGGAGTCTCGTCCTCGTAAGCACAATACGCTACTACCTTAGTAGCACTGTTGTTACAAACCGGTTGTGGCAACTGATTTGTGACCAATTTTAGTCATAAATGAGTTGCTGCAACCAAAAGTGCCAAACACGTGCTGCTTGGGTAAGGTGGTAGCCGAAAATACAAATTGGTCTTCGTAGGGAAAGAATCCAAAGGCCAGTGCGACCCGCTTGGCTCACGCAAATTGCAGTCGCGATCCTAGACCTCCGGGAAAAGAAAATTGCTGCCTTACTTCCGCGTGTCTGTCACCCTTGCTTGCTCTGCTGTTCTTGCCATCGCTGTGTGTGTCGGGGTCTATTCGCTGTGACCCCGTTAGAGTCGAAATCCCCTAGCTTACAGTTGTCATGCACCGCGCACTGAACTCCCATCGGAAAAGTAAGCATTAAAAGCTGTGAGTACTCTTGGAAGGCTAGTAAATGGCTGAATAATGCGTACCGTCGGTGCTTTGCGCACCTGCGGCATAAAATGGAGCCTCTTATTCAGCAACTCCTATCCCGTGGTACCAGCTATACGGGATACGTATAACCTTAGTGGAAGTCGGGTAAACAACCCCGGTGGAAGTCATGGTCGTATGCTGACAAGGAAGGAGGGCTCTTTCGGGTTTCGTCGGTCGTCCGCTGAAACAGGGGGTTGGTGCAGCAGACTTCGCAAGCCACCACCACGAAAAACTATTAAGCAATGAACGAGGATCAAGAACAATCGGAATAGACGCATGCGACAAAAAAGAACTATATATTGGGAACTCGGGACGTAGAACTGCCGATCTCTCAACTTCTAAAAGAGCACTCAAGTCCTCTCCGACGTATTGAAGAGCCGCAAGTTCGACGTCGTAGCGCTGCAGGAGGTGTGTTGAAAGAGCTCAATGGTACGTACGTTACAAGAAAGACATACCAGAACTGCGACAACACACACGAGCTGGGTGCAGTTTTCATAGTAATGGACGAGATGCGGAAACGTGTGATTGGGTGGTGGCCAATCATCCTTCACAAGTGCAGGTTGGGAATCAAAGGCCGGTTCTTCAACATAAGCCTCATCAACGTGCACAGCCCTCACCTAAGAAGTACCGATGACAACAAAGAGGAATTCTACGCGCAGTTGGAGTGTGCATACGACCGCTGCCCAAAATATGATATCAAGATCATCATCGGGGTCCGCTCAGGTCGGCCAAGAAAAGAAACACAAACCGGTGATTGGAGGGTTCAGTACACACCCGCTGACCATTGAAATGGACCTAAGACTTACCGACTTTGCCGCTTCCAAGAACATGGTCGTACGCAATACCTTCATTTAGCATAGACTTCACAAATACACCTGGTCATCATAGTGATGGTTAAGATGCACCTAACACTCTCCGTTGTGGACAATATGTTGACGTTGAATTTGAATGTTGAATTTTGCACGGCAGAAACAACCAGACGTCGCCGCAAACCATTAGAGGACGAGCTGGAGGAAACCCTTCTCGAAGATTGTTGAAAGACCATCAAAACAGCCATTAGCAGTGTAGCGGAGAGCTCCATCGGCTATATGTCATCGAATCAACGGAACGTTTGGTTCGATGCATGAGAAGAATACTGCAGCAGTAAGAGCTGGAGCTGGAAGCGCAAGAATATTCAGAGTTGGAGCGGCTGCATCGTTCTCAGCAAACGCAAAAGTTCTACCAAAAACTGAACGGATTTCGCCAAAGCCTTGTACCGCGAGCCGAAATATGTCTGGATAAGAATGGTAGTATCTTGATGGACAATCGTGAGGTGACCGTAAGGTGGAAGCAACACTTCGATGAACAGCTGAACCCAAGAAACTGTTAGGGTTTTATTACACTATTGTAATAGTGTTTAGTGTTGCCTGGTAAATGGCTGGATAATGCGGAATATAGACCCCATAGTGGTCGTTAGCCTCTTATCCAGCAACTCCAATCCCGACCTCCTCGTGGTACCAGGCGGAATACGAGCAACCTTAGCGGAGATCGGGTAACCAACTCCGGTGGAAACTAAGGTCGTATACTAACCGGGACGGAGGTATAGTGAGTCTCGGCACTATAAGATGGCAGCCCCATCGCGAGACTCGGTAGTGTTGCCCCAGTACGGCTACACACCTAAATTAAATCACTAACAAAATTCAAGCAAATTTGGAGCGGAATATTCGGTATCGACCTAGTCGACGGAACAAGGACGACGAATGGAGATTCGGTACTTGGAACTGCAGATCGCTAAATTTCGCAGGTTACGAGCGGGTGCTGATTGAACAGTTTGAACCCCGCAAACTCGGCATCGTAGCTCTGCAGGAAATCTGTCGCAAAGGAGAGAAGGTATAGAAGATCAGTGGCGGAAAGGCCCAGTTTTACCAGAGCGGTGGCGCTACCAACGAACTGGGAACGGGCTTTGTAGTGTTGGGTGGGATCAACGAGAGAATGTGTGTATTGAGGATAAAGGGCCGTTTCTTCAATTATAGCATCATTAACGTGCACCGCCCGCACGAAGGTAGACCCGACGATGAGAAAGGAGCGTTCTACACGAGACTGAAGGCAGCGTACGACAGCTGCTCGTCACGGAACATCAAGATCGTCATCGGGGATATGAACGCACAGGTCGGTAGGGAAGAAATGTATAGACCGGTGGTAGGACCTCATAGCCTGCACACCGACACGAACGATAACGGCCAACGATGTATTAACTTCGCAGCCTCCCGAGGCCTGGTGATCCTTTTTCCCGCGCAAGGATATCCACAAAGCCACCTGGAGATCACCTGACCAACGTACAATGAACCAAATTGACCACGGATGCACGCGTACGCGCAGCCAAGCGGAAAATCGGGCCTGCTTTGCCCTTGGTAAAACGCTACGATCAGAAAGCATACGCCGCCGTACGAAGCTAACAATGTACAAAACCCTTATTAGACCGGTAGTTCTTTATGGACTTGAAGCCGTGACGCTGCTTACGGTGGACATACGCGCCCTTGTCGTGTTCGAGCTATAGATTTTCGACTTACTAAGGTGTCAAGTACCAATGCAAGCCTAGCCTAGTTAGCATTTTCATATGCATAAAAACGGTATAAATCAGCATTACGTACAGATATACAGGCTAAATAAATCGTATTTCATGCGCAAAATTGGCATATCCGTACTATTTTGGAGGCGATATACGTGATAACGATTAGTTTTGAGCGTTAAGACTGTATAAGTATTTATATACGATAATGTCCGATTAAGCGCGAGTCGCTCCGTACTACTCTACGATTTTGTGCTGAAAATCGTATGTATGTCAGTCATTATCATTATATACGACAGAAAATCAACTTGATCCCACTTTATCCAGCTTTAGCTACGATTTCGAGTTTGTTAAGAGATATTTACGACAGTTTTCGTACATTGATATACGAGTTGGTGCTAGCTGGGCCGCTTGAACAAAGAAGTTTGTACAATTTTTTTTAGATTTTAGTCACATTAACCAGTTTGGGTCATACGTGACTTCTGCAGGGTTGGGATTTGAACCCGGGTCCTCGGCGTGAATGCTCACCACTACGCCGGGACTGACCTCGATAGTTTGTACAATTGTAACAAATCAAATCAAACCAAATACACATATAGAAAATGTTAGGTATAACAGGCATGGCGTGGCATGATATTAGAGGTAGTGGCATGCAAACATTAGGCATAATGGACGTAAGGTTTGATGTATACCGAACAGAATTAACATTAGATGCGATGATCAACAACAGACATAATAGACTAAATGTTGTGTGCAATACTTCTAGCCATCTATCTAGCCATGGAGTGAGATAATAAATACACCAGTCAGGTGTCGTATGTAATAATTTGGAATTAATTTTAAGTATCAATAAAAGCATACTACAACATTACGTGAATGTAAATAATGTGGTCAAGCAGTCCGTCCGAACAAAAGACCAAGCTTCAGCAGTGGTATATCGGTAAGACTTAATGAGTAGTAAATTAAATACTACTTTTAACGGCAGATACTTCACTTTTATGGTCAATTAATAACAATATCTGCTAATGATCACATACATGCTGCTGGTTAGCTTATCAAACCAAACTGCACTATCGAAGCACACCCTCGAGTAACTGCATATACCTAGATGATTACATTAGGAAACGACTAATGAAACCGACACGCGCGCAAATTTACTGACATAATTTTTATCTTCTCCGTTTCATCAATTCACGAGCTAATCACTTTTACTTTTCCCAGCTACACTTCCCCGAAAACCGGCTGCATTCGCTTTTATTCGCTTGCCAACAACCTGCGATGGATGCAAGCAGCAACGCTGGAGTCTGTCCCGAGAGTTTCGTTGCCATCAACGAACGAGAGCCAAAAATTTCCTGTTTCACAACCTTCCGTATAAGGAATCCATCCAGCGACGGTTTGCCTTCTGGCTAGTAGTAACATGCCTTCCTACCTTCTACTCTGTCTCTCTCTCTCTCTCCCCTCAAATCCCCACTTCCTGTACCAATCAACATCGGCAAAGCCACGAACAAGGTAACTTTTCACCGGTTGGGTTATTCGCAATTTTCGCTTTCAATATACCCATCTTGTTTGGCGATTCCCTGCGCACACTTCCCATCCATACGGGGCTTAAATTCCGATGCACGAAGAGACATCTAATCCCGCAAACCTGATCGAACTGGTCGATAAAAACAAATCGACCGATAATGGCCGACGGAGGAACAAGAGAGAGAGAAAAAAAATCAGCGGAAATATGCAGCCGCGATCGCGACGAACGACGCCAATTCGGAGACGCTGACCGGCCAGCAGTGGACGGCACAGAAGAGAATGTGATGTAAATACTTATAGGTATAGGTAGAGGTACCTACAATTCGGCACAAAACAACGTTGACCACGTCGTGAAAGAATTAAACAGAGTGATCGAAATGTCGATGGAAACCGGCTGGCGATTAATCGCAATTTGTAAGATCGTCATCGGCTCGTCACATGACCCTTGACGTTCACAAGTTGGTTTTCACTTTAGCAAAAAAGTTTTTTTTTGCCCGACAAACTGGATGAGTTTTGGTATTTAGCAGAAAGCATTGGGAAATAAATAATTTGAAAACTTTTGCGGTACAATGGCATGTGAACTTCCTTATTGTTTTGGTTTAGCAAAATTGGCTATGTTGGATTGAATTAATGTATTAAACTACTGAAAAATTAATAATTATTCGATAAGTGATACGACTAGCAAAGCTAGTTCAAACTTAGTGCTGGTACTGAAATTGCTTTTATCTGTTTTGTAAATGAATTGTAGGATTTATTTACTTGTAGTAGATTTTTCCTTTCCATGTTGATATGAAAAATATAATTTCTTATGAACAGATCGTCAGAAATCTATCAAAGTGTGGTGTAAAGTTTACAACTAAAACATATGTTACACACCTTGGTGCATATGATATTTGATATCTACCAACGACTGTTTTGGATGGTTATAAATTTGATTTCTTATGAACCAGTTTTTTAGGTATACCAGAACGAACTTTATTGTACTATAAGTCTATAAAAAAGCATTCCTGTAGGGAAGCTCACTTAGTAACCGAACAGTTTCAACAAAGATTAGTGGCCAGCAGTTTATTCACAGCCCCAGGAACTTATCTTCTAATTGGCCAACATTGAAGTTAACTAACGAACGGTTGTTTGATGGTTTCAGCCGTCACTGATGATTTTGCCCATGAAAACCCTGTAGTAGTATCGACCATTTTAATCAACCGCGAACCACTTTTTGCTTGTTTGCCTTTGGCAAAGAACATCCTCCGCGGGCGTCTTCATCAATCAAACCACAGTGTTCGATTCGATTCGGCGCGGTATTTTTTCTTTTAAACATCGCCGTAGAGTAGACATACTTATTTTTGTGTACTTATGATAATCATTAAACATGACCGCTCTGCTTCGGCTAAATTAAACTACACAACATCAGCAGTAAACAAGCTGGAGGAAATCGAAATTATTGAAAAGGTCAAATCCAATAACGTATTATTCAAATAAGAATTAAAAGTAAACACAAACTGTGTTTGGGGTATTATAATTAGTTAGTAGCATAACAGTGAACGGCGATTTTTTCCATTCCTATGGTTCATATGGGTAGATAAGCATAAGCATAGGATACCGCCCGTATGCAACTATTCCGTTATTGACCTGGATCTCTAATGGTTTATGCGTGTAGGTATACACAAACACAACACAACAAACAAAATGAATCAAAATATAGCGTTTTGATACAGGAGAACTCTTCCATTATTCATAACTTCTTTTACTTTTTTGGTATCTGAGTGACTACGAGTGGCTTTTTTCACTAGCACTAATCAATTTTGCTTTTTTAAACTTTTGTTTATTTTGTATTCCTTTTCCCTTTTCTTATTTCTGGTTCTCTCTGCCTTTTTGATTCTCTATTTTACATTCCCATTTCATTTTGCATTTTTACCTTCTCCTTTTCCTTTTCTGCTTTCTTATTCATTTTCCTTTTCCATTTTCTATTTCATTTTTCTATTTCGCTTTACCGTTCTCCATTCTAATTGGCCTTATTTCTTTTTTTTTTAATCCATTGCTATTTCCTTGATTCATTTTCGCTGTCCACAAACTTCTATTACCACCAGGCCTGCTAATAAAACCAGGCCCCTGACAGGACGCTATATTTTTATAGTAAGGATCGCAGCTCAGTACCCTAGTTAAAATCTCAGCACCACAATTGACAGTGGCAAATATAGTAGGTATATAAATGTAACACACAAACAAATTATGCCGGATTGCTTCCAAGCCAAGCATTAAGTTACATAGCGTTAGAGGTACATTTAGACGTTTTGTTCACACATTTAGTTATCTCTGCTACATGCTACATCTAGATTATCACATCAGAAATGTGTTTTTCGCCGAAATCACTTCTGTACAGATGAAATGTATTTTCATACAAAAAATACCGAGAACTTAGCGACGGACCTACCACTTTACTTTACTGTACTTTACTTTACCTTACTTTATTTACTTTACTTTACTTTACTTTACTTTACTTTACTTTACTTTACTTTACTTTACTTTACTTTACTTTACTTTACTTTACTTTACTTTACTTTACTTTACTTTACTTTACTTTACTTTACTTTACTTTACTTTACTTTACTTTACTTTACTTTACTTTACTTTACTTTACTTTACTTTACTTTACTTTACTTTACTTTACTTTACTTTACTTTACTTTACTTTACTTTACTTTACTTTACTTTACTTTACTTTACTTTACCTTACTTTATTTACTTTACTTTACTTTACTTTACTTTACTTTACTTTACTTTAATTTACTTTACTTTACTTTACTTTACTTTACTTTACTTTACTTTACTTTACTTTACTTTACTTTACTTTACTTTACTTTACTTTACTTTACTTTACTTTACTTTACTTTACTTTACTTTACTTTACTTTACTTTACTTTACTTTACTTTACTTTACTTTACTTTACTTTACTTTACTTTACTTTACTTTACTTTACTTTACTTTACTTTACTTTACTTTACTTTACTTTACTTTACTTTACTTTACTTTACTTTACTTTACTTTACTTTACTTTACTTTACTTTACTTTACTTTACTTTACTTTACTTTACTTTACTTTACTTTACTTTACTTTACTTTACTTTACTTTACTTTACTTTACTTTACTTTACTTTACTTTACTTTACTTTACTTTACTTTACTTTACTTTACTTTACTTTACTTTACTTTACTTTACTTTACTTTACTTTACTTTACTTTACTTTACTTTACTTTACTTTACTTTACTTTACTTTACTTTACTTTACTTTACTTTACTTTACTTTACTTTACTTTACTTTACTTTACTTTACTTTACTTTACTTTACTTTACTTTACTTTACTTTACTTTACTTTACTTTACTTTACTTTACTTTACTTTACTTTACTTTACTTTACTTTACTTTACTTTACTTTACTTTACTTTACTTTACTTTACTTTACTTTACTTTACTTTACTTTACTTTACTTTACTTTACTTTACTTACGTGCATCGCCAACGACAGCGCAGATCCATCGGACGCGAGTTCTGCCCCAAAGTCTATGGTCACCTGGTTCTCTACAGGAAATAGTTTTGGCTACTCATTCATCGATCATTATGGCCACGCGTCCAGTCCACCGCAGCCTGCCACATTATATTAGGAGTGCGCCACACACCATTTTTCATGTTGCCACCAACTCGTCGATAAGCTTCCTGTAGCGTCCATAATTTCTGTCCGTAAAAGGCCACCGGGAGGATTAGTGTGCTGTAAAGCGCCAGTTTTGTGCGAATTTGCAAACTACAGGACTTCAGGTGGCTATGTAATCCGTAAAAAACCCGATTAACGACCAGTGTTGCGAAGCTCATGTAGCCTAATTTTCTCACACACGCGTACTCGTTCTAACGAACACGTCAGCAAAGCATCCTTTTCGGCCTCATATTCCATCCTTGCTCATACAGTGGACCCCCGTTCGTTTGAACGATTCCTCATGCAAACTAACGGGGTTACTTTTTAATTTGAACAACTGGTAACCCGAAATATGCTGAAACCTGTGTGAACTGGCCGCCCTGCTCTTTGTTATTGTTTTGGTGGTTTTTTTTAGTTGGCAGTTGCAAGTGCGAATATTGCAGTTTCTGATCGGATTTCTATCTTAATCGTTAGGAAAACGACATGTGAAACCGATTAAACACGCTAGGTCAGTACAAACAAATCGTGTTTATGTGCATTGTCTGCATAAACAAATGATGTCATGTTGAGAATGACGTTTGAACCATTTTTAATTTGCACGTCGTGCAAGCCAACGGGGTTCAAACTAAAAAGTGTTCAGATTAAAAATGGTCAAACGAACGGGGGTCCACGGTATTTATTCATGCTCTGCGACGAGTTTTTGCGAGCGTATATTTAGCTAACCGCCACGGTCGTCGCTTTCACTCGTCTCGAGTGCAGCTCGAGCTGCTGATACCGATTACTCGCGAGGGTTCACACTACCACCCGTGAATAGAATCGAGGGCAAAAAGGAAGAAGAAAAGAAAAAGTAATGTAAAAGCTATATCCTAGTACGCCACTAGCCCTCACAGGTAGCTGGTTGCTTACGAGTTGTTTGACTCGCGAGTGGGCTATGCAGAAAGACGATATGAAGCTGTGCGTTTGCGAGTGTGTAGATAGCAGAATGTCTGCACACAGCAACAGCGGCTGTTTGTGTTACGCTTGCGCGAGTGGCGTAAGTATTGAATACTATCTCCTACTCGCTCGCCAACGTTTCCCATCTAAATCCTTCTCGGCATGTACACCCTTTGGACTCCCTCGATTCCTGGCAGCAACTATGTACAATGTTCTGGTGGTATAAATGTTAAGTCCCAATCGCGCTGCTTCGAATTTAAAAGGCCTAAAGAACTATTGGACCGTTCTACGGTTAATTCCGAGGTGTTCCTCATATCATCCTCATATCAAACCGCAAGAAGCATGCGATATTTCGTGATGATAGCTCCGTTCCTTTCCATGTTTGCCCTTCGTATTGCACCTTCCAAGGCAATGTTGAATAATAGTTTAGACAGAGCATCGCATTGTTTCAGTCATGTTGTTCTAGCATTATCTGCCACAACTCATTACATTTGATTGAATTGTACGTTGAATCAGTAAGTTGTACTCCCGGGACTTGTCTGGTAACTGACGTCGGTAAACATCTGATCAGTCGTAGAGCGACCCTTAGGAAAACCAGCTTGATCTCAGTCTCAGTCTCAGTTTACAGAACAGGATACGGGAGAGCACCTCAAAGGCATAATTTAACGATGTATTGCCTCGATAGTTTTTACACTCGAGTGGATGTTCCATACAGCGTTGCATAATCTCACTCTGAGACTGTCACTGTTTGAGGAACCTCTCACCTGGGGAATAGAAGGTCCAGTTCGCACCTCTTAGATTAGCTGCTCAAGCATGTACATGTAGCGTTTCCAAGTATGGTCATCGATCGTTTGTCGTAGATCTGCGAGGAGGTGTTAGGCAGGGGCTTGCGAGAACCAGGGCTACATTCCATACTATTTATACCCATTTCAAAGCCTCATTTATACCCATTTAATGAGGGGTGACCCCTCATTAGAAGAGACTCAGAAGAGACATTATTAGAGACTTAGAAGAAGTGAAAAGTGAAAAGCAGAAAGTGAAAACTGAAACGGGAAAGGTGAAAAGTGAAAAGTTTTAACGAATTTAAAAGAGTCCCTGGTAACCATTGCGACCGTTGCGGTGTAACTTAAAACCCGGCTCACTGGAGTAGAGGCAAAGCAAGTGAGAACCGAGTCCGAGATGACAAGCTGAATCCGCATATTCCTGATCCTGTACCAAACCTACCGCAGTTGACAATCTGAGACATTTCCCGCTTATCTAAGTGAACATAGAGAACGCCATACCGTTGAGGTCTATCTTGTCAAGTGGATTGTGAGCGAGTCTCAAGACGTACCTTATAGTACGGAAATTAGTTTATTAAGCCACAGATAACCGCCAAGGTGCGGCGTAATCAAAAAACCATCGCAGTGTCCATCACGAGGCATCTTGAGCCAACGGGACTGGTGGAGAAGGGAAGTGAAAATTGAAAAGTAAAAGGTAGAAAGTAAAAATTGAATAGGAAAAGGGAAAAATGAAGAGTAAAAAAATGAAAAGTAAAAAGTGAAACATAAAAAATGAAAAATGAAAAGTGAAATGTGAAAAGTGAAATGTGAAAAGTGAAATGTGAAAAGTGAAAAGTGAAAAGTGAAAAGTGAAAGGGTGAAAGTAAAAGATGAAACGTGAAAAGTAAAAAGCAAAACATAAAAAATGAAAAATGAAAGTGCAGGGTGAAAAGTGAAGAATGAAAAGTAAAAATTAAAATTTAAAAACAGTGAAAAATGAAAAAAGTTAAAAGTTAAAAGTCAAAAGTTACAAGTAAAAGTTAAAAGTTGACAGTTGAAAGTTTTAAGTTGAAAGTTGAAAGTTGAAAGTTGAAAGTTGAAAGTTGAAAGTTGAAAGTTGAAAGTTGAAAGTTGAAAGTTGAAAGTTGAAGGTTGAAGGTTGAAGGTTGAAGGTTGAAGGTTGAAGGTTGAAAGTTGAAAGTTGAAAGTTGAAAGTTGAAAGTTGAAAGTTAAAGTTGAAAGTTAAAAGTTAAAAGTTGAAAGTTGAAAGTTGAAGGTTGAAAGTTGAAAGTTGAATGTTGAAAATTGAAAGTTGAAAGTTGAAAGTTGAAAGTTGAAAGTTGAAAGTTGAAAGTTGAAAGTTGAAAGTTGAAAGTTGAAAGTTGAAAGTTGAAAGTTGAAAGTTGAAAGTTGATTGTTGAAAGTTGAAAGTTGAAAGTTGAAAGTTGAAAGTTGAAAGTTGAAAGTTGAAAGTTGAAAGTTGAAAGTTGAAAGTTGAAAGTTAAAAGTTAAAAGTTGAAAGTGAAAAATGAAAAATGAAAAATGAAAAATGAAAAATGAAAAATGAAAAATGAAAAATGAAAAATGAAAAATGAAAAATGAAAAATGAAAAATGAAAAATGAAAAATGAAAAATGAAAAATGAAAAATGAAAAATGAAAAATGAAAAATGAAAAATGAAAAATGAAAAATGAAAAATGAAAAATGAAAAATGAAAAATGAAAAATGAAAAATGAAAAATGAAAAATGAAAAATGAAAAATGAAAAATGAAAAATGAAAAATGAAAAATGAAAAATGAAAAATGAAAAATGAAAAATGAAAAATGAAAAATGAAAAATGAAAAATGAAAAATGAAAAATGAAAAATGAAAAATGAAAAATGAAAAATGAAAAATGAAAAATGAAAAATGAAAAATGAAAAATGAAAAATGAAAAATGAAAAATGAAAAATGAAAAATGAAAAATGAAAAATGAAAAATGAAAAATGAAAAATGAAAAATGAAAAATGAAAAATGAAAAATGAAAAATGAAAAATGAAAAATGAAAAATGAAAAATGAAAAATGAAAAATGAAAAATGAAAAATGAAAAATGAAAAATGAAAAATGAAAAATGAAAAATGAAAAATGAAAAATGAAAAATGAAAAATGAAAAATGAAAAATGAAAAATGAAAAATGAAAAATGAAAAATGAAAAATGAAAAATGAAAAATGAAAAATGAAAAATGAAAAATGAAAAATGAAAAATGAAAAATGAAAAATGAAAAATGAAAAATGAAAAATGAAAAATGAAAAATGAAAAATGAAAAATGAAAAATGAAAAACGAAAAATAAAAAATGAAAAATGAAAAATGAAAAATGAAAAATGAAGTGCGATGTAAAAGTGAAAGGTTAAAAATGAAAAGTGAATAGGGAAAAGTAGAAAAAGAAAAATGAAAAGTGAAAAGTGAAAAATGAACAGTGAAATACGAAAAGAGAAAAATGAACAGTAAAAAGTGTAGTGTAAAGCTTAAAGTTAAAACTAAGAGGTAAGAAGCAAGAAATCAGAAGTGGGGAATAAGAAGTGAGAGAAAGAAGTGGTACCGTCACAGTGTCCATCTCGAGACATTCTGAGCCAACGAGACTGGCGGAGAAGGCGAGTGAAAACTGAAAAGCGAAAAGCGAAAAGTAAAAAGTAAAAAGTAAAAAGTAAAAAGTAAAAAGTAAAAAGTAAAAAGTAAAAAGTAAAAAGTAAAAAGTAAAAAGTAAAAAGTAAAAAGTAAAAAGTAAAAAGTAAAAAGTAAAAAGTAAAAAGTAAAAAGTAAAAAGTAAAAAGTAAAAAGTAAAAAGTAAAAAGTAAAAAGTAAAAAGTAAAAAGTAAAAAGTAAAAAGTAAAAAGTAAAAAGTAAAAAGTAAAAAGTAAAAAGTAAAAAGTAAAAAGTAAAAAGTAAAAAGTAAAAAGTAAAAAGTAAAAAGTAAAAAGTAAAAAGTAAAAAGTAAAAAGTAAAAAGTAAAAAGTAAAAAGTAAAAAGTAAAAAGTAAAGAGTAAAAAGTAAAAAGTAAAAAGTAAAAAGTAAAAAGTAAAAAGTAAAAAGTAAAAGTGAAAAACAAAAAACGATAAAGGAAAATTGTGAAATGAGAAGTGAGAATGTGAAGCAAAAAGTAAGCAGCTATAATGAGCAGCAACTCAACTGGTCAACTGGTCTCACATTTGATCTCAGATCTTATCGGCCTCACGCCCATGCGATCGCATATCCATTCTACGTCGCATTCTTTATGCCTATAGCTAAGTAATGGCCAAACTGCGGCCAGCGGGCCGCATGTGGCTCTCCAATATGGTCCTTGCGGCCCGTGGACTGATTTGACGGATGGTTGACGAGAACTATAGGTTAAATTTATTAATGCCAGAAGTCGACCTGATTTGGCCCGCATCATGCTTATACCGTGGCCACCACTGCTATAGACAACATGTCTTTGTCTTCCATCCATAACACGTCCGCAAATCTCGTGTCTCGTCCCCAGGTGGATCAATAATTTTGAATATTTTATGATACCCAAAGCCTAGAGGAGTTTTTTTATGCTAATTCTATGCAATGCAAACCTCAAACAGCATTCAGATTTCAACAGGTGTTACATAGCGCCATTCGAAATAACCTTTTCACCTTATCCCAAGGGTTCGTATCTTGTATTTTTAAACAAACCTAGCGCTAAAGTTGGCAGTTGCACTTGCCAAATTGGCAAACTGCCTACGCTATTTTTGTTTTGCTCAATTTTTCCAATTTACACAACATCGATACGCATGTACAAACGACTGTTTGCAATCTACGAACCGGTCCGGTAAAAGTGGTTAAATCCGATGCTATAACTAATCTTTCCAGTTATTACATTGCCACCCAAGGTTTTCACACCCATAACTTCATTCAGCGAAACTATCTCCGGTGCTTGCGGTTGTACTCTCCAGACGGGGCCAGCCGATAGTGAGAGAGCTTCTACTGCCCTTGCGCATGCCAAACTCTCTTCTTGCCGGTGGTGGCAAGGCTCCTGCAGCAGGTTTCATTCACATCTTTCGCCGAAACCGGTCCGGCAGAGGTACTGGAAAAGTGCGTGCCTGTCGGAAAGCTTTCATTTCCCTGTTCAACATCGTCTCTCGCTTTACTCGCTCTTCTTCTCCCATTTTCGCAGAGAATTCTCGAAAGCTCCCGTCAGTGTCTCTCATTCGCTTAGTGCGCTGCACGCGTACCGCGGCTAAGTCAAGTGGATTAGCCCTGAGCGACCGCACAGCTGCGGAACGGATGGCCGCGGCAGTGCGGCACATATGACTCAGGTTGGGCACATATGACTCAGGTTGGGAACCTGCTGGACCAACTGATCGGTTTAGTTTACGAACGACGGCCAGCCGGATTGCATCGCGGATGGATTGTAGCTATGTGAGCGCGGGTTAGTGTGTTTTGAAATTGGCGGGTGAAAATTTTTCGCGCACGAATTTCGTGATAACGAACTAAACTATCGAGAGGTGTTCCGGGCACAAAGCAGATCCCTCTTACAGGGGTCGTTACAGTTTTGCGCCTTGGGCTGCGCAGAAAACTTGCCGAAATTTTGAGTGAAAGGTGTCTGTTTGCATCCTAGTGATGTTCACAAGTGGATGTTGAAACTGATATGTAGATTGTGCATGTTTGAATCGTGGATCGGGTCGAAAGAAGGTGTCAGAATTTTTGGAGGTTTTCATTGATTGTTGGGGAACGTTAAGCCGAAACTTGCCTAAATCAGTATATCAAGCCGAATTCGTACCAGAGTGTAATAGCTTATTGCCAGTGTGGTGACATGCAACAGTGATTTTTACAGTACCACTCGAAGGGAAAAAGAAATAGAAAGACCGAAAACCGGCGAGCAGTGAAAAATTGAGCTCTTTAGATTCGGTTCGATGAAGATTGAATGTTCTGAAATTTCGACACCGTCTGTAGTCGGAAAAGGCCGCTGCGAAGGGAAGAAAACACTCGCGCGGCACGTGAGAGCAGTCTAGTGTGGAAGATTGGATCCGAAACCGAAAGGGAAGCCACTCTAGTGTGACGCGAATGAATGAGTTAGAAAGACTGCCAGTAATGATGATAGTTGGTGGCAAGTCAAGTGATCAGTGCCTGCCAAGTGGAAAATAAGCGACAGGAAGTGAGATATTTGTATATATTAAATCAGTGTTTTTTGCGAGTACCTTGACATACAGTAGTGACAATAGACGAGGACAAAATGGAAGGTAAAACGGAGATCCGCTCCAAGCCTATCTTGAGTCCAACGAGATCATTGGATGAAGGATTCGAGAGCGACCCTGATCGTATTTCTACGGATTCCGAGTTAGCTACTGCTCAGGCTGCTCCGGCTTTCGATGTTCTGCAAACAACAGACCGCGACGGAGTTCAGCACACTCAGATTGCGAGGCGAACTCAGGACAGCCCGGTTGCAAAAGACAGTGGTCCTGAAAGCATAATTTGTCTGGATGGCGAAGTCGAAAACGAACTTCGTAGCAAACTAGAGAAAACAACGTTGGGCAGACCTCCAACTGGTCTTCAGAATCTTGGCCAACAGAAAACCAATACCAATCACATTCGCTATCGCCGAATCAAGACTAGAGCACCTCCACCACCCTTGGGAAGCTACTATTATCAAAAACGCTCGCAATCTGTTGACTCCGTGAACAGAGCCAATATGCACAACAGTAACCGGTACGGCATGGACCCGGTGCTCGGAATGTCCGGCACGCATCTCGATATGGTCAATAGCAACGGTGACGTTCTAGCAGGTCGATTCGTACGTGTTGCCGTGAATCCACATCACCATCAGCAGTCACAGCATCTATCGCTAAACCATCCGTACCGTTTATCTTCACTATCGACAAACAATATTTACAAGTACTGTCACGCATCAACGGCAATGACCGGCCATCAGCATCACTCGATGCATCATCATCTTCACGGTTCAGCTGGCGCCGGCGGTGGTGGCAATTCTGCGATAGCCAGCGCCAGTAGCCGCAGCAATTTATACACGTTACCGCCGCAATACCACGGAGGATTATCCGCAGGATCGATTCAACCGGCGCCGAATCATACCTCAGCAGCAGGAGCAGTTGCACAGCAAACCGGCAGGAACTACAAACATTTCAACCACGTTCCAGTATGCTGGACTCAGTCGATACCTAGGCAAACAAGACGGTAAGTTCCTCGAAAATTCCTCAGCGACTAACTTCCTAACCGGTGCATCTTGGACCGTATCGACGATGATAGTGCCCATGGATGCGCGAATTCATTAGGATTCAAGGCATGTGCCCCTTTGCTGCGTGCCATCGCAGCCGCGTCCGGCCGGCCGGTTGTACTAGTGCACCGAGGAAACGGATCGCACGGCTACGGGGACACTTTTCGTGCCCCTGCGGCCAGTGCCCTTGACAAGTTCGTGTGAAACGATGTGACTGCAGGGGTGTAGTGAATATTAGCTTGGATTAGATCAGTTATTTGCTTAGTTTGTTGGAGCAAATTTGGCTAGGGTGAAATAAAAACATTAGTTCCTCCAAAAATATAAAAAAAAATTGCTTGGAATTTCACCTTAATTCTTTACGATTTTGTTACTGTCTTAACGGGAAACTAGCAGTCATTAACTTGTCGTCGGAAAGCCCAAATTCGTAAGCAGTTTTTAGGCCCAAAAGCGGGATTCTGTTTATAAAAATGTAAATACTGCATTTTTCATGTCAATCTGAACACAGCGAATATATTCCCATGAACAGAATTTTTGTGTCAAACAAAAAAACTGCTTTTGAAATTGGCAGAATCGATGACGACTAATTTCACCTTAAGAAAAGATAAACATTTTTTAATTTTCTGGCAGTTTTCTTAATCGATTTTGACGAAATTAATTACAAATGAACAAATCTTTCTTTGATTTTATGGGATTGATTTCGGTCGAGCCTTTTTTCTTCGTTTGCTTCGTTTCTAACAAAAATTAGGAAAAAATATATAGGTACTTTTCCACCCTATTACAGTGGACCCCCGTTCGTTTGAACAATTCCTCATGCAAACTAACGGGGTTACTTTTTAATTTGAACAACTTGCCACCCTAAATATGCTGAAACTCGTATGAACTGGTCGCCCTGCTCTTTGTTATTGTTTTGATGGTTTAATTTAGTTGGCAGTTGCAAGCAGCGAATATTTCATTCTCCGATCGGGATTCTATTATAATCGTTGGGAAAACGGAATGTGTTTATGTGTATTGGGTGCATAAGCAGATGATGTCATGTTGAGAATGACATTTGAACCATTCTTAATTTACACGTCGTGCAAACCAACGGGGTTCAAATTAAAAAGTGTTCAGATTAAAAACGGTCAAACGAACGGGGGTCCATGGTACTTTATTTTATTAATGAATCAAAGAGCGTAACGGTTAAAAATTGTTCAAAAATGATGCAGCACACACTAAGTATGTTAATATTATATAAATTATTAGAATTTATTTCTTTTTGAAGTCAACGACCACAATATACAGGAAAAATATTGGATTGGGTGTTCGATTTTCCTAATACGAACTGCTGGACTTTACGTTTCACACTTTTTATCACTGCTTCATCCATGTTTGTTGCGTTCTGCCAATTTGCTTGGAACCGTTTCTCACTTCCAACAGTTTTCTGAGTTTCTGTTTCACGATTTCTCCATATTTTTCATCTGGAAGCTGCTCCGGCGAGTTTTGGAAAGATTTTTTACGTGGCTATAAGATGCGATACAGTTGCAGTCTGAAAGCCTTTGAAATAAAGAATCTAATCTAATCTAATACATAAGCGTGACATAACAACGTGGTTGGTAGTATAACTTTCCTCGGTCATTTTTCTGTAGTAATAGAAAGCGAGGTGTGGCCATAACAGTACATGACAAAAGTTCGCTATTCAGCCCACACCTGTGCACAGGTGGGAAATCGTCTGCGAAACCAAATATTTAGTTGAGAAATTTAGCAAGTATTTCAGGTTAAACTTATCTTGAACCTTTCCTTTTCGTGTAGCGGTAATGAAACTGTTGACCAGGGAGTTGCTTAAAACTAGTTATGACGTATTTTTCATCGTCCATTATGATGCAATCTAACTAGGTCCATAATTTCATGTACAATTTACGCTTTCTTTGGTTTCGGCTGTGATGATTGGCTAATCATCTCGATTGGGAGTCACTGTAACCTGGGGCCTAGGGCTGTCCTGTCTCTACCGTCTTATCAAAAAAAAAACATTCCCCCTAGTAACAATTTGGGTTTTATTACAATCTTATGATGGCATTTAAGACCAAAATTGGTCATTAAAACCGCCATAAGAGTATAATAAAACTTACATTGCTGCCTGGGCCGTGCCACACCGGTTGGTACACCAAGAGCGTTGTTTGAGCACCACCGGGTGTTAACCGAGAGTGTTTTCTTAATTAAGTTTACTTAATTCCGCAATAGGTAGATAATTTTTGGGTCTACAAATGCCCATAACTAACATAACTTTTTCAAATTTTTTACAATCACACATCTTTTATTGATTAGCGGTGATATCATATTTTAAATGTTCTATCATAGTTTCTTATCGATCAATCGTAGTAGAATCGTATAAGCTGCTGCTTTCTATCTGATAAGGTGCTTATTTTTTATCTAACAGGCGAATGCGAGCTACTAAGTGCCGTCAGTTGAAAATTACAGTTGGAACGCGCGATATTCTGAGGCATTTCAAGCCAAATCGTCTCTAAATGTTGCTTAAAAGTATCCATAGTCAATCCTTCGGTGCTCCCTAGTTTGCCTAGCATGCATAAAAGTCGAGAGGATTCAAATCAGGCGAAGACGCAGGCCACTCTCTCGAAGAAATATAATCCGGAAAATTGTCCTCACACCAGGCCTGTGTAGCTTTCGCCTGGTGAGACGGTGCAGAATCTTGTTGGAGTAAGGTAGTAAAGTGCATCCTTGTAATGTTTTTTCACGATGGAAAGCAGAAAATGGTCTTTTAAACATTGTCGAAGTAATATTTAGCGTTGGTTTTAACACCAGTGGTGTGGTGATCCTGTAGCAGGAACATTTTTTTGTCCGAAAACAAATCTACCACAAACAAATGACCGTGCCGTTTGAGCAGCAACCGACATCTTTCGACTTTTGCAACCTTCTGCTTTTCAGTCAAACCGTGAACCGTTGTTAAGCGTGTAGGGCGCTATATCTCTGCATATTAGCGTTGGTAAGAGGAAATGCTTATCAACTTAGGGACTATATTGACTCGTTTCATTATCCCTGATTTCCCTGATCGCGGATAAGTTCAAGTTGTTACGTGGTTTTTGAACCGTAAATCTCGCATGTGCATAGTATTTTTCGATATAAAATTAAATTATGGTTGTATATGAGCACCATTGGCATTATATTAAATTTGTTAAAAAGGTATTTTTTATATCTTAATTTTCGGAGTTACTGGCTTTACAAGAAAATTTTCGAATATCCAGGTTAGTCTCATATGACCGATGCTTACATACTTACATTATCCATCTAGCTCCGCCCATCTACTAACAACAATTCCTTCCCCGAAATACTTGTGAAGATGCAGAGGATTCCCTGGTCTTTAGTAGCAACAAGTATTGGACTAACATTCCTTCCCATCCCACCAGGACCCGCATTCGGACGTGGCCGGCGTCGGTATTGATCAGCATGCAGGGACCTGATAATGTTGCACAATGAAAAATTGCCTGCTGTCCCAAGTATGCTTTGCCAACCATCATTTTGCAATTTTCATCGGTCCTGGTCAATAACGGAGTAGCAGCACACGGGCGGTATCCTATGCTTATGCTTAAACCGTGAACCGTTGTTTTTGTATGGAATCAATCGAAGATCATCTTTCAAAACATTTTTCATGGTTGACTGCGAAATTCCCGGTCCCTTAGCTATCTTATTTCCAGATTGATCTGGTTTCAGAGGGATTCGATCTCTGACTCGTTTGATTACTTCCGGTGTTCCTTACAGTGCGTTTATGGTCAGGTTTGGGAAATATTTTCCAAAAGCCGGTTTCCTTGTATCGACAGTTATCCCAAGTAACAATGCCATGTTTTAGTTCGTTTCTCTAGCGGTTTTCACGATCAATTTAATAAAACCACCAATAAAACTGTGAACTCCACCTTCTGACCGGGGGCCCACTCTTCAGAATGTTTTGATAACGACTTTAAGAATCAGGTTACAAGCTTAAGTAGACTTATCACACTCTGCAGAAAGTAGGCAATACAACCGATTATTCCTTTCGTTGCTTGACAGATATCGCCATAATTTACTGAAGCTTTTCACTGGAAAGCTATAAAACCTACACTGCTTGCTCTAGTGCAGTGATGGCCAAAACGCGGCCCGCGAACTAGTTTGGGGGATAACGAACTTATGAATAATTTTTTTTGATGATACAAAGGTCACTCAGATCAGTCGTAATACCTCGTGCATATTGTAGATCTGATTGCTTTCCAGTTTAAATCTTGTGGTGATTCCTAAAAATCGGCTTTTGCCGCCGCCTATGTCACCTTTTTCTATGCGCGAAAATCGTCAGAGGTCATTGCGGCCCGCGGACTCGTGGGGTGATCTGATATGGCCCGCACTACGCCTATGTCTGGGCACCACTGCTCTAGTGCATAGCTTAAGTCCGGTAGCTTTGCTAACTTGGAAATGCATTCGTGAGCAGAAAAGTTGAAGTATTACTGTCAAATCATCTTGTCCGCTTTCGTGAATAAAACAATGAATAACTTTTCAGCAGTCTCCGTTGTTTTGCAGCACATGCGCATTAAATTGTATTGTGCATATTGATATGATAGGTGCATAAAATTAACGCGCCATCGACATTCTGCAATATTCGAAAAGAGGCTGTTTTAACAAAATAAATATATTCAGTGTCTCAATCTATCAAAATCATTTTTGTTGCTTCTTGTGACAGGAAAACCGATAAACTTTCTTTCTGCAAAACACTTTGCTCTGATGAGTTTTACAAAATACTAGAATATAATTTCTTCGGGAAATGGCGTATGTAGTCAAACTAAAATCGTAACAAATTTTCAGCTACTCTCTGACATTTCGACGCTTTAGAAATAAAAAGCGAAACGTCGGAGAGTAACTGAGAATTTGTAACAATGTTGGTTTGACCACATACGTCATTTCTCAAAGAATTTAAAAACAATATATCGAGACCTTACTATATGCAATACTCGAGTATGGCAATATGGTCTCGCATAAAAAAATAATTTCGGTGTTGAACTTTAATATTCTTCATAATAGCAGCCATAAATCTGATTAGTCAGGATGTTACCGTTTTAATAGCTATATAAAACTAACAGATTTATTGCGGTTTGACAAGCAACCGTAATAAGATCAATTTTAATCGGTGCGCCATATTGTATTGCTACGTCACACGTATGGTAAGTTTTTAGGAGACGTGGTGCCCGCAACTAGTTTTATCGTGGTAATTTACATAAGCTAAATAATAATAATCCACATCATCAGGCAACAACATTAACTTTACTTTATTAACAGTTTTATTATGGTTGTATAGCTGGCTATAAGTGTGTTTAGACTTGTACCGTCTTGGCGTAATACCATAATTAAACCAGAGCCCAAGTGACACTTGCAACATGTTTTTTAGAAAAATATGCAGAAAACAGTTGCATTTAAATTATAAATAAGTTTCATGGAAAACAAGATGTCATACAAATGTTTTATTTCTAACGCCGATGTTTTCAGCCAGAATGACAGGTTAAAGTTGTATTTCGGTTGTAAAGCTAAGCTTTTATCGATAATTTATAACTGAGTATTCGCGACTGCGACAGTAAAAGAGATTTTTAAGGCTGTTCGCACTCACACGAAACCCCATGCCGAATTGTCAAAACTTGCGTGAAAACAAAAGCAGAAATACTTCCTTCTCTTTTTTCTCACACAAAAATCAAATAAATATCAGCAATTTCGTAATGGTGAATTGCCGGCATTGAACGGCGGGCAAAGCGATGACGTGAGTACAGCGCAGATCAATAACTTTGACACATTTTCGCAACATTGCAATATTTTATTGAGCTTAAATGCTCCAATTTATGAGTTTTCCGAGTATTTTTTTAGCGCAATTTAAGTTCTCTGAAAAATAAAAATTAACTGTGAATCAGTTGTAAGGTAACGCAGAACAAAATGCATACAGTACAGCTTTTCGTTGGTTTCGAATTTTTCGGCCATCGGTATGCTCATTTGTACGCAATCTTGTGTAAACATGGCCGATGACTGCGCCAAAATATAATGAAATAGATCATTATTTTTGTGTCGTAGAACGATTTTATGTATACAAGGGACATATAACATAATTAATATAAAATATCCCACCGGTTTGCAAAGAGATGAGCATGTTTTGTGAGATTGTCAAAAAATGATATTTATTTCGATTCCACTCAATTTTTGCTTATAAAAGTATATCTTGAGCGCATCAATTTTTCGGAAGTAGAATGGCAAAGTTCACGATAAATTTAAAATCGAACTTTAATTTGGGTTATTTGAAGGCTACAATGTTGCTTTGAGTGATTGATGAATTACCGAAATATACTTTAGCCATTTTAT